>NC_048306.1:48459588-48772572 GCF_013100865.1 Trachemys scripta elegans | reverse complement strand
GAAGTGAGGTTCTGACCCATGAAAGCTTATGCTCCCAGTACTTCTGTTAGTCTCAAAGGTGCCACAGGACCCTCTGTTGCTTTATACTGAAGTTGTAACTCTTAGGCTGGCACTCCTAACCATTCATCTTCTATTCACACACAACATCCATTTACATGCATTCCCTAGCTTTATCTCAACATATATCTCTTTTGGCTTTAACCACTGTGACAGGGTCAGGCCAGAAAGCTACAGGAGAGTGATCCTATTGGGATCCAGGAAGTGGGCCCGCCCACTGCTAAAGGATCCCCCCCCCCAGCCAAAGGGGGGGATCCACAGGACCTGGAGACCAAAACAATTACGGGGGACAATAAAAGAACAGGGACAGGAGTGTGGTCAAAGGGTCAAACGAAGTGAACCAGACAGGAACACCGACCAGAGAACCCCAGACAGCACCCACTGCTCCTCAAAGGCGTCAAGGGAGTCAGTGGACGCGGCCCAGAGGAACTCTGCCCAGATACATGAACGAACGGAGGACCTGAAATAGGCCCCACAGTCACAGGAGACTCCACTGGCCAACTTCCTCACTCTCATTTTATAGATGGCCAGTTTTGCTAGGGCCAGGAGGAGGTTGACCAGGAGGTCCCGCGACTTTGTGGGGCGACGGATAGGGAGTGCATAAATAAAAAGGTGAGGCAAGAAGTGCAACCAAAATCTTAACAAAATATCCGTAGGAGCCGGAATAGGGGCTGCAGCCTGTCGCACTGCAGGTAAACATGCTCCAGGGTCTCCCTCACACCCAGAAGGGGCAGGTGTCTGGGATAGGGGTAAACCGCACCAAGCACACGCCCGTGCTCATGGCTCCGTGAAGGAGCCGCCAACTGATGTCCCCGGTGGGCTTTGGGATCAGAACAGAATAAAGGCTGGCCCACCAGGGCTCCTCACCCTCCAGAGGTGGCAGAAGGTCCCGTCACTTCGTATCGGGGCGGGATGCGAGGGTGAGGACATGAAGAACATGGAGCACGAGCATGTATAGATGTTCCCTTGGCGCGGTCCGGAACAGAACCGGCTGCAGATCGTGCAGCCGGCTCATGGCGAAGGGACAGGCCGGTTGGGTCCACAGGGCAGGGGCCCGATGAAAAAGTCTGGAGGGCTCGGAGTGGAGGGTGGGCGGGGCGTGCCCTCTCGCAGGACCCGGTCGAGATAGTCCCAAGCAGCGGGCGGCAAAGCGGCCCTCACCTCCTGAAGTACGCGCCGGAGAGTACGAGGTCTGGAGAGCCCCATGCGCTGAGCGAGCGTCAGGGGATCCAGCCAGTCTCCCCGGTCATAGTCCAGGAGGTCTCTGACTTTGGTGACTTCTGCCAGGACCAACCTCTGGCGCACCATGGGGGACTCCGCCACTTGCACACGGAGCTGGGGGTTGTGTAGCAGGGGCTCCGCGAGGAGATCTGCCCCCATGGTGGCCGCCACGGACCTGGTCACTGAGAACAGTTTCCAGGTCCGAAGTCGGTCCTGGTAGAAGACCGGCAGCCTGGAGATGTCTCGCGGAAGACTTCTCGGATGGAGACAGAGGAGTTGCCGGTCATAGCGGAGCCCTCGGAAGCGGCGCAGGAAGGCGTGCGCCAATACGCTCCACGCCGGACTACCTGCACCATAAAGGAGCCTCTGCAGGGCCTGGAGGCAGAAGACATGGACCTGAGCGTGCAGACACTTCAGGCCCTGCCCTCCCTCCTCCAGGGGTAGATGGAGAACCCCCACAGAGACCCAGTGCAGTCCTGACCAAAAGAACTCCAGAATCGACCTCCGGAGGTTGGCCAGGAAACCAGGGGCTGGGACCAGGGTGTTGAGCCGGTACCTGAGCATGGACAGGATAGTTGATTGAGCACCAGTGCTCTCCCTCGAAGGGAGAGACACCGGAGCCGCTCCAACACCCTGCCCTCTAAAGTTAGCCAGTTCTCCGGCAGAGACGGATGCGTGGCAGAAAGGTAAATGCCGAGATAGAGCAGCGGACCCGCGCTCCACCGGACAGCCTGAAGCGCGGATGGGAGGGAGCTCGCCTGCCACCCGTCCCCTACCACCAGGCCAGAGCTCTTGACCCAGTTGACCCGGGCAGAGGAGGCTGCTGAATAGATAGTCTGGAAAGCCTCCACCCGCAACAAGTCGCCCATGTCCTGGACCACGAGGAGCATGTCGCCGGCATACACCGACAGGACCAGCCGCAGCTCCGGCTCCCACAGCACCAACCCCATCAACCTCCTACGGAGGAGACAGAGGAAGGGCTTGATCGCCAGAGCATACAGCTGGCCTGAGAGGGGGCACCCTTGACGTACTCCTCCCCCGAAGCTGACCAGTTCGGTCAGGGTCCAGTTGAGCCTGACCAAACACTCTGCGGAGGCGTACAGCACCTGGAGAAAACCCACAAACTGGGGCCCGAAGCCAAACGCTCACAGAGTGCCCAGGAGATACCCGTGGTCCACCCTGTTGAACGCCTTCTCCTGGTCCAGGGACAGGAGGGCAAACGACAAACCTTCCCTACACCCAAGTTCCAAGAGGTCCCGGACCAGATACAAGTTGTCGAAGATGATGCAGCCCGGGACAGTGTAGATCTGGTCTGGGTGGATCACGTCCGCCAGCACAGACCCTAGCCGCAGCAAGATGGCCTTTGCTACGAATTTATAGTCTGTGCTGAGGAGCGAGATGGGACGCCAATTCCGTAAATCGCGGAGGTCCCCCTTCTTTGGCAATAAGGCGAGCATGCCTCGCCTGCACAAAAGAGGGAGGACCCCGCCCTGCAAGGACTCAGCCCAGACGGTGACAAGGTCCGGGCTGAGGACGTCCCAAAACACACGGTAGAACTCCACGGTCAGCCCGTCCATGCCCAGAGATTTATTGGTGGGCATGTGGCGGAGGGCTTCCGAGAACTCGGCCAGAGTGAGAGGCAGCTCCAGCCGGTCTCCGTTGCCCGCGCTGACAGTCGGGAGTTCATCCCAGAGCATTCTGCAAGCATTAGGATTGGTCGGATCCGGGGAGAAAAGGCCTGCGTAGAAGGCCCTGGCCCTCCCGCACATCTCCGCTGGATCCTTGAGGGGGGTGCCATCCTCTGCTAGAAGGCAGGTGACGTGCTTCTTGGCCCCCCTCTTTTTCTCCAGGGCGTAGAAGAAGCGGGAGCCATGATCCATCTCCCAAAGGAGGTGGATGCAGGATCGAACAAAAGCACCTTGGGCCCGATGGTCCTCAAGGGTCCAGAGCTCCTCCCGCTTCTCCCGGCACACTCCGCAGATGGATGGATCACCGGGGCTGGCGGCCAGATGCCTCTCCAGCTCTAAGACCTCCCGTTCCAACTGCCCTTTCGCCGCATCCCTCCGTCGGCTGGCACCCCGGGTGTAGTCACAGCAGAAGAGCCGGGCGCGCACTTTTCCCAGGTCCCACCACCGCCGCGCCAAGGGAAAGGCACGCCGCTGCCCTCGCCAGGCCAGCCAGAACTCCCAGAAGGATGCTACAAAGCCCACATCCTCCAACAAGCTATTATTAAAGTGCCAATAGGCCAGCCCCGGCCTCTCCGTGCAGAGAGAGGCTGTCACGGTGGCTAGATGGTGATCTGAAAAAGGGGCCAGCCGGACGGTGGAGGAGTGGGCCCAGGAAAGATGGAAGCGTGACAAATAGATGCGGTCCAACCGGGAGTGGCGCAACCAATGGACCTCCTCCCGGACAAAAGTGAACGTCGAAACGTCATCCGGGTGGTGGTCGCGCCAGACGTCCACCAGGGAGTGATGTTCGATGATCTCCCAGAGGACGTCCGTGGCGGCCGGGCACTGCTCGGTCCCTGAGCGGTCCCATTCCTCGAGGGTGGTGTTAAAGTCCCCGCCCAGGATCAGGCACTCGCAAGGATCCAAGGTGCCAAGGAAGGCGGACGCCTGCTGATAAAAACGCAACCTCTCCGGGCCCGATGTCGGGGCGTAAACGTTGACGAGATTGACCACAAGCCCCTCCATACGGACTTGGAGGTGCAGCAGGCGGCCCGGCACAGCCTCAGTGACCCCCAGCACCTCGGGCCATAGGTCAGGGGAGAACAGGGTTGCCACTTCAGCCATATGAACTGAGAGGTGACTAAAGTAGACCCTGTCCCCCCACTCCAGCCGCCAGCTAGCTTCAGCAGCCAGATCCATATGGGTCTCCTGCAGGAAGATCACAGAATACCCCCCCTCCCGAAGGAAGGAGAGCACCTGGTTCCTGCAGAGACCCATCCTACAGCCCCAGGTGTTCATTGTTGCAAAGATGATCGGTGCCATAAGGAGGGCTGGGGGGGATCCTCGCTGGCAGAGACGCCCGCGGCCTCCGTCAGGCCGCGCAACAATCCGTGACCTACCCCGTAGGCGATTAAGGAGTCTCGGAAGAGATGGACCTGTTGGTAGGCCACGGCGGCCTGCCTCCTGGTCCTCTTACCCTCCCCCATGAGGGCCCTTGTGGCCCGGAGGATATGATGGAAATCCCCCCATCGCTGGAGTGCAAGCTGTACCTTGTTGTGGGAGCCACGGACGTCCTCAAGGAACTCCCGTAGCTCCTCTCTCAGCGTATGGGGGGGTGGGATTACCGATCTATGACTTTCCCCAAATGGGGCCCCTGTCACAGCCCCATGGCCCACCTAGACAGGCAAGCAGGGGGCAGGCCCTCGATGTGGCGTCCAATGGGCTGGCGCCACATGGCCTGCCTCAGACCCTGGCTCAATGGGGGGCGGCGGAGGGAAAATAGCAGCCCCTGGTGGGTTGGGACAGGGAAAAACAAAGGCCATTCCTTGGGGGTCATCCTCTGGGATATGAAAGGAGACAGCCCCAGGGGCAGCAAAAAGCATCACGGGAAGTGGAGGGGACAAGGACGGGGTCGATGTCAGGGGCAGGGCCGGAGTCAGGAATAGGGACAGGGGAAGGGGCGATAGTGGGATCGGGGGCCCCAGCAGCCAGGCCACTGGGTGTGGGGGGGGGTGGCACCCCGCAAATAGGCTCAGGGATTTGCGGGGAGGGAGAGGGGGCCCTCGGTGATGCTGGGTTCGCGCTCCAGGGCAGATGGTAAGGCCACGGCATCCGAAGGTGGAGAATCAACTATGGGTCCCCCACCCGGGAAGGAAGTTGGCTGCCCTGCAGCCACGAGGGAGTTCCCTGGTGACTCGGGTCCCGGCCGTGTGGCACTGGCCGTCGCCTCAAGAGGCTCGGCGGCCACTAGCGGGGTGCCATCTGCGGCCGGGTTGGTGGAAGAGTCCAGGGGCTCCTCGGAGGCGGGAGCGGAAGCAGTGGATAAGGGGACGGAACACGGGGAAAAGGGGCCAAGACGAGGTCGCTCAGATCAAGACCCACTGGCAGAGGGTCATCCTCCCCCTGGGTAACCGGGGTCAGACCCAGGGCCTTGATCTCCTCATAAATGGAGGGGAGATCACCTTCCACCACTCCAGGGCTCTCCCCGTCAGCACCTGAAGCGACGCTCGCCTTAGTGCTTGCAGGGGCTTCAGATTGTAAGGTGGCAAGAGGGGCTCCATCAGGGGCTTCCATAGGAAGGGACTCCGGAGGAGGGGCAGTGCTATCCTCCAGTGCTGCCACGTCTTCCCCAGCCAGCAATGCTGGACAAAATCCACCTGGGGGCAAAGCGGAAGGCTCGGCAGCAGTGTCCTCTTTCCTGGTCTTCCGGGGGGCTTCCACATCAGATGGGAGGAGCGGAGCTCGAGCCTTCAACTTGCCCCGCTTCCCCCGTGCTAAGGACCAGCCCTCCATGGCATCATCTGGGGGCTGGCTAACAGGGGGCGGGTCAGGGAGCAAGGGCGATGGCTCAGGGACTTGGGGAGGTAAAGGTGGGGCAGCATGTAGGAGGGAAGAATCCCCTTGGGGCGAGTGCTCTGCTATGCCTGGCGGTATCCCTACCTCACCCTCCTCCACAGGCCCCGCTAGATCACAGGCAGCAGAGGCGGGGCCCTCCTGCTCGTCTGGGCACACTGGGGGAGATACCCCTTGGGCCCGAGCGAGAGCGTTGGTGGGCCGAAAAGGAGGAGGGGCGGCTTCGGGTGCCGGGCAGCCAGGGGCGCTGGCGATGATGGGGCCGGCGCCCTGCTGGGGCTCAGGGGTCCCGGATGCCCCTCCGTGCAGAGCCAAGTGGCAATCCCTCCGGACGTGTCCCATCGCCCAGCGGAGGTAGCACCGGGCCTCCCCCATCGAATAATGCACCCGGTAGCAGGCCCCCTGGTAGGGGACCAAGAAGGACCCCTCAAGCGCCTCACCGTCACGTGCCGCCGGCAGCAGTTGTAACTGTACCTGCCGGCAGAACGAGAGGACATGACGGAGGGCGGGGTCTTTGCAGCCCAATGGGAAAGGGCTGACCATGGAGATCGGCCTCCCCAGGGTAGAGAGGGCGGGTAACAGGGCGGCATTAGGAAGGAAGGGAGGAACAGAAGTCAGGACCAGTCGGGCGCCCAGGTCTTCTAGCGGCTCCAGGGGGACGAACACGCCCCCCACCACCAGGCCCTTCTCCACCGCCTCCTGGGCGGCGGCCTCCAATGCTAGGAAGAAGACGACCTTTCCGTACATCTTGGAGGCTGCCATAATGGCCATGGGCCCCACCACCCTCGCCAATGCCCACACGTAGGTCTCCACGTGGGGCGAGGCGGGCACCAAGAGGCAACGGACGCTGTGCTTCCTGGTCAAGGTGGGGAAGGGGCCCCGGCCGCTATAGATGGTAGCGGAGGTGGTGGTGGGTTGAGATGATGATGCAGCGGCAGGCGGGGGGGTCGCCGCCACCTGGGCATATGCCCTGGGGGCCAGGGGAGGGACACCCACAGAGCTGGTGGAGGGAACAGCGGGGAGGGACGCCGCGGCCGGTGAAGGGGCTGCGGCAGTGGGGGCAGCCCCCACCATGGAGGGCCTGGCCTTTCTGGCGGGGCCTTTACCTTTCTTTGTGCCCTGGTCCTTCCTGTCGGCTGGGGGGGGGCTCCCCCAGAGTCAGAGGGGGCGAGGGACGTGGCAGCAGCGGAGGCCACCTCGTTACCCGCCGCTGCCAGTGCTCCAGCAGGGGCGGTAATAGGTGGCTCGGCAGCGGCAGTTGAGGTAGAGGCTAGGGGGGACGATGATGGGGCGGGTGGAGGAGGGGCAGCAGGGTCTGCCCGAGGGATCCCACTCGCCTCGTCCCCTGCCATAATGAGGATGGGGGGAGGACAAACACTGGGGGGGGCAGGGCGAGAGGAAGCAGGTCGACCACTCCTCCCCGCTAGGCTGCAGGCAGGGGAGGAGGGCGCCAAAAAAGGAGGTGGACTGGATGGGGGGCTATCAAGGACTAGGGGTCAGTCACTGACTTGGGAAGGGTTTCCGGCTCCTCTAGTTGCACCAAGGAAGGGGGGAATATAACAGCATTGGGGGAGTGCAGTGAGACAGGTTCAAACTAAAACAGGGAGGGGCACAAGCGCATGGGAGGGGACGTGGGCGCACGAGGGGAGGGGCTAATCAGGGCAAGGGGGCCGCAGGGGGAAGGGAACAACCAGGCTGGGAGTGGGGCAGGGGAACCACGGGGCTAGCTTCAGAGGCTGAGGCGGGTCAAACAGAGAAAGGCAGCAGAGGGAAAGGGCAGGACAGGGCAGGCAAACAAACTGGAGCTAGCGAGGGGCTGGGGCAAGGGAGGGGGCAAAAGGCTGCAAGGGGCAAATGGGTAGGTAGCAGGGGCAAAGCTGGGGGGTTGCTGCAGGGGGGAGGGGGTCAGTCCAATAAAAGGAGGGGGCACGTGCACCCACGTGCGCTTGCAACAAAAAAGAAAGTCAGTTTAGGCTGGCTGCTGTATCAGGCCCAATGGTGGCAACAGGGCGTGGCAAGCCTAGGTGAGCAGCTGAGTCCCAGAGGCAGGAGCTCGAGGCAGACGGTGAGTAGCTGGTGGGGTGGCGGAGGGGGCAATGATGATGGTGGGGGGGGTCGGGGGGGGACACAGATGGACCAGGCTCCACGCCACGCCCCCTGTGTCCCCACAAATACAGTTTAGACCCCCACCACAAGAGCACAGTTCAAAAGTTACTCAGTCCGTGAGGGCCCCCTCCACGGTGGTCTGTAGAATTCCTACACGCTCCCCCACCAGTAGATGGTATTCTTCTTCTCCTCCTCCTCAGGGCTTCTGCAGCTCCCCAGCAGCAAACACAGCAGCTTTAGGTGACAGTCTGGTGGCCAGCAGGAAGGACCCCTCTCAAGTGGAGGTGGTGGTGTCCACAGCAGTAGGAGCAATGACTGGGGTCTCTCCCTCCCCACCTCTGAGAAGTGGGCCAGCAGGCCCCCCCCCCAAGGGGCTGTAGCTGGAGCAGCAGCAACCAAGGGTGGAGGGGTCTAGCAGCCAGCCAGCAAGCAGGTAGCAGCGAAGGAATGGGGGGTCTGGCCCAGCCAGGGGAGTAGCTGGAGCAGCAGCAATTGCAGTGTCCAGTTATGCCAGCTGGACACCGCAAGCTTATATGAGTTTGTCAATTTAACAAAGAAATTGATATGTACCAGGCTTGTTATCCCAAGGAGAGTCTCTGACATGCTTCAAACCAAACACACTGCTTCAGATAGAATAAACAAACTCATTTATTAATTACAAAGATAGATTTTAAGTGATTATAAGTCAAAGCATAAGAAGTCAGATTTGGTCCAATGAAATAAAAGCAAAACACGATCTAAGCTGATCTTGAGACTTTCAATGCCCTTACAAACTGAGATGCTTCTCACCACAGGCTGGCTGGTTGCTCTTCAGCCAGGCTCTCCCCTTTGATCAGCGCTTCAGTCGCTTGGTGTGGTGTCTGTAGATGGAGGTGGAAGGGAGAGGAAGAGCATGGCAAATGTCTCTTCCTTTTATCGTGTTCTTTCTTCCCTCTTGGCTTTGCCCCCCCCCACTTCAGAGTCAGGTGAGCATTGTCCCAAATTGACCCAGGGAAGGGGGGTGACTCACTCGAGAGTCCAACAGATTCTTTGCTGTTGCCTAGCCCAGTGTCCTTTGTTCCTGTGAGGCTGGGCTGGGTTTGTCCCATACATGTCCTGATGAGGTGTGACCTGCCCCTCTGCTCTTGGAGAGTTTTGCCTGGGCTTTTTTTAAGCCATGAGGACACAGTCTCAGCCTCATAACTGTATACATGAAATTACAACCTATAAGATCACTATAACAACAATGCTCAATGCATCATGAGCCTTCCAAAGACACCCAACATGACAAACTTTTCATTAAATACCACACAATCATATTATAAGGATGAATATGGGGGTGTAGGGTGTTCCCCTGAGGTACATATCGTCACAACAGGGAACCACGCCTTAATTAGCCTAGGGCTTATATATCTCCCCTCTCCCACTCTCCCACTGCTCCCTGGCCCTCCTGTATCACACTAGATATGTTATTTTCCTCAGAGTAAACCAGCCACTAGCGAAAGACATGATCACACTCATCAAGCCAGTATATTATGTTTGCCTCTACTAAGACAAAGCTCACTCTTGAGCATGTGGGGTCCACAGTATTCCCAGTCCTGTGTGCACCAGCCCAACTGATCCTGAGGGGAAGGTCAATCCAGAAAGAGCCAGAGGAAATCTGCACCTACTTTGCAGTGGGATTCAGGTAGCTGCTTGAGATTCATGCAAAACCTCCTCCTTGGTTTGGTGCAGGGGTATATGCAACCCTACACTGGTGGCTGCCACTTCTGCTCAGTGTGGTACCAACCACAGAGGATACCTTTCACCCACATTGGAGGTTTGGAGCATGTGCAGGGCCTCAGCCCCACTCCTGATGTCATGCGCATTGGCCCAGAGGGCCAGAATCACTGTGGGGCGAGCTGGCTGGCTCTGCTTCAGAAAGGTGCTAGACCAGTGGTGGGCAACATGCAGCCCACAAGTTGCATGCAGCCCATCAGGGTAAGCTGATTACGGGCCGCAAGACATTTTGTGGATGTTGACCGTCCACAGGCATGGCCCCTTGCAGGTCCCAGTGGCTGCAGTTCACCTTTCCTGGCCACCGCTTCCCACAGCTCCCATTAGCTGGGAACAGCGAACCGTGGCCACTGGGAGCTGCGGGGGGCCATGCCTGTGGACAGTCAATGTCCGCAAAATGTCTCGCAGTCCACAATCAGCTTACACTGATGGGCCGCATGCGGCCTGTGGGCCACAGGTTGCCCACCACTGTGCTAGACTATGCTTTGCCCTGTGAGAAGTCTCTGCCATGCTGGATTAAACAAGACAAGGACCTGGCTTTGCATGTTCACTGTTAAATTGAAACTAACTTAATAAATCAGGTTAAAACACGGTATCTTCAGCTCAATTTAAAAAACTGGTAATATAGAATTTTAGAACTCTCCAAGGGCTCAGGCAGGCAGGGTGCGGAGCGCTCACGCCCTGATCTTACAAAACACTCGTGCAGAGATGAAGTCAGTGAAACAGTTCATGTGCTTTAAGTTAAGCATGTGCTAAAGGGCTTTGACAGTACAAGACCAGGGTGCTCAGCACCTTGCAGGATCCCTTCAGAACATTTTGTGAAATTGCAAAGTGAAAACAAAACCTGAATTAAGCTTAGTAACATGTTCTAAACACTCCAATGACCAGCCTGAGGGACAGAGCACTTCATGACAGAACTAAGCAACTTCCCTTTGTAAATTCCTTTCCCCTACGGAGAAATACCCTGTTTGCAGTGTGGTTGTAGCCATGCTGGTTCCAGGGTATTAAGAGACAATGTGGGTGTGGTAATATATTTTATTCGACCAACTTCTGTTGGTGAGAGAGACAAGCTTTGGAGCTACACAGACCTCTTCTGGTCTGGCTCTGTGTAGCTCAAAAGCTTTTCACTTCCACCAACAGAAGTTGATACAATAAGAGATATTACTTCACCCACCTCGTCTCTGTGAAATACCTTGGCATTCCTGGCTCATTAAAGCATTCTCTTTCTGAGAGTCACTGATGACATGGGCTGTTTAGTGGGATCTCTAGTAAAGCCATGGCAGAGAATGAGGCACTTGGAGCCGAAGAAGTGGGCTGTAGTCCACGAAAGCTTATGCTCTAATAAATTTGTTAGTCTCTAAGGTGCCACAAGTACTCCTGTTCTTTTTGCGGATACAGACTAACACGGCTGCTACTCTAAAACCATCTTTTTATTACAATTGTAACCCTTCTGCCAGGCCGAGTTGATAGCAGCAAGGGCCGGGTTCAGTACATAGTGGTCCCATGCCAACAGCATAACACAAAACCAGCTTGAGCCCCCACCCAGTGACCTGGGAAAATCTTACACACACCCCTGGGCGCCTCGAAGGGGGAATACTTCCCCTCTCGCAAGCACAGAGTCTCGGTGTAGCAGAAAATGTTTAATAACATGAGGTAAATGACATAGCATTAAATTGGGAAAACACCACAACTAGAGTTCATAGACCAAACCATGAGCAAAGACCCACCCCAGCAAATTGGGCCATGTCCTTTCCCGTTGGTTCTTGAAACCAGAACCCAAAAATCACCCAAAGTCCCAAAAGTCCAACACACTCAAAGTCTCTTGGGTCCAGCAACCCAAGAATCACCAAAGTCTCTGTCCCTGGTCAGTGCAGCCCCAGAGTTCAAAGGGGGGTGCGCAGGGTGTTAAGGGGCACCTTACGTGATCCGAGGCCGACCGGCCGCCTCTCTGTGGCTTCCGCCGCAGCCTTCACCACCAGCCGTCCTGTGAGCCACTCCTGCCATCCCACAAACTGGTCTGCTCTACCAGCTGCTCCGCTCCGCTCCCCGACCTGTGAGCCGCTCCAGCCGTCCCCACAAATGGCTCTGCTCGCCGTTCCTTGGGTCGCTCCAACCGTCCCCATAAGGCTCCACTCTGCTAGCTGTTCTGCCAGCCGCTTCACAATATAGCTTCAGGCTCCCCCACTAGTTAACACAGCACTCAGTGATCTCAGCTCTTAGTAACGTTAGCTCTTTTGTGATTTCAGCTAGCAGTAGGGGAGCCCCAGTGCTGGTGCACTATTGGCCCAAAGTGAATTCAGTTCAGCAGCCTGTAACTAGACTCCTAATAGAATCAAACTTAGCTCTGACATTCAACAGTGGAGAAGGTGCAATTGGTGATTCAGGCTCACAAAAAGGCCCCACACCACCCAGTACAACTACCTGACCCCAACATCTCTCAATTCACTAGGTTTTGTAACCCATGCCCCTTGTCAAGCGAGTGCTACTTAATTAATGGTGAGTCCTTCTGTCATACAACAGTTACCCTGATTCTGTGAATCAAGGCCACTGAACAAAACTTTACTCTTCCTGCCCCAATAACAGAGAAACTGGGGATCCCACACCAGCCAAAGTAACCACTTTCAGTTGCTGTTGTCTCATGCCAAGTGGGTGGGTGTGCCTATGCAAACAAGGTCAGCCCCTGGAGTTCTTTTCCACATTCACCATAATTTACCACCAGATGTCAGGGTAGAGCTCATCCTGACTCTGCTTACACAATGAATGGCTTTAACTATTTCTATTTGTAAGGGGACTGTTGGCCCCTTACTAAAACTCAGTGGGGTTTTTTGGTTCACTAGCTCCCAGTACCAAAAGAAAGGGGAAGGGTTGATAGGAAAGCAGGATCCTGAGACTAACAGTCCCCAGGAGCAATGGACAAACCAAAACCCTGATGAAAATGGCCAGATCCCTCAAATTGACCTGGTGTTACCCAGGAACAGGGAAATAGAAAATATAGGTAATGAATAAGGCTAAGATTTTTGTCATGGATATTTTCAGTAAAAGTCAGGAACAGGTCATGGGCAATAAAGAAAAATTCACGGAAGCCTGTGACCTGTCCCTCACTTTTACTAAAAATATACATGGTAAAATAGGAAGGGGCTGGGAGCTCCGGGGGCCCCACCACCTGTGGGGGCTCAGAGCTCCAGGGTTTCCCTGCCCCCTGCAGCAGGGTCTCCCTGCCTCTGCCGTGGTGGGGAGCTGCAAGATGTTAGAGGGCTTTCCCTTCACCCTCTCCCCTGGTTCTTGTCATGCAGACAGAAAGCAGAAGACCAGAAGTCCGAAGTGCAGGCAATGCAATGTTTATTGGGGTTAGTTTCCAGCAAGCATGTGTACCATAACTCTGACGTTGCAGAGCTTTTTTTCCCAGTGTCCCTTCCCAGCTCTGATGCCGCAGAGCACTGCCTGTGTCCCCATTCCCACCTTCTCTTTCTTAGCAGGCCCAAATATACCCGCAATGTATGCCCACAGTCCCACCCCTTACAATTTATGGTCATGTTCCATTTTGGGGGTCATGGGTCCTCATCCCATCTCTTTTTTTAGCCCATGAGAGGGGTGAGAAGTGAGGTTGTGCTACGGTCAGCGACAGGCATTTCTCTGGCCTTTTAGTGTTTTACCTCCCCTCAATCCCCCTTTGCCCCTCCTGACTGGTTTCTTGACCTTGCCTTGGGATAGGGGTTGAGGCAGTCTTCAAGTGTATGCTCATATATTACACTCCCACCATGCCCCCACATAACACTTTAACTGCTCTATCCCTTATCTCTTCCCATTATACTAACAAACCCATCTGGCTAGGGAGAAGCAACACACACAGTGTCTTTGTCCTTTGTTCACACATAATAGTATAAGATATAAGAGTATCAAAAAGTCAAACCCAAAATTCTATCTCAGGCTGACAAATAAGCCTATATATACTAACATGGGGTCCCCCTGCCCTGCAACAGGGGCCTGGGAGCTGTGGGGGTCCCCCTGGCCCACTGTGGCAGCCGGGGAGCTGCGGAGGTCCCCTTGCCCCACCAGGTGGCCAGGGAGCTGCTGGAGTCCCCCTTCCCCACCATGAGTGGTGGGGAGCCGTGGGGATCCCATGCCCCGCCGCAGCAGCTGGGAAGCTGCAGGGATAACCCTACCCCACCATGGCAGCTGGGAGCTGCGGGGGTCCCCCTGTCCCATCGTGGTGGCCAAGGAGCTGCAGGGGTTCCCCTGCCCCGTGGCAGTGGCTGAGGAGCTGCCGGAGTCCCCTTGCCCCTCGGCAGGTGGTGAAGAGCTGCAGGGATCCCCATGCCAAGCCGCAGCTGGCGGGGAGCTGTGGGGATCTCCCTGTGGTGGCCGAGGAGCTGCAGGGATCCCCCTGCATCACCATGGTGGTGGGGAACTGTGGATCCCCTCCTGCCACCGCGATGGGGAGCTGTGGGGGCCACCCTGCCCCACCGCGGCATCCGGGGAGCTCCGGAGTCCCTTGCAGGCGGAGAGCTGCATGGGTCTCCCTGTTGCCCATAGTGGCTGGGAGCTTCAGGATACCCCACCCACCCATGGCAGCCAGGAGCTGTGGGGTACCCCCGCTGCCCATGGTGGCTTGGAGCTAGGGAGCCTGCTACCTCAGACGGCGGGAGTACCTCATAGCTCCCTGCCACTGCGGAGGCAGTGGGACCTTGCAGCTCCCAGCCCCCCATGCTGAAGTCACGGAGGTCTTTGGAAGTCACTGATTCCGTGACCTCCGTGGCAAAATCATAGCCTTAGTAATGAACCAACAGCCTTAAGAAGGTCCCAGAGAACTACTAAGGGTGTACTGCCTGTTAAACTGAGATGATTATGCTATTGGTTCTGTGTAGTGTTTTAATGAATATTATCACTAGGGCCCTACCAAATTCACGGTACATTTTGGTCAATTTCACGGTCATAGGATTTAAAAAATCATAAACTTCACGATTTCAGCTATCTAAAATTTCACACTGTTGTAATTAAAACAAATAAATAACGGAGATATCCCATCTCCTAGAACTGGAAGGGACCTTGAAAGGTCATTGAGTCCAGCCCCCTGCCTTCACTAGCAGGACCACGTACTGATTTTGCCCCAGATCCCTAAGTGGCCCCCTCAAGGATTGAACTCATAACCCTGGGTTTAGCAGGCCAATGCTCAAACCACTGAGCTATCCCTCCCCCATTGTAGGGGTCCTGCCCCAAAAAGGAGTTGTGGGTGTGTGGGTGTGGCAAGATTATTGTAAGAGGTGTTGCAGTACTGCTACCTTTACTTTAGTGCTGCTGCTGCTGGCGATGGTGCTGCCTTCAGAGCTGGGCAGCTGGAGAGCAGTGGCTGCTGGCTGGGATCCCAACTCTGAAGACAGAGCCACCACCAGCAGCAGTGCAGAAGTAAGGATGACATGGTGTGTTATTGCCACCCTTCTTCTGCTCTGCTGCCTGCAGAGTTGGGCCCTCAGTCAGCAGCTGCCACTCTCTGGCCACCCAGCGCTGAAAGCAGCAGCGCAGAAGTAAGAATGGCATGGTATAGTATTAGCACCTTTATTGCTGCTGGCGGGGCACTGCAGTCAGAGCTGGGCGTTCGGCCAACAGCTGCCACTCTGTGGCCACCCAGCTCTGAAGGCAGCTGTAACGATGCTGCCTTCGGTGGGACACTTCTGAGAGTATCAATTCAGGACAAATTGCTTAGAGCAGGGCAGTTACAGCCCAAGGCTGAGGTTTCTCCACTTCTAAGGCATAAGAAACCAGGCAGACAGAGAGGACTTTGGTTTTACACCACTGGCTAACCATAAGTCGTACAAGCAATTCCCTTAGACACTCCAGTTTCCCAGTACCACCACTAGTGCCACTCGTTATAGGGATTAATGGTTATGAAAACCAATACCCCAGTAAAAGAAAAAAGGTTCTCCTGATCCCAAAGGACCAAGCCCCAGACCCAGGTCAATATATAAATCAGATCTTACCCACAAATCACGCTGTTGCCAATCCTTTAGAATCTAAAATCTAAAGGTTTATTCATAAAAGGAAAAAAAAAGTTAACTTTTCCGTAACTGGTGTTCTTTGAGATTGTCTATTCCACAATAGGTGTGTGTACTCATCACATGTCCCAGTGCCAGAAGTTTTTCCCCTAGCAGTACCTGTAGGGTGGGAGCGCCCCCTGTGACCACTGGAGTGGCACCTGCCTGGTGCGGTATAAGGGGAGCTGTGCGCTCCCCCCATCCTCAATTCCTTCTTGCCAGACAACTCCGCCAGAGGGGAAGGAGGGCGGGATGTGGAATGGACATGAGCAACACATCTCGAAGAACACCAGTTATAGAAAAGGTAACTGTTTTTTCTTCTTCGAATGATTGCTCAAGTGTATTCCACAATAGGTGATTCCAAGCAATATCTGTTGGAGGTGAGTAGGAGTTCACAAGTTCCCAGGATGAAGGACAGTCCTGCCAAACCCAGCATCATCCCTGGTTTGGGAGACAATCGCATAGTGCGAGGTGAACGTGTGAACCGATGATCACGTGGTAGCTCTACAAATGTCCTGGATGAGGACATGGGCCACGAAGACAGCCAACAAGGCCTGTGCCCGGGTTGAATGTGCCCTCACAATGGGTGGTGGCGGAATGCCCACCAGCTCATAACAGGAACGGATCCACAAAGTGATTCAATTGGAAAGCCGCTGAGTGGAAATCCGCTGGCCTCTCGCGTGCTCAGCCAAGGTAACAAACAGTTGCGAGGACTTTCTGAATGACTTAGTCCGCTCGAGGTAGAAAGCCAGAGCCCGCCGCATGTCGAGCGTGTGGAGATGGCACTCCTCACTGGACGCCTGAGGCATGGGGCAAAGGACTGATAGAAAAATGTCCTGGCCCATGTGGTAGGCAGAGACCACCTTCGGGAGGAACACAGGGTTTGGGTGCAGCTGGATCTTGTCCTTATGAAAGACCGTGTACGGCAGATCGGAGGTCAGGGCCCTGAGCTCCGAGACTCACCTGGCAGATGTGATAGAAACCAGGAAGGCCACCTTCCATGAGAGGTGAGACCAAGAGCACGTGGCCAGTTGTTCAAACAGGTGCCCCGTGAGACGAGCCAACACCAAGTTTAGATCCCACTGTGGAACTGGGGGTCTAGAATACGGGAAAAGACGGTCTAGACCCTTAAGGAACCAGCCAGTCATAGCATGGGAAAACACCATGTGTCCTTGGCACCAGCAGATGGAAGGCTGATATGGCTGCCAGGTGCACCTTGATGGACGAGGGCGCCAGGCCCTGGGCCCTCAGGTGGAGGAGGTAATCAAGGATAAGCTGGATCGGGGCGGTCACTGGGGAGACACCCTGGTCTGTCGCCCACCTAGAAAACCGGGACCACTTTGCCAAATAAGCGCAGCGAGTTGAGGGCCGTCTACTTTCGAGGACGACGCACTGAACTTGCTCTGAGCATGTTCTTTCCTCTCCACCTAACCATTGAGCAGCCACGCCGTAAGGTGAAGAGCCGCTAGGTTGGGATGGAGGAGGCGGCCCTGGTCCTGTGACAGCAGGTCCGGGCAGAGTGGCAATGGCCACAGCGGAGCTACCACCAGGCCCATGAGGGTCCCGTACCGATACTGCCTGGGCCACGCCGGGGCAATCAGGAGGACTCAGGCCTTGTCCAACTTTATCTTCCCCAGGACCCTGCTGATTAGAGGGAACGGGGGGAAGGCATAGAGAAGCCAGCCTGACCAGGACAGGAGAAAGGTATCGGAGATAGCGCCCCATCCCAGGTCCCCCCTGGAGCTGAATCAGGGGCATCCCAGGTCCCCCCTTCCAGGTGGAGGGACCACTTGTGTTGTGAGGAGAAGTCCCTGCTCAAGCGATCCTCCCTCTCATTGCGGGCGCCCAGTAAGTGGAAGGCCTTCAGGCGGATGTCGTGGGCTATACAGAAGTCCCACAGCCTGAGGACTTCGAGGCAAAGGGCAGAGGAGCGGGCCTTACCTTGCCTGTTGATATAGAATTTCGAGGCTGTGTTGTCCGTGAGGACCCTGACTACCTTGCCCTCCAGGTGCGAGTGGAAGGCCATATACGCCAGCCACACCGCTCTGAGCTCCTTGACGTTTATGTGTAGGAATCTAATCAGGTCCTGAGCCGGCCACAGGCCTTGGGTCTGAAAGCTCCCGACATGGGCCCCCCAACTGAGGTCCGACGCATCGGACACCAGCTCCAGCAACGGGGCCCTGTCCCTGAATGGGACCCCTTGGAGCATGTTGTTCGGGGTGGACCACCACCGCAGGGAGGTAATCACAGCATCTGGCACAGTGAGGTCCTTGTCCATCCTGTCCGTGGCCTGGGAGAAATTTGAGGCCGACCAGCTCATCCTGAGTCTGGCGTGACGAACCATGTACGTGCATGCCGACATATGACCCAAGAGCTGCAGGCAAACCCTGGCTGTTGTCACTGGGAACCTTGTGACCGAGTCGATGAGACCTTTCAGGGTCTCGAACCTGTCTGGCAGGAGAGAGGCCTTGGCCAACACTGCATCCACGAGTGCCCCAATAAACTCTATGCATTGGACCAGGACAAACGTGAACTTGGTGTTGTTTACCAGTAGGCCCAAGACAGTGCATGTGGACAGGAGGAGCACCATGTGATCCCTCACCTGTGACCGGGAGGTGCCCTTGACAAGCCAATCATCCAGATAGGGAAATATCTGTACCCCATGCTTCTGAGGTAGGCCGCTACCACTGACATGCATTTTGTAAACACTCTGGGGGCCCAAACGAGAGGACCATAAATTGGTAATGATTCTGTCTCACCACAAAACGGAGGAAGCACCTGTGCCCCTCGAATTTGTGGATGTGGAAGTATGCGTCCTGCAGATCGAGGGCAGCGTACCAATCCCTGGGATCCAGGGAGGGGATGATGGAGGCCAGGGAGACCATGTGGAACTTGAGCTTCACCATCTGCTAGTTCAAACCCCGTAAGTCTAGTATGGGCCTGAGACCCTCTTTGGCCTTCGGGATAAGGAAATAACGGGAGTAGTATCCCTTGCCCATTAACTCCTCGGGCACCGCCTCTATCGCTCCTAGTCCTAGGAGCTGCCCCACCTCCTGCTTGAGCAGAGCTTCGTGCGAGGGGTCCCCCAGGAGGGACGGGGGTGGGGAGTGGTTGGGTGGGGAGGAGGTAAACTGGAGGGTGTAACCCCGGGCGATGGTGTTGAGGACCCATCAGTCCGAAGTGAGACAAGACCATTCTGGAAGGAAAGCACACAACTGGTTGGAGAAGGGAAGCTTTATTGGGGTTGAATCCCTGATGTGGACTGGTGGGTTGCCCTTGACCGTCCCATCAAAATTGCTTTTTCCCCACCTGCTAGCCCTTGGAGGTTCCAGGCTGTGGGGCAGGCCGAGACTGCCTGTGAGGGCATCTCTTATAGTGCTGTTGCTTCCTATGGGTGGCCTCATACTTGGGGAAGGTGGCCGGGGTTGGAGTCTGCTGCGGTTTGAACTTAGGTTTTGCCGGAGCCAGGACACAGAGACCCAGGGTCTGGAGGGTCGTGCAGGAGTCCTTCATGCCATGCAGCCTTGTATCTGTTTCCTCTGTGAACAGAGCTTTCCCGTCAAACAGGAGATCCTGCATGGAAGATTGCGCCTCGCTGGAGAGCCCGGAGAGCAGGAGCCATGACGCCAGTCTCACGGACACCGTGGAGGCCATTGAACGTGCGGCCGTGTCCGCAGCATCTGAGGCAGCCTGCAGGGAAGCCCGAGCTGCTATTGCCCCTTCTTCCACCAGTGCCCTGAACTCCTTATCACGCTCCTGGAGGGAGACCTCAAATTTAGGCAGGGAGCCCCACAGATTAAATTAAAAAACCGACCCAAGAAGGCCTGATGGTTTGCCACTCGTAACAGGAAGCTTGAAGATGAATAAATTTTTCTTCTGAAAGAGTCCAGCCTCTGAGAGTCTTTGTTCTTTGGGGTCGGGGCTGGCTGACCCTGTTGTTCCCTGTGGTTGACCGACTCGACCACCAGGGAGCTGGGTGCCAGGTAGGTATATAGGTACTCATGCCCTTTAGTGGGTACAAAGTACTTGCATTCTGCCTTTTTTGATATAGGGGCCAACGAGGCCGGTGTTTGTCACAGGGAATTTGAAATTTTAGCCACCTCTTCATGGAGCGGCAAGGCCACCCTACCTGGTGCCAATGGGGACAACATATTGAACAAGGAGTCCGAGGGCTCCTCCATCTCCTCTGCCTGGAGGTGGAGGCTTGCTGCCACCCTCTTTAAGAGCTCTTGGTGGGCCCTGAAGTCCTCCTGTGGGATGGAGGGAGGTGGGGCCGCAATCACCTTCTCCAGGTGGGGCGAAGAGGCCGGTGCGGTGCTTTGGGTGTCGGCCGGCACTGGAGAGTCCACCACCTGGTCGGACTCCAGGCACAGTACCGAGGATGAGCATCCCGACAACGACATCCACCGCGGTCCCGTCGATATCCACTCTCTGAGAAGGACCAGTGCCGGACGGAACCTAGCCCAAGAGTCTGGTCAGCATCGAGGGCAATCCATGTGGACTGTGCCCCAAGCAGACACTGGGCGGTGATTGGCATTGGGAACGTTCCCTCGACCGAGACCAAGCCGGGGGCGACTGCGTAGATCCCAGAAGAGGCTTGCCTCTGGAGCATGGGGCCGACATTGGCAGCAATCGGGGCACCGGCATGGACAAAACGTCCCAGGCCGCTTGGAGGGCTTCAGGCATGGACAGCATCCAGACATCCCTGTTCCGAAGGGGCTGGGCTACTCCGCTCTACGTGAGTCGGAGGCCTAGGGCCCAGTGGGGATCGAGGACTGCCTGACATGGGCCTAGCCTCTGTCCCACACTTCCCTCAATGCTGCTGCGAAGAGGGAGTCTTCTTGGCCCTCTTGGCATGCCCCATGGATGGGGAGCGGTGCTGACTGGTCGATGGTACTGGCGGATCGCTGCGTACCGGCTCAGAGCGGCATGCTGGGGACGGGGTCAGCACCGACTCCATCAGAATGGCTCGAAGCCTAATGTCCCTTTCTCTTTTGGTCCGAGGCTTAAACGATTTGCAAATCTTGCACCTCTCGCTGATAGGGGTTTCTCCCAAGCAGCACAAACAGTCTTTGTGCGGGTTGCTACTTGGCATAGAATGCCAACAAGAATCGCACGACTTAAATCCCGGGGCTTGGGGCATGCCCCGGCCCAGGCTCACTGACTAACTAAGTTAACTACGCTAACTAACTACAGGTACTAAATGAACAAGGACAAGCTACAGCAAAGCTGGAGCAGAGCAGTTCCGACGCACCTTCCCTAGCGGCAAGAAGAAACTGAGGGTGGGGGGAGCACACAGCTCCCCGTATACCGTGCCAGGCAGGCGCCACTCCAGGGGTCACAGGGGGCGCTCCCCCCCCATGGGTACTGCTAGGGGGAAAATTTCCGGCACAGGTGCATGTGGCGAGCACGCACACCTATTGTGGAATACACATAAGCAATCACTCGAAGAAGAAGATATAGATGAGAGCTAAAACTGGTTAAATGGAATCAATTACATATAGTAATGGCAAAGTTCTTGGTTCAGGCTTGTAGCAGTGATGGAGAAAACTGCAGATTCAAATCAAGTCTCTGGAGTACATCCACAGCTGGAATGGGTCGTTGAGAGCTTCAGTTTGCAGCAAGGTTCCTCCAGAAGTAAGAAGTATGATTGAAGACAAGATGGAGGGGTTTTCAGCGCCTTTTATATTCTCTGACCGTGGAAGGACACCCCTTTGTTCTGACTGTGGAAAATCCCAGCAAGGGGGGAGGGATAGCTCAGTGGTTTGCGCATTGGCCTGCTAAACCCAGGGTTGTGAGTTCAATCCTTGAGGGGGGGGCCACTTAGGGACCTAGGGCAAAATTGGTCTTGCTAGTGAAGGCAGGGGGCTGGACTCGATGACCTTTCGAGGTCCCTTCCAGCTCTATGAGATAGGTATAGATAGATGGAATTTGGAGTCACATGGGCAAGTCACATGTCCATCCATGACTCAGTTCTTTGCAGGCCGACACCATTGTTTACATGTTAGTTTGAACATTCCCAGGAAAGCTCAGATGTGGATTGGTGTCTCCCAAAGTTCATTTTCACCCAAGTGTTTCTTGATTGGGCACTTACTGAGAATAGTCCCTTCTCAAGGAGCAACCAAATGCTTCACTGAGGCTACTTAGAATCAAAACACATTGAGATACAAGTACATAGCAAATATTCATAACTTCAACTACAAAAATGATACACACATACAAATAGCATAATCAAAACCAGCAAATAATAACCTTTCCATAAACACCTTACTGGACCTCCTTTGTACAAGATTAGGTGCAAATATATAACAGTGGTTGCAACAATGATCTATACGGTCATAGTTTATGTCAATAACGTCACAGCAGCGCAGAAGAAAGGGTGGCAATACCGCAACCCCCCTAAAATAATCTTATGGCCCCCTCTCCCCGCAACTTCCTTTCGGATCAGGATCTCCAATTTGAAAAATGCTGGTCTCCACCCATGAAATGTATATAATATAGGGTAAAAGCACACAAAAAACAAGATTTCATGGGAGGAGACCAGATTTCATAGTCCGTGACGCGTGAATTTGGTAGGGCCCTAATTATCACATATAGTGTGAAAAAGTAGACATTTAATGTTAAATATGTTAAATGTTCTTTTGTTAATTATTAAGGATTTTTTTTTATATGACATGATGTGCGTATATGTTGCTAATATGGGGCCCGGAGGTACTGGGTGAATACTATGGCTGTGGCAGAATTTTAGCAAGGGGGAACGACCCCTTACTAAAACTAAGTGGGTTTTTTTTTGGTTGGCTAGTTCCCAGTACCAAAACAAAGGGGAAGGGTTAATAGGAAAGCAGGACCCTGAGACTGACAGTCCCCAGGAGAAATGGGGAGAGGCCAATGTTCCAGGTCAGCCTGACTGACAGGACAGGAAAGCTAATGAGAGAGTCAGGAGGCTGGGGGGGTCCAGTCCTCCGTGTGAGCTGGAATTGCCTGGAATGGAATGGGGCCGAGCTAAGGAGAGAGCAGGGGGCCGAGCTGAGCAGGGCCACACTGACCAGAGAGAATCATAGAAGATTAGGGTTGGAAGAGACCTTAGGAGGTCATCTAGTCCAACTCCCTGCTCAAAGCAGGACCAACACCAACTAAATCATACCAGCCAGGACTTTGTCAAGCCGGGCCTTAAAAACCTCTAAAGATGGAGATTCTACCACCTCCCTAAGTAACCCATTCCAGCACTTCACCACCCTCCTAGTGAAATAGTTCTAGACCTCCCCCACTGCAACTTGAGACCATTGCTCCTTGTTCTGTCATCTGCCACCACTGAGAACAGCCTAGCTCCATCCTCTTTGGAACCCCCCTTCAGGTAGTTGAATGCTGCTATCAAATCCCCCCTCACTCCTCTCTTCTGCAGACTAAATAATACCAGTTCCCTCAGCCTCTCCTCATAAGTCATGTGCCCCAGCCCCTAATCATTTTCATTGCCCTCCAATGGACTCTCTCCAATTTGACCACATTGTTTCTGTAGTGGGAGGCCCAAAACTGGACACAATACTCCAGATGTAGCCTCACCAGTGCCAAATAGAGGGCAACAATCACTTCCCTCAATCTGCTGGCAATGTTCCTACTAATACAGTCCAATATGCCGTTAACCTTCTTGGCAACAAGGGTACATTGTTGACTCATATCCAGCTTCTCGTTCACTGTAATCCCCAGGTCCTTTTTTGCAGAACTGCCACTTAGCCAGTTGGTCCCCAGCCTGTAGCAGTGCACGGGTGTGACGTTGCACTCTATCTGTTTATGGAAATATGCTTATGAGTATAAATATGACATAACTGAAATATGCTTTGTGCTAGATATGCCATGTAACATATCTTTGCAAAGGTTACGATCTACTGAATATATTCATCCAATTTATTGGCATGTATCATTTTTATATCTGAAGTTATGAGCATTGGCTCTATGCTTGTATTTGAAGTGTTTGATGTAGGAAACACATAAGGGAGGTTTGGCCAACATATTATGAAGAGTCTATTCAAGTAATTGGAAGTACTTAACTAACAACGGACTTTGGGAGATGCCAGTCCACATCTGAGCTTTCCTGGAAACGTTCAAACTGACATGTAAACAATGGTGTCAGCCTGCAAAAAGCCGAACTGTTCATGGACATGTGACTTGCCCAGATGGCTACAAACTCCATCTTGTTGCTGTGATTTTGACAGAAGAGCAAAGGGATTTCCGCCCACAGGAGAGAGAGTATAAAAGCTTTATACAGAGTAAAACGGATTTATTTGGGGTTTGGATCCCATTGGGAGCTGGGTGACTGGGTGCTGGAGACAGGAACACTTGCTAGCTGTTTTCAGTTAAGTCCGCAGCTTTGGGGGCGTGGTTCAGACCCCGGGTCTGTGTTGCAGCAGGCTTGCATGTCTGGCTCAACAATGCAGGGTTCTGGAGGGCCAAACTGGCAGAGAAAACAGGCTCAGAGGTAGTCTCGGCACATCAGGTAACAGTCCCAAGGGGGGTCTCTGTGACCGAACCCGTCACAACGGGATTCTTCCATCCTAAGTGAGGTCTCTGCACTTGTCCTTGTTGAACTTCATCAGATTTCTTTTGACCCAATCCTCCAATTTGTCTAGGTCACTGTGGACCCTATCCCTACCCTCCAGCATATCTACCTCTCCCCCTAGCTTAGTGTCATCCATGAATTTTCTGAGGGTGCAATCCATCCTATCACCAGATCATTAATGAAGATGTTGAACAAAACTGGCCCCAGGAGCGACCCCTGGGGCACTCCGCTTGATACCGGCTGCCAACTAGACATCGAGCCATTGATCACTACCCATTGAGCCCGATGATCTAAACAGCTTTCTATCCACCTTATGGTCCAGTCATCCAATCCATACTTCTTTAACTTGCTGGCAAGAATACTGTGGGAGACCGTATCAAAAGTTTGCTAAAGTCAACGTATATCTCATCCACTGCTTTCCCCATATTCACAGAGCCAGTTATCTCATCATAGAAGGCAATCAGGTTGGTCAAGCATGACTTGCCCTTGGTGAATCCATGTTGACTGTTCCTGATCACCTTCCTCTCCTCCAAGTGCTTCAAAATAGATTCTTTGAGGACCTGCTCCATGATTTTTCCAGGGACTGACGAGAGGCTGACCAGTCTGTAGTTCCCCGGGTTCTCCTTCTTCCATTTTTTAAAGATGGGCACTATATTTGCCTTTTTCCAATCATCAGGGACCTCCCCCAATTGCCACGAGTTTTCAAAGATAATGGCCAATGGCTCTGCAATTGCATCTGCCAACTCCCTCAGCACTCTCGGATGCATTGCATCCAGCCCCATTGACTTGTGTATGTCCAGATTTTCTAAATAGTCCTTAACCTGTTCTTTCACTACTGAGGGCTGCTCACCTCCTCCCCGTACTGTGCTGCCTAGTGCAACAGTCTGGGAGCTGACCTTCTCTATGAAGACCGAGGCAAAGAAAACATTGAATGCTTCAGCTTTTTCCACATCATCTGTCACTAGGTTGCCTCCCCCATTCAATAAGGGTCTCACACTTGCCCTGACCTCTTTCTTGTGGCTAACAAACCTGTAGAAACCCTTCTTCTTATCCTTCACATCCCTTGCTAGCTGCAACTCCAATTGTGCTTTGGCCTTCCTGATTACACCCGAGCAATATTTTATACTCGTCCCTAGTCATCTGTCCAAGTTTTCACTTCTTGTAAGCTTCCTTTTTGTGTTTAAGCTCACTAAAGATTTCTTTGTTAAGCCAAGCTGGTCGCCTGCCATATTCACTTTCTTTCTGCACATAGGGATGGTTTGTTCCTGCGCCCTGCCTCAATAAGTCTTCTTTGAAATACAGCCAGCTCTCCTGGACACCTTTCCCCCTTATATTAGTTTCCCAGGGGATCCTGCCCATCAGTTCCCTGAGGGATTCGAAGTCTGCTTTTCTGAAGTCCAGGGTCCGTATTTTGCTGCTCTCCTTTCTTCCTTTTGTCAGGATCCTGAACTCGACCATCTCATGGTCACTGCTGCCCAGGTTGCCACCCACTTCTACTTCTCCTACCAATTCTTTCCTGTTTGAGCAGCAGGTCAAGAGGAGCATGGCCCCTCATTGGTTCCTCTAGCACTTGCACCAGGAAGTTATCCCCAACACTCTCCAAAAACTTCCTGGATTGTCTGCACTGCTATATTGCTGTCCCAGCAGATGTCAGGGTGCTTGAAGTCCCCCATGAGAACCAGGGCCTGTGATCTGGAAAATTCTGTTAGCGAGAACCAGAGAAGCAGCCCAGGGAGCAGGTCAGTGCTGGGAGGAGAGCTGCAGCAACCAGAGCCAGAGGGGCCAGAGAAGCAGCCCAGGAAGCCACGCTAGAGGCAGAGCAGCAGTGCTGAGGCAGAGTGGAGCTGGAGCAGTCTGGGGCCGGGTGCGGTGAGCAGCTGGGGAAAGTGAGGGGGGACCCTGGGCAGCAGGCCCAGTGCAGGGAGATACCCCCAGCCAAGAGGCCTTACAGGCCAGACTTGGGAGAGGAATCGTAACCCCAACAGGAAAAAGGGTCCCGCCACCTACAGCCTTAAGGCACGTGGCCACCGCAAGTGATCGACCCACAGGATCCCTGCACCACAGCCAGGGCCTGGGCAGGAGGCATGGGAAGTGTGAGGAACAGACTGTGAACTTCCCTTACATTCCAGCGACGACTGTTTGTGGTGTCCTCATGCCCATAGAGCAGGGTGTCTGGTTTTCCTTTAACCTTTCCCATTTTTTCCTTATTTTTAAAATTGATTGCTGTTTCATAAATTGTGTTTGCTTGAACTATATGCAATGATCAGTGGGTCAGGGAAGCAACCAGTGCAGAGAGAGCACCCCACAGTGGGGACATCCTAGCCCCTGCCCTAAGTGACCACGACAAGGTTGGGGGTTGAGCCCTCCAGGAATCCTGAGCCCAGCCTTGTTGGGGTTACAAGGACTCTGCCACACATGAGAGTGGAAGGGGAGCCCTCGAAGTCAGGTAGGACTCTGGGTGAAAAGAAGTGGGAGCGAGGACTCAGGCCTGGTCTACACTACGAGTTTAGGTCGACTTTAGCAGCGTTCAATCGAATTAAGCCTGGACACGTCCACATGACGAAGCCCTTTTTTCCCCACTTAAAGGGCCCTTTAAACCAGTTTCTTTACTCCACCTCCGACAAGGGGATTAGCGCTAAAATCGGCCTTTGCGGGTCGGATTTGGGGTAGTGTGGACGGAATTCGATGTTATTGGCCTCCGGGAGCTATCCCACAGTGCTCCATTGTGACTGCTCTAGACAGCACTCTCAACTCAGATGCACTGACCAGGTAGACAGGAAAAGCCCCGCGAACTTTTGAATTTCATTTCCTGTTTGCCCAGTGTGGAGAGCACAGGTGACCACGCAGAGCTCATCAGCACAGGTAACCATGATGGAGTCCCAGGATCGCAAAAGAACTCCAGCATGGACCGAACGGGAGGTATGGGATCTGCTCGCCACATGGGGAGACAAATCAGTGCTAGCTGAATTCCATAGCAGTAAACGAAATGGCAAAATATTAGAAAAGGTCTCAAAGGCCATGAAGGTCAGAGGCCATAACAGGGACGCACAGCAGTGCCATGTCAAAATTAAGGAGCTAAGGCAAGCCTACCACAAAGCCAGAGAGGCAAACGGAAGGTCCGGGGCAGAGCCGCAAACATGCCGCTTCTACGCGGAGCTGCATGTGATGCTAGGGTTGCAGCCACCACTACCCCAACCGTGTGCTTTGACTCCGTCAATGGAGAAACACGCACTAGGGAAGCGGGTTCAGGGTACGAGGAAGATGATGATGAAGAGAGCTCACAACAAGGAAGTGGAGAAACCGGTTTCCCCAACAGCCAGGATATGTTTATCACCCTGGACCTGGAACCAGTAACCCCCGAACTCACCCAAGGTGTGTTCCCAGACCCTGAGGGCACACAAGGGACCTCTGGTGAGTGTACCTTTGTAAATATTACACATGGTTTAAAAGCAAGCATGTTTAATGATTAATTTGCCCTGGCAATCGCGGCCAGTACAGCTACTGGAAAAGTCTGTTAACGTGTATGGGGATGGAGCGGAAATCCTCCAGGGACATCTCCAGAAAGCTCTCCTTCATGTACTCCCAAAGCCTTTGCAAAAGGTTTCTGGGGAGGGCTGCCTTTTCCCGTCCACCATGGTAGGACACTTTACCACACCAGGCCAATAGCACGTAGCCTGGAATCATTGCATAACAAAGTATGGCAGCGTATGGTCCCGGTGTTTGCTGGCATGCAGACAACATCCATTCCTTATCTCTCTTCGTTATCCTCAGGAGAGTGATATCATTCACGGTCACCTGGTTGAAATGGGGTGATTTTATTAAGGGGACATTCAGAGGTGCCCGTTCCTGCTCGGCTGAACAGAAATGTTCCCCGCTGTTAGCCACATGGTGGGGGGGAGGGGTGAAGTGATCATCCCAGAGAATTGGGTGTGTGTGTGTGTTGGGGGGGGTAATTGGGTTTGTGCTGCATGTTAACCCGGAAACCCCAGCCCCTCTTTTTACATTGCAAACCCATTTTAAATGGCCAACCCAATGGGTCCTTGGTATGGGAAATGAGGGTGCTGCTGTTTGAAACCATTCCCACATGTTATGAAGGTTAAAAAAGCCAAAAGACTGTGGCTTACCATGGCTGCCTGCAAGCCGAATTCTGTTGCCTGGCACTGCGTGAGTGATCTCTCACACCAAACCGACAGGCCCTCAATATAAGAGGAAAAATGCGACCTTTTAACGAAAGCACATGTGCTGTATAATGTGAACAGCAAAATTTAACGTGAAAGAGTGTACCCATTGTTCTCTAAAATGTGTCTTTTTTAACCACCTCTCCCTTCTCCTCCACCAGCTGCAAATGTTTCTCCTTCACAGAGGCTAGCGAAGATTAGAAGAAGAAAACAGCGGACTCGGGATGATATGTTCACGGAGCTCCAGATGTCCTCCCACGCTGAAAGAGCACAGCAGGATGCGTGGAGGCAGTCAATGTCAGAGTGCAAAAAAGCACAATATGAACGAGAGAAGAGGTGGCGGGCTGAATCGCGGGCTGAACAGAGCAAGTGGCGGGCTGAAGATGATAGGTGGAGTCAGCTTGCAGACAGAAGGGCAAGAGTCGATGCTCCGGCTGCTGGAGCATCAAACTGATATGCTCCAGCATATGGCTGAGCTGCAGGAAAGGCAGCAGGAGCAGAGACCGCTGCTACAGCCCCTGTGTAACCAACAACCCTCCTCCCCAAGTCCCATTGCCTCCTCACCCAGACGCCCAAGAACACGGTGTGGGGACCTCCAGCCACCCAGTCACTCCACCCCAGATGATTGCCCGAGCATTGGAAGGCTGGCCTTCAATAAGGCCTGGTCTACACTAGGAGGTTATGTCGAATTTATCACCATTAACTCGAATTAACCCTGCACCCGTCCACACAACGAAGCTATTTATTTTGACATAGAGGTCTCTTTAAATCGATTTCTGTACTCCTCCCCGACGAGGGGAGTAGCGCTAAATTCGACATGGCCATGTCGAATTAGGGTAGGTGTGGATGGAATTCAACGCTAATAGCTCTGAGAGCTATCCCAGTGCACCACTCTGTTGACGCTCTGGACAGCAGTCCGAGCTCAGATGCTCTGACCAGCCACACAGGAAAAACACTGGGAAAATTTGAATTCCTTTTCCTGTCTGGCCAGTTTGAATCTCATTTCCTGTTTGGACATCATGGCGAGCTCAGCAGCACTGGCAACGATGCAGAGCTCTCCAGCAGAGGTGACCATGCAATCGCAGAATAGAAAGAGGGCCCCAGCATGGACTGATCAGGAAGTCTTGGATCTGATCGCTGTGTGGAGCGATGAGTCCGTGCTTTCGGAGCTGCGATCGAAAAAACGGAATGCGAAGATCTACGAGAAGATCTCCAAAGCCATGACGGAGAGAAGATACAGCCAGGATGCAACGCAGTGCCGCGTGAAAATTAAGGAGCTGAGACAAAGGTACCAAAAGACCAAAGAGTCAAACGGACGCTCCGGATCCCAGCCCCACACATGCCGTTTCTACGAGGCACTGCATTCTATTCTAGGTGCGGCCGCCACCACTACACCACCACTGTCCGTGGACTCTGACAATGGGGAATTGTCGACGGCCGCTTCCTCGGAGATGTTCATGGACGGGGAAGATGAGGAAGGAGATGAGGAGGACGAGGCAGTCGACAGCGCTTTCAACGCTGATTTCCCCGACAGCCAGGATCTCTTCATCACCCTCACGGAGATCCCCTACCAACCCTCCCAAGGCGGTAACCCAGACCGTGAACCAGGGGAAACAGCAGTAGGTAAGTGTTTTAAACATTTATTTTGAACAGAATAGGAATGGTATCTTAACAATGGGTTTTTCATGATTAGTTTGCCCTAGGCCCTTTAGTTTCTAGTCCTTGCCAGTGCAGCTACTGGAAAAGTTTGTCAACGTGTCCGGGGATAGAGCAGAAATCCTCCTGGGACATCTCCACGAAGCTCTCCTGGAGGTATTGTGAAAGCTTTTGCATCAGGTTCCTGGGGAGAGCGGCCTTATTGCGTCCTCCATGGTAGGAAACTTTTCCGCGCCAGGCTAGCAGCAAGTACTCCGGGATCATTGCCTCGCAAAGCATGGCGGCATATGGCCCCGGTGCTTGCTGGCATTCACGCAGCATGCAGTCTTTCTCTGTCTCCGAAATCCTCATCAGAGTGATATCACTCATGGTGACCTGCTTTGAACTAGGGGAATGTTAGTATTGGGACTGATTGCCTGTTCCTTTACAGAACTGTCACCATCCATTTACAGCCACACGGTGGAGGTGAAACAAGGGCAGCATGGAGGGATCTTTCCCGGGGACAGCCGCGAGGGGGGTGGGACAGGGGCAGAGTTCATGCTGGCCGGATTGCCGGCAGCAGGAACTGGCCAACGCTAGGAGCATTGCTTGCAACATGAAAGGAGGGCACTGCTATAAATTAAGCTTTAAGCAGCCAAAAGTCTACGCTTACCATGTCCGCCTGCTAGCCGAATTCCGTTGTCCGGCCCCGCTTGTGTGATCTGTACAGCAAGACCCCAGGCACTCAATGGGAAGGCCAAAAATTCTACCTTGTACTGAGTGTGCATGTGATAGGTGCTGTGCATGGTCTTGTTCACAGAGAAAGACTATATTCATTGTTGGCAAAACTGTATCTTTCTGAGGAATTCACTCCCTTTTTTCCCATCCCACAGCTGCGAGTGTCTCCCGAGCTATCCCGGCATCCCCCTCCCAGAGGCTGGCGTAGATCAGGCAACGAAAGAGAAGGACACGGGACGAGATGTTCTCAGAACTTATGGGCTGCTCCCGAGCCGAGGCGGCACAGCAGACCCAGTGGAGGGAGAACATGTCGCAATACCAGCCATCACACAGCGAACGGGAGGACAGGTGGCGGCAGGAAGACCAGCAGGCGATTCAAACGCTGCTTGGACTAATGAGGGAGCAAATGGACATGCTCCGGCGCCTTGTAGATGTTCTGCAGGACCGGAGGCAGGAGGACAGAGTCCCACTGCATTCTCTCTCTGACCGCCCTGCCCCGCCACAAAGTCCCATCCCCCCATCACCCAAAGTCCCAAGAAGGAGGGGCAGCAGGGGCCGTGAAAACAGTCACTCCACCCCTGCAGACTGCTCAAGTAACAGAAGGCTCTCATTCCCAAAGATTTGATAAGTCCTTTCCTTCCCACCAAATGCATCTCACCCAAGCCCCCGTCCCAGTTTCATCCCCTGTGTAGTTCTTAATAAAAAATACGTTTCTGTTAATTACTGTTTCCGTCATGTTCTTTTAGAGGACAGTGTGTTTGAAGGGAGGAAAGGGGGTTGGTAATTGGAGAGCACAGTCACCTTTACCAGGGTACAGACACGGGGGCAGGTTCAGCAGGTCACATACACATTGCAGTCACTAGGCACCCTGGTCAGTCTGGGAGGTGGTTTTCATGTTCTGTGGGGGGGGGGGGGGGGATTAGGGGGTTTGGGGGGGGGGAGGGCAGTTACAGATCTTATGCAGCGGTCCTTAGCCTGGATGACAGAGCCACACAGCAGGGGATCTGTAACCGCCCTCCTCCGCCACAAACTCACATAGCCCCCACACACAGAGTCCCGAAAAGGAGGGGTGGCAGGCTCCGTTGAAACAACCAGTCCACCACTGCAGACTGCTCTAGGAGCAGGAGCCTGTCATTCCTCGAGTTTAGAAGCGTCCTTTCCATCACTACACCCGCTCCCCACCACAGTCTGCATCCCAGTTTCAACACTTTACCACAAAATCCTTAATAAAGAAAACGGTGTTAATGAACAAAGTTTCATTTATTTTATTTTTAAAGGTGTGTTGGAAGGGGGGGAAGGGCATTGGTAACTGGAGCGGATAGTCAACATTAACTGGGTAAAGAAACGGGGGCAGGTTCAGCTTCTATTTAAACAAACTTAATAGTCACAAGTTACCCTGCTCACTCTGGAACCTAGCTTTCAAAGCTTCCCGGATGCACAGCGCGTCCCGCTGGGCTCTTCTAATCACCCAGCTGTCTGGCTGGGCGTAATCAGCAGCCAGGTGATTTGCCTCAACCTCCCACCCCACCATAAACGTCTCCCCCTTGCTCTCACAGAGATTGTGGAGCACACAGCAAGCTGCAATAACAATGGGGATATTGGTTTCGCTGAGATCAGAGCGAGTCAGTAAGCTTCTCCATCTCCCCTTCAGACGTCCAAAAGCACACTCCACCACCATTCTGCACTTGCTCAGCTGGTAGTTGAAGAGTTCCTTTTCACTGTCCAGGACGCCTGTATAGGGCTTCATGAGCCAGGGCATTAGCGGGTAGGCTGGATCTCCGAGGATGACTATAGGCATCTCCACATCTCCAACAGTTATTTTGTGGTCCGGGAAGTAAATACCTTCCTGCAGCCGTCTAAACAGACCAGTGTTCCTGAAAACGCAAGCATCATGAACCTTGCCCGACCATCTGACGTTGATGTTGGTAAAACGTCCCCTATGGTCCACCAGTGCTTGCAGCACCATTGAAAAGTAGCCCTTTCGGTTAATGTACTGGCTGGCCTGGTGGGCCGGTCCCAGGATAGGGATGTGAGTTCCATCTATGATCACCTGCACGTTTCCCAGGGTCACTACCTTTGAGAGCAGTAGTTCAACGATTGCGTTGGCTACTTGCATCACAGCAATCCCCACGGTAGATTTGCCCACTCCAAAGTGATTCGTGACTGACTGGTAGCTGTCTGGCGTTGCAAGCTTCCAGAGGGCTATGGCCACTCGCTTCTGGACAGTCAGGGCTGCTCGCATCCGGGTGTCCTTGCACTTCAGGGCAGGGGACAGCAACTCACAAAGTTCCAGGAAAGTTCCCTTACGCATCCGAAAGTTTCGCAGCCACTGTGATTCATCCCAGACCTGCAGCACAGCGCGGACGCCACAGCACTGCGAGCATGGAGCCCGCTGCGATCATCGCTGCAGTTATGGCCGTTGTCAACACCTCGCACCTTATCATCCACCTTTTTCAGAGGCAGATGCTGAGAAATCGGACAAGGAGGCTACAGCAGCGCAGTGAGGACATTAAGTCTGAGAGGGGCACAGACCTCTCACAAAGCATGGGACCCCGCGCCGTGGACATCAGGGTGGCAATGAGTCATGTTGATGGTGTGGAACGGCGATTCTGGGCCCGGGAAACAAGCACGGACTGCTAGTTTTTATTGGTATAACATTTTGGTGGAGAATTGCGAAAGGGGAAATATTGGTAAAATGCCTCAGTTATTGCAAACATTGGTGTGCACACCACCAAGTAAACTTAGCATAATACAATCTGGTTAACCAAACCTGCTGGCCTCCGGATAGGTAGCAGAAAAATAACAAATATAAGCTATGATTTCAGAATCTAGGCTGTGTCACTTGCTGAATAATATCAGGAGCGACATAAAAGTTTGAACAAGCTTTTAAAAATGTTCAAGAAAAGGTGCATACACCCTCAGTCGTAGCATGCCTGAGCATAAGGGAAGAACTTAGGGTTCTCGCTCTGCCCCTGGAAGGGGTTTTTATTTTTGGTGTATGAACCCTCGGTGGTAGAAGGCCGAGCAATACAGAGGGAAGCTTAGCATCTCTCCCTCTGGCCCAGAGTGGGTTAAAAACATGAAATACAGATCTTGTTCTGTTAAACCAAACTCTGAAGAATATAGGAGTTTGGGCAGTGTAGTGTGGTTTATGTTTGTTTGTTTTGGTTTGGGTTTTTTTGTAAGTAATATTGTGGTAATTTCACAATTTTAAAGAAAATATTTAAGAAACGGGACCAGGAAGGGTGGGGGCTAGTTAAAAAGCCCACCCTCCTTGCTAAATTGGTAGTGAAACAAGGCTTGTGCCCATGAAAAGAAACTGTTTATTGAAAAAAGCAGGATCGGGCCCAGGCAAGCAACAGATAGAGAAACTGAAAAACAGGTTGGGTACAGAGAGTTAAAACAGCACTCTCAAATCTTACAGCAGCAGTAACATCAGGAAAAGAAACATTTGAGACCCCAGAAGGGGGCAGACCTTTGGGACCCCTCTGGAGATTGGGAAGGGAAATATTTGGAATATTTGGGTAAATTCCTCCTCCCAGGGCCAAAATGCCATTGAAACAGTTAACAACAGTGCCCGCATTCTCCACCAAAATGTTATACCAATAAAAACTAGCAGGATCTTATTAAAGGGGACAAGATAAAGATGCCACATTTATTATTATAACAATTTGATTTATGACCAATAACTAATATCTTAATCCTTATTCACACACAAATGTATAATGTGTGTGTATAAGGATTAAGATATTAGTTATTGGTCATAAATCAAATTGTTATCATAATAAATGTGGCATCTTTATCTTGTCCCCTTTAATAAGATCCTGCTAGTTTTTATTGGTATAACAAAATCCCACAAACCTCGCCTGGTATACACATGCCCTTCTGCACTTCTCTTAGGCCTCTGGCCAGAATGACTACTTTCCACGTAACACTGCCATTGGTTGCGCTCTGCCTATTGGTGTATTGTGGCCAGAGGGGGAGGAGTTCATGGTTGTTACACTGGGATCCTATGGTCTTAGGCCATGCATACAATCTGTTCCCCAATTCCACCGCCCTTCAGCAGGCCAAGCCCCCCATTTCAAATGGGGTTTTACTTGCATATTTTTGGTGCTGAGGAGCTGCCAGTGACTAAGAGGTATGGAATCATGCTACCGATGTGTAGTCACCTTTCCTGCTGCCCAGCTTCTTAACTCCTATTTCTGTACAATCAATGCACCTACATTTCTCTCTCTGCTGTGCAACACAGGGGAAGGGAGCAGACATGTCTGTCAAGCGGCTAATAGCCCCAATCCACAAAGAAAATTTTGAAAATTAATGTATGTACCCTAGTTAACAGGTATATTTTCTCCTTTCTCTTCCTTGTGGATTACCAAAATGCAAGCATAACCAGATGCTGTCTTTATAAACTGGCCTCTTCTATTCCGTGGTGCCACAATACAATCTTTCCCATCAAAACAGTCTAGTTTGATACATAATCACCAGTTTAGCCAAAATCTAAGATAAGACTGCAGTCTACTTCTATGACTTTACAAGATCTGTGCACAGGATGATTACATTCTCTTTTAAACCAAGCAAGGGCACTGCGAATGGAAGGGGAAAAATCCTGTCCTGGTAAAGGCAGCGCTTTCATGGCATCTCCAGGCCTTCCGCCTGGTTAGCCCAAAGCTGTCTTTGGCTCAGGGTCTTGTTGATGGGATGCTGTTTATACCTCTGATCTCAGGTTTGTACTATCTGTGTGAAAGGAAAGATTACTGAGGTGTTGACATTACTGGAAACCCTACTCTGGATGCCAACTACAGTATTTCTAGCATGCCTATAACTGTAGTATCCAAGTGTCAGCACAAATTGTTAACTCTGGCTTGGTGCTAGTGAGGCAAATGCTATAAAGAAGCTCTAAACATGGCTGATCTCAGCTGGGAGCTATAGGGACAAAGATATGGTCATGATGCCCACTAAGAGCTGCCTGTTAGACACCTAGTGGAGCGTAGCAAATTATTACTACTGCCATGAATTTACCAACTGTGCCAAGATTACCCCACATACATACAACTATGAGCAAGTGAGGGGCAAATACCTATAATCCAGGATCAGGAACATCACTGCCATAATCCTGCCATTTACACCCCCAAGATCCACCAGAATTTAATCTTCCATTTCCACAGCTGACTGCACCCACAAATCACATACCTAGATCGAAGAGGACTAAGCTGCAGGTGTAATAATTTGCACGTGCAAAGTCGTAGGCCTGTGTTTGAAAATAGGCTATAAATTGTCTTGCTATATAGAGTAAGAAGAACAGAGATTTTAAACTGCCCCACTGGCAGAAAGTGATAGAAAGTGCAGATGGTCTACCAAATCTAGATGCTGCTTACACTTTCTTCTTGCTGCATGTAGCTCTAACATCCACAAGCATGGACTATAAATGAAATAAAAGAAGCAATCTAAAGTAGAGAGGAAAAGCCATCAACAGAGCATTAGAGAGTTAAGGCTTTTCAAGGGTTCCACCAGCTGGACTGGGATGGGAGATAGTTCTAAGCACTGCAGCATGGGAGGGACTGGCAGGTAGGCCCCTTATATATGTATACTCAGTCTGAACTTTCAGAGCAATGAGGAAGCCTGTGTGGCTTTGGCCGCTACTGATCTCTGCTTTCTGGAGGGTCAGAGCTTGTGCGATGATGGACAATACTGGGAGGAGGAATTGCAGTCCTTTACCATTTCATTACAATCATAAAGTGAGCAAAGCAGCTTTGAAAATTGTTGCTCAGTCTGTCAGTGTCTAAAGTGCAGTTATGAGATAGAGATATAGTCGATACAATAGGATATACACCTGTTTCTCAGCAGCACGAAGCACTCAGTAACTAGCTGGCAGTGTCTTGTAAGGATTCAGAATCCCTTTGGGGTCCAACATGGCTTTGACCTCCTGCATCAGAAGGATTGCCTCCTGTGGCTTACTGTATTGAATGTAATGCTTCTTCTTGAAGCCCAGTCCATGCTCTGCACTGATACTGCCATTATAATGTGCAGTCCACTCGTACACAAATGGCTCAATGGCATTCAGCAGGGAATGGCTGTAGGACTCAGCTATGATGTTCAAGTGCAGGTTTCCATCTCCTGGAAGAAAGCATAACAGAGCTGGGTCTGAGATGGTTCTGATAGAGAAACGGAATGACCCTGTGTGACGTTATTGATATAATCTGGGACCATATAGATCATTGTTGCAACCAAGGTCCTGTAGTGGCACGCAAATCTTGTATAAAGGGGATCAAATGGGGTGGCTAAGACAAGGTTATGGTTTACTGGTTATGATTATGCTGTCTATATGTGTGTATCAATTTTGTAGTTGAAGTTATGAATATTGGCTCTATACTGTCTGTATTTCAAACTTATGCTATGCTGCTGGGTGACATCCCAGACAAACTGGTGTTAGCTCTGCCTAGCCTGCTTGATGGCCCATTAAGGACCATCAGCTATACAATGGACCCATTGAGAGAAGGCAAATATGCCTTGAGACTCAGCAAAGTATGCAGGAACTTGCCCATGTGACTCCAGACTCCATTTTGCTGTAATTTTCCACAGTAAGAACAAAGAGGTTCTTACACCTGGAAAAGACTATATAAGGCTGATGCCTCATCTCCATCTTGTCTTCAATCCTGCTTCATACCTCTGGAGGAACTTTGCTACAAGCTGAAGCTTTGAACAAAGGACTGAGGACCCATCCCAGCGGGGGATGTATTCCAGAGACTTGATTTAAACCTGCAGTTTATTCTATCGCTGCTGCAAGCCTGAACCAAGAACTTTGCCATTACTGTATGTAATTGATTCCATTTAACCAATTCTAACTCTCATCTCTATCTTTTTCCTTTTATGAATAAACCTTTAGATTTTAGATTCTAAAGGATTGGCAACAGCGTGATTTGTGGGTAAGATCTGATTTGTATATTGACCTGGGTCTGGGGCTTGGTCCTCTGGGATCAGGAGAACCTTTTTCTTTTATTGGGTATTGGTTTTCATAACCATTTGTCCCCATAATGAGTGGCACCGGTGGTAATACTGGGAAACTGGAGTGTCTAAGGAGATTGCTTGTGAGACTTGCGGTTAGCCAGTGGGGTGAGACCGAAGTCCTCCTAGTCTGGCTGGTTTGGTTTGCCTTAGAGGTGGAAAAAAACCCAGCCTTGGGCTGTAACTGCCCTGTTTGAGCAATTTGTCCTGAGTTGGCACTCTCAGTTGGGTTCCGCCAGAACCGCATTGTCACACCCTGCTATGGAAATTTATCATTGGCTCTGCTGTGTAACGAAACAGCAGAGTCTATGTTATATCCTGAGAGCAGCTGTCCATTAGGATTCTATAAACAGTGGTTCCTCTCTTCAGACAGTTATGTGCTTGAATAACTCAGAAAGTTTCCTAGCTCTTGTGCCATCTCTAAGAAGTACAGTCCATCAGAAAGCCCTCACAATGTAGAGTAAAATAACTTTCCATTTCCTGATTTTGTGCTTTTAGAACTTCAGCCATAATATTTCTTGTGGCAAAGATTTATCTAAAGTTACTTAATTAGGACTGTGACATTTTAATTTACCCATACCACATTATTCAATCTCTTCCAATTATATTTTTGCAACCATTTAAATGTACCTCATTAATAGAGTTATGTTTTCTTTTGGACTGCCTCTGAATAATGATCTTTGATTAACATCTAAATATCTATTGACTACTTGGAAGTCAAGATAAATCTAAAGTTTTTAGTGATTCATGTTCACTTTGGAATCCCCTCCTCAAAGCAGGACCAACACCAACTAAATCATCAATATAGTCAAATGTGTAAAAAAGACAACCTTTATTACACAACCTCCTGTTTAAAGACACTGCTCTGAAATAGCTTCAGAGAGTGCTTAACACTGCTCCACTTCTAATGACAGCTCAGCTCTGTTAAGCAATCCATTTGTATGTCTCCGGAGTCGCTGAAGTCAAGTTTCACTACATAAATTTCAAAATATGCCTTTGCAAATTCCAAAGCCTTTTTTTCTCAATTGCATTAATCACTTTTTTCTGGTAGTTAATGGCTTGGCCATAATTGGTTTACAAATATTGCTACTCCCTCTAACGAGGACAGTGGTTCCTACCAAACATTTACATTTATTATTTGACTGTGCAGATCAAACTTATTGCCCAATTAAATCTACCCAAAACACTGGATAAAGAGCTACAAGGCAACATCTCTTTGAATAACTTCTTATACTGTGCTACAGATTGTTAATGTTATTAAATCAATTTTTCCATTAACATAGGGATCATGTCAGAAATTAGTGGATTCCAACAAATCCTCACAGCTCCGACTAGAGCTATAGCTCTGTCAGCCAATACCATCTAGTTTCCGTTTCTTAGAAGCTAAGCTACAAAAGGAAATCTGTAATGTTCCCCAACTCACCTAGATGGCCATAGCCAACCACATTCTTGGCAGTCTTGCCCAGTCGAGCCCTGGTATCAATCACAAGGTCATAGAGTCTCTCCACAGGGAGTGAGAGGTCATATTTGTAAACACAGCCATCATGAGTTAGGGCCTCCGTGATCCGCTCCCTCAGAGACCACAACATCTGTGGATCATTGGATCAAACAGGATAAAGTTGAGAGAAAAAATTAAAATGAACCAAATACATCAGATTTCACTCTTCATGGAGTTTGAGGACGGGGGGGAGGGGCAGGGAACTGTTATCCAACTATATGAGCTACTGTGATGGCCTTATGTCCTCCCTCTGCATATGTATTATCTTACAGCTCTCGGAAACATCCATTTATATTTGTTTGGCAAATTGGCACCATCATATGGTGGAACTATGCATGAGGTCTCTAAATTCAGCAATTTCAGATAAAGCAGTACTGGTTAAAATAACTGACTTGCTCAGTACCCTGCTACTGCAGTCTTTGGTTCCCACACACCTCAGTCCTGCCTTACCAGCACCCTGCTATCTCAGCCCCATATAAACCATCTCAGCCTTGACCCACAGCAGCCTCTGGCTCTAAATACGGGGCTCTCATCCAACTTTGAGTGTGTTTAGTTCCTGTCTCAAAGAAAGAAGAAAACATATAATTTCATTTTCCTGGATATTTTAGAATGGCTAATTTTCTTTCTAGAGTCAATACTCAGATCTCCTGCCAGTGCATTGGCTGCAAGGGAAGGGGAAGACTATGGAAGCATCTCCCCATAAACATCCACAAAGCAACCTCACTGTCCTCTCTAAAACTCTCCACTGCCAACAAGGCAACAAAAAAATCATAGTGGTCAGGCAACTGGTGTGCAATGACCACTGCTTATCACACTGACCAGGAGTGTCTCATTGTTTCCTTGAAAAACAACAACTCTCCTTTTGGTTTGCTGTATCTATCTGTTGTCTCTTGTCTTGTATTTAAATTGTAAACTCCTTGGGATGGCGGCATCTCTGTTATGTGCTGATACAGTGCTTGGCACAATAGGGCCCTAATACAGGACCCTAGGGGTTCCTGTAATGTAAATAATAATCATCTCAGCTCCATGCTAGTACCCAAAATTTGCTTCCCATACATGAGTGCAACATGCTGCTGAAACTGAGAGACAGGTGGTCCAGTCCAACACAAGATCTTCCACTATACACACCACTGTAACATATTCCAAGGAAGTGAAGGTCAGGGTGTAGTCCAGCACTGCAAATCTTCCCACTTCTACAGAGGAATAGGGTTATTCTAGCTCCATCATCTGTCAGACTCTCTCTATTGTTTTGTTTTAAATCATGAGTGATGTGGAGAAAGTGGATAAGAAAAGTTATTTACTTATTCCCATAATACAAGAACTAGGGGTCACCAAATGAAATTAATAGGCAGCAGGTTTAAAACAAATAAAAGGAAGTTCTTCTTCACGCAGCACACAGTCAACTTGTGGAACTCCTTACCTGAGGAGGTTGTGAAGGCTAGGACTATAACAGCGTTTAAAAGAGAACTGGACAAATTCATGGTGGTTAAGTCCATTAATGGCTATTAGCCAGGATGGGTAAGGAATGGTGTCCCTAGCCTCTGTTTGTCAGAGGGTGGAGAAGGATGGCAGGAGAGAGATCACTTGATCATTGCCTGTAGGTTCACTCCCTCTGGGGCACCTGGCATTGGCCACTGTCAGTAGACAGGATACCGGGCTAGATGGACCTTGGGTCTGACCTGGTATGGCCGTTCTTATGTTATGTTCTTATGTTTTGCTGGCTAAGAAAATGAGGAATTTCTCTACTACTTTGTGCTCAAGCAAAACTGCATGTCTAGAGAAAGAAAATTCAGCACCTCCTCATTAACACCATAAGGGAGGGCCATAAGGAAAATGTTGGTAGAACATTTGAAAACAGACAAAAAAATATTGGCATATGTTTCACCATATAAACAAACTACAACTTTTCCTCCTGATGTCAGGTAACTTGAGAACTCCTAAGCCACAGAACAAACTGTTTAACCATTCATCAATGATAAGTACAAACCCAAATAGAGAATTATTCCGTGAGTGTTTGTGTTGGAGGGGGAATCACCTTTATTTTCTTATCCTCTGTGGCCACAGTCCCATCGGTCACCAAACCAGAGGCCATGACATGTTCCAAGAAGTTGTTCAGCTTTTCTTCATCATGGGCAGAATTGGAGCCTGATGTTTCAATTAAAATATAAAAGGGGCTTCCTGGAAACGAGAGGGGACAGAACAAGAGAACAGTCAGTAGTAGAAAATAAGGATTTAATTCAGACGATTAAAAGGTCATCTTGAGAAGTCACTGGGTTAAAAATAAAGCAACATTCTCTACAGTGACTCCTTTTGTATAAGGTAGAGGGCTGAGATAACTTATCTTCCCAACCTTCAGCATCCTTTCACCATTCCCTATAGGAATTCTGCTGGCCAAGGCAGGACTGAAATAGCTGGGAATGCCTCCAGAGCTGGGATATGTGGGAAGACTCCCTCATGAACAGCCGCTCTGCACTCTGCATTGGCTAGAGTGCAGAGAGCTCTAGACAGAGCACAATGGATGTGATGTACTCGAGAGTTGGAAATTCTGCAAATATTTTTGATCTTGTCAAAGTATCTGCTTTGTGTTTGAGAGTGAGTGTTTCAGAGTGATACTTTCCATACTTTCCATCTGTATGGAAATAAACTCTGCTACAAGGCATGCAGCTTATCTTCTGCTTCCTTCAAGTTAACCAATGTAAATAAAGTCCAAAATTCTGGAAATTGCCCTTTCCTGCTGCATTTCACATAGATTCCCTCTGAGGAATCCCTTTCTGCTACTCTATAGCCTTGATGCTACATCAGATGCTCTATGCACTGCCCTTGTTTTAATCACTCTTTATTGTAGCAGCTGCTGTTGAGATGGGCCCAATAACTTAAAATAACCCCCCCCCCCCAAAAAAAATAACAGAAAAAATTATGTTTCATGTGATGTTTGTTTGAATGTCTCAGGGTGACTAAGCTGGGGAGACAGGGAAGTTTGCTCAGTGATAAATTATGTTACAGTGTTATTGGAATTTATTCAGTCTATTTATTAGGTTGCTGTCTCCTTCCTACTCCAAGGGACCAGACAGTGTCCCTATGAAAAGCTGTCTTTTTGCTATCTATGGAGAGACCCCCTTAATATCTGAACATGTAGGCTGAACACTTCTCTTGCCCTAGGCAGGAGACTAGCTGCTCCATGGTAGGGTTGGAGTGCAGTGGTGGAACAGTGTGGGGAAGTCCAGGCTTCAGTGAACCTGGATACTGGACTCCCTTCTCACCTTTGGAGAGACCTTTCTTTAGATCAGCCAAGTATTTATCCCAGCATTCCCTACCTCCTCCCAAAAGAAATCCCCAGAAGATATTAGGTCTTTTTCCACAGCACAATAAAACATCTAGATGCCTGGGTTCATAGCACAGCCTTAGACTCCAGATCACCTGTCTATGCACAGTACATTAATTCTAGTACCTGTCACTGGTTTGGACAGTTTGAGGTGGTTCTCAACCAATTTCATGCACTTGTCATCCATGAATTCATATGCAGACAGGATCTCTCCCAGCATGCCTTTGCAGGTAGTGAAAGTTCCAAGAACCTGAGAGAAACTCTGACAACCTTTCCACAGACAACAAATAGCACAGAGAAAATTAAAACTGCTAACATACTAAAAAATACTACCTGGCTCAAAATAGTTTGTCCAGGGTCCAGTAAATAATAATTAATGATGTGTGCTACACAGAACACTGTTAGAAATGTTTTTGATGATAAATGTTTAGCGTAGACCATGCAGGTGCAACTCTTACCTGACTGGTCTTTTTCATAGATTCATAGATTCATAGATTATAGGACTGGAAGGGACCTCGAGAGGTCATCGAGTCCAGTCCCCTGCCCGCATGGCAGGACCAAATACTGTCTAGACCATCCCTGATAGACATTTATCTAACCTACTCTTAAATATCTCCAGAGACGGAGATTCCACAACCTCCCTAGGCAATTTGTTCCAGTGTTTAACCACCCTGACAGTTAGGAACTTTTTCCTAATGTCCAACCTAGACCTCCCTTGCTGCAGTTCATGCCAATGATTTTTAGAAAACAGGATACCTTGGATCCTATCAAGATGTTTAGGGCACCGTGTCCCTATTCCCCACTTATCGGTCTGGGCCGGAAGGGTGGTGAGGCAAAATATAACCAGTACAGCTAAGCACTGGGTCCCTTCCCTTCTCCACTTCTACCTACCATTTTTCTACTTGTGAATGACATTTTGCCTGCCAGAGCTAAGCTAAAGCTCAAATGGCATGGTGACAGGAATACCACAGATAAGAGAATTTTGCTAAATCCCAGTGACCACAAGTATTTTAATACATACCACCAAACTCTCTCAAACATTTTGTTATTAGAAATAAAATCAAGTTGGTGGTTTACAGCAGTTTACTGACTTGTGCCTTCTCTCTCAATTCTCATTCTTTCCCCGGCTTCTTCTGTCACTGGTTTCAGCAGTCAAGTTATTAAAAACCAGCCCCCAGGATCACAGGGCAGCTTCATCTCCAATAATATACCCCAAATCAGTCTCTTGGTCCTTTGATACTGTATGAACACCATTGTATATTGTTTCTGGTTACCAACACCACTGCTGGAGAATGGGAGAGGGACAGAGCCTACCTAAGAAGACCAGATTCACAGACTTGGGTTTCCGTGGACAGAGGATAGAGACAGCAGTAATAACCCCCAAAGTCCCCTCTGATCCAATGAAAAGCTGCTTCAAATCATAGCCAGTATTATCCTTCCGCAGAGAAGCCAAGCAGTTCAGAATGGAGCCATCAGCCAGGACCTGGCAGAGGACAAAGAAACAATACTGATAAACCCTTCATTTCCAATTACGCAAATACACACAGGTGATGAGCTGGTGTGAAGAGACAAGATGATAAGAAGCTGCAGCAAACCTCTCAAGAGAGCCTGCACGGATACATCCGATCCACAAAAATGGTCCATGGAATTTGCAGGGCTCTAACTTTCAATGCTGCAATGTGGTTATATTCTTTTTTCCTTCTCTAATTGTTGTCCCTCCCCACACTTTTTCCCTATCACTTCTTCCACATAGCCTTGGACAGGGAGAGCTTTCTCCCATCTACATGGTGCCCATTTTGCTCCACCAAATTCCTCTTCCTTAGTGGTACATTGCTCTGCTCATGTGTCGCATGAAAAGCAAGGAACAGTTACACTCATAAGAACAGATTGTTTTTCATACCAATCAGTGATCTTTCTCCAATGGACATGATCAGTCATTGTACATAGTTTTTAGCTTAGGACAGCTGATGCAACCAATGAAAGTAAAGTGCCAATTTTGAAACACTGAGGGTAATTAATCATCAGAAGTAGGAAGTTCTCCATCATTTGAGCCCTTAAACCAAGATTGGATGAGTTTCTAACAGATATGCTCTAGTTAAAGATTGCCTTGACTTCTTAGACACATTAGAGATGAAAAAGACTACCTGAGTCATGTAATCCTTTCCCTCGCCAATACTGTTCTTTACAATAAACATACTAGTGAATTTTTCAGTCTATCTTTAAATGTTCCAAACACCAGGACTTCCAGAAGTAAGCAGACTATTTTACAGCCTAATAGAACTACAAGACATTCAGACAAGACTTTTCTGTGTTTTAACTGAACTTCACTAATAGGCTGGTAGCACCACCTATTTTGACAAACCTTAATGGTTTGTGCTGACATTTTCCATGCACGGTGTCTGCCTCAGCCCTATATCATAGAATCATAGAAGATTAGGGTTGGAAGAGACCTCAGGAGGTCATCTAGTCCAACCCCCTGCTCAAAGCAGGACCAACACCAACTAAATCATCCCAACCAGGGCTTTGTCAAGCTGGGCCTTAAAAACCTCTAAAGATGGAGATTTCACCCCTTCCCTAGGTAATCCATTCCAGTGCTTCACCACTCTCCTAGTGAAATAGTTTTTCCTAATATCCAACCTAGACCTCCCCCACTGAAACCTGAGACCATTGCTTCTTGTTCTGTCATCTGCCACCACTGAGAATAGCCTAGCTCCATCCTCTTTGGAATCCCCCTTCAGGTAGTTGAAGGCTGTTATCAAATCCCCCCTCACCCTTCTCTTCTGCAAACTAAATAACTCCAGTTCCCTCAGCCTCTCGTCATAAGTCATGTGCCCCAGCCCCGTAATCATTTTCGCTGCCCTCCGCTGGATTCTCTCCAATTTGTCCACATCCTTTCTGTAACTGGGGGCCCAAAATTGGACGTAATACTTGGACTGAACTGGCGGAAGTGATGGTCCCAGATTAAGGGATTTCTAGCCTGTGTATGAAAACCTGGGAAACCAAAGCCGCTAAGCAAAGGCAGCTTGTGCCTTAAGAATCTGCCAGCCTGTTTATCACTTAGGGTGAGAATTTGCCAATTCATATCCTACCTATCTAGTATGTTAAACTCAGCTTGCGTTTTTGTTTATTTAGTAGGTAATCTGCTTTGATCTGTTTGCTATCACTTAAAATCTATCTTTTGTAGTTAATAAACTTGTTTTATGTTTTGATCCAAAACAGAGTGCATTGACAAAGGTGTCTGGGGAAAATCTCAGCTTGGTTACCACAAGTGTGCATGGTGCTCTTCACACTGAGGGAGAGACGGACTGGGCATTAAACCCATATACTGGCCAGATTTGACCAGGGCAGGACGGTACTGTTCTGGGGTACAAGGCTGGGAAGCTGGTGGTTCGAGAGCCTGCATGTAACTGAAGCTGGGTGTGTCCCTACCTGTGTGAATGCTGGTGAAAGTGCAGGCTGGAGGGCTTTGCAGCTTGTCACAGCAGCTAAGTGTGAGAGGGAGCCCAGGCTGGTGGGTCAGAGGGCTCAGTGGTATCCCAGTTCCAGGCAGCCCCCCAGGGGCAACCCATCACACAAGTAAACCTAGACTATACCTGACAGGTATTTGAAGGGTTTTAAGAACAGGCTGGACAATGATGGAGATTCCATAACCTCTCTTGGAAGCCTTTTCCAGTGCTTAACTACTCTTAGAGAAGAGGAAAAACTTTCTAACTCCAACCTAAGGGTACGTCTAAAGTACAAAATTAATTCAAACTTATTCTATTCGAATTTTCGGAAGCGATTTTATACATTCGGTGTTGTGTGTTCCCACTAAAGCGCATGAATTCAGCGGAGTGCACCCACACTACCAAGGCTAGCATCAAATGTCGGAGTGGAGCACTGTGGGAAGCTATCCCACAGTTCCCGCAGTCCCCGCCGCCCATTGGAATTGTGGGTTAAGCTCCCAGTGCATGATGGGGCAAAAACATTCTTGCAAGTGTTTCTGGATGTGTGCTGTCACTTGCTCCTCCCTCCATGAAAGCTACAGCAGACACCATACTGCCAGCAGACGGTGCAGTACGGTGCACCGCCTGTCTCCTGGTACTATGAATCCACCTCGCATGCCCTCTCGTCTTTCTATCTACTCTTTTATCTAACCATTTCCCTCCTTTTTTCGGCTACTGTGAACTGAGCAGCACAGCTTCCGCCGCAAACTCTGCTCTCCCGCTCTTGCATCGCTAGCTAATTTTTCCATTTTGTCTGTCCTGGGCTCGCGTGGAAGCTACAGAAGGCAACAATTCCCCACCGTTTTTCGGCCATCGTGAACTGAGCCGCACAGCTTCTGCTGCTTTTTCTATGTTGTCAGTCCTGGGCTCCCGTGGAAGCTACAGATGGCAACAATTCCCCACCATTTTTCGGCCATCGTATCTGAGCCGCACAGCTTCCACCGCAAACTCTGCTCTCCCACTCTTGCAGCTCTAGCGAGCTTCCCGACTCCGTGAAAGTTACAGAAGACAACCATTTACTGCCTTTTATCAGCCATCTTGAACTGAACAGCTCTCCTACGTTTCACGCACTTTTTCCAGGATTACCCGTGCGGGCGCCATAACACGGCAAGCATAGAACCCATTCAGATCTCCGCTGCAGTTTTGACCATTGTAAATACCTCGCGCATTATCCAACAGTATGTGCAGTACCTGCAAAACCGGGCGAGGAAGCGATGACAGTGTGATTACTATACTGATAAGGACATGGACACAGACGTTCCTAGAAGCATGGCATGTGGCGATTGGGAGATCATGGTGGCATTGGGCCAGGTTCGTGCCGTGGAACGCCAATTCTGGGCCTGGGAAACAAGCACAGACTGGTGGGACCGCATAATGTTGCAGGTCTGGGATGATTCCCAGTGGTTGCGAAACTTTCGAATACGTAGGGCCACTTTCATGGACCTTTGTGACTTGCTGTCCCCTGCCCTGAAGCGCAAAGACACCAAAATGAGAGCAGCCCTCACAGTTGAGAAGCGAGTGGCCATAGCACTGTGGAAGCTTGCAACGCCCAACAGCTACCGGTCAGTCGGGAATCAGTTTGGAGTGGGCAAAACTACTGTAGCGGCTGCTGTGCTGCAAGTAGCCAACACAATCATTGACTAGCTGCGATCAAGGGTAGTGACTTTGGGAAATGTGCAGACCATTGTGGATGGCTTTAATGCACTGGGGTTCCCTAACTGCGGCAGGGCGATAGACGGAACGCATATCCCTATCTTGGCCCCGGCACAACGGGGCGGCCAGTACATAAACCGCAAGGGGTACTTTTCCATGGTTCTGCAAGCACCGGTGGATCATAAGGGACGTTTCACTGACATCAATGTGGGATGGCCGGGAAAGGTGAATGACGCTCGCATCTTCAGGAACTCTGGTCTGTTTGAACAACTTACTTCCCAGACCAGAAAATTAGGGTTGGGGATATTGAAATGCCTATAGTTATCCTCGGGGACCCAGCCTACCCCTTAATGCCATGACTCATGAAGCCATACACAGGCATCCTGGACAGTAGTAAGGAGCAGTTCAACTATAGACTGAGCAAGTGCAGAACGTTAGTAGAATGTGCTTTTGGACGTTTGAAAGCGCACTGGTGCAGTTCATTGACTTGGTTAGATCTCAGCACAACCAATATTCCAATTGTAATTGCTGCTTGTTGTGTGCTCCATAATATCTGAGAGTGTAAGGAGGAGACGTTTATGGTGGGGTGGGAGGTTGAGGCAACTTGCCTGGCAGCCAATTTCGTACAGCCAGACAACAGGGCGATTAGAAGAGTGCAGCAGGGCGCGCTGCACATCAGAGAAGCTTTGAAAGCCAGCTTCATGACTAGCCAGGGTACGGTGTAACAGTTGTGTTTATTTCTCTTGAAGTTACCCACCCCCTATATATATGAAAGAAAATAAAGTCAAAATTGTTTAAAAACTGTTCTTTATTATTTGTTGCACAACACATTGAGAGAAATCAGAAGGTAGACCGGGGAGGGGGGGAGGGCGGTACTGGGTTAGGGGGGTGGAGGAGGAGGGAAGGACAAGTCCAGAAACCAAATCAAAAGTTCGCATATGCCAGCTTTCTGCTGCTTGGGCGATCCTCTGGGTTGAGTGTGTGGGTCCCCGTAGCCTCCCCCCTCGTGTTCTTGGGCGTCCGGGTGAGGAGGCTATGGAACTTGGGGAGGAGGGAGGGAGGTTATACGGGGGCTGCAGTGGCAGTCTGTGGTCTTGCTGGCTTTCCCGCATTAGATCTACCATACAGCGGAGCATGTCAGTTTGTTCCCCCATGAGCTTGACCATAGTGTCCTGTCTGCTTTTATTGCGCGCGTCCCTCCTCTCTTCGTGTTCCTGTAATGCTTTATGGGACTCTGCAATTGTTTGCCTCCACACATTCAGCTGGGCCCTATCAGTGCGAGAGGACTGCATGAGCTTGGCGAACATGTTGTCCCAAGTTCATTTTTTCCACCCTCTAATCTGGACCAGCCTCTGGGATGGAGTAGATAGGGGCCACGTTGAAACATTTGCACCTGCGGGAGAAGAAAAAGGGAGGGTAGTATTTTAAAAGATACATTTCAGAGAACAAAGGGGACACTTTGGTGTGAGTAAGCCATCACACATGGCCGGGCAACAGAATTCAGCTTGCAAGCAGCCTAGGGGCACGTGGGGTTCTGCTTCTTCTACATTCATTTCAGTGCTTTCAAACTGCTGGGCCCCCTTTCCCATAGCAAGCAATGCCTGGTGGGTTTGCCATATAAAAGGAGGGCCTGCAGGCTCGCTGGGATGATCGCTTCACGCAACACTCCCCCCCCCCCTCCCCCCCCCCCCCCCCCCCCCGTACCCACTGCGTGGCTCTGATGAGGCTCTGAGCAGGGATGAGCCCTTTAAACTAAATGAGAACATCCCAGCGCGGCTGGGTTTCCCCCCCCATCCCCCACCACGTGGCTCCGATCAGGCTGTCACTCACCAGAAGTACCTGCTCCAGGGTCATGGTCCGGGAGCCCACCTTGAGAGTGGGGGGAAGCTATTGACTCCAGCGTTAAGAATAGTTCCTGGCTAGGGGGGAAAACACATTCCCCACTTGCCGCCTGCGCACTGTCCTCCTCCTCTTTGTCCTCCAATGACTCTTCCTCCTCGTTCTGTGCAACTCCGCCCTTGCAGGTGTCCACGGACAGTGGTGGGGTAGTGGTGGCGTCACCCCCCATAATTGCATGCAGCTCACGGTAGAAGCGGAATGTATGGGGCTGTGACCCAGAGTGCCTGTTCGCCTCCCTGGCTTTTTGGTACACTTGCCTGAGCTCCTTGATTTTTGTATGACACTGCTCTGTGTCCCTGGAGTAGCCTCTTTCCGTCATGGCCCTGGAAACTTTAGCATACGTATTTGCATTCCTTTTTTCTGGAACGTAGTTCTGCTATAACAGACTCGTCTGCCCAACATGCGATGAGATCCAGTACCTCCCGTTCGGACCAGGCTGGAGCTCGTTTGCGAATCCGGGACTGCGTGATCTCTTGCGATGATGGACTCTGCATGGTTGCCTGTGATGGTGGACTGTGCTGACAGTCACCTGTGCTGACAGTCACCTGTGCTGATGGTGACCAAACAAGAAATGAAATTCAAAAGTTCCCAGGGCTTTTCCTGCCCACCTTGCTAGTGCATCAGAGTTGAGAGTGTTGTTCAGAGCGGTCACAAAGGAGCATTCTGGGATAGCTCCCAGAGGCCAATAACGTTGAATTGCGTCCACAATACCTTTAACCCGGGATTGCAATCTCTTTTTAAGCGCTACTCCACTTGCTGAGGTGGAGTACAGAAATCGGATTAAAGAGCCCTTTAAATCGAAAAAAATGGTTTGGTCGTGTGGACGGAATCTTTTTTTTTTCCGAATTAACTCGGCTAATTCCGAAATAACAGACTAGTGTAGACCAGGCCTAAATCTGACACATCCATTACTTTTTGTCCTCCTTTCAGTGGACATGGGGAATTGATCACAGTCCCCTTTATAACAGCTCTTCACATACTGGAAGACTTATCAGGTCCCCCTCTCAACCTCTTCTTCTCAAGACTAAACATGCCCAGTCTTTTTAACCTTTTCTCATAGTCTGGGTTATCTAAACCTTTTATCATTTTTGTTGCTCTCCTCTGGACCAGTGTTCTCTCTAATTTTTTAGATCCATGTGAAGAATGAATTTTGTTATGTGCACCAATATGGAGGTGATGTGTGGTGGGGGTGGGGTTTGGAATGTGGGAGGAGGCTCAGGGCTGGGACAGAGGGTGAGGGTTCTGGCTGGGGGTGAGGGCTCTGGGGTGGGGCCAGGGATGAGGGGGTTGGGGTGCAGGAAGGGGCTCAGGGCTAGGGCAGAGGGTTGGGGTGTGAGGGCTCTGGCAGGGGGTGCAGGCTCTGGGGTACGGCTGGGGATGAGGGGTTCGGGAGGGGAGCTCAGAGCTGGGGCAGAGGGTTGGGTGCAGGGGCTGATGGCTCCGGTTAGGGATGAAGGTTCTGGGATGGGGCTGGGGATGAGGAGTTTGGAGTTCAGACTGCCCTGGGGCTGCAGCGGGGAGAGAGGACTCCCCCCAGCCCTCTCTTCCCACCGCAGCTCAGGGCCAGGTGAAAGGCACCTCTCCAAGGCCGCGGCAGCTCTGGCAGGCCTGGGCCGAGGGAGGGGCTCTTCTCCCTGGCAGCTCTGGGCTGGGCCGGGGGAGGGGCTCCTCTCCCTAGCAGTTCCGGCATTTCTGGGCTGGGCCGGGGAGGGACTCCTCTTCCCGGCAGAGGCAGTTCTGGCAGGCCTGGGCTGGGCGAAGGGCTCCTCTCCTCGGCAGCTCCGGCAGACCTGGGCTGGGCCGGGGGAAGGGCTCCTCTTCCCGGCCGCGGCAGTTCCAGAGGGCCTGGGCTGGGGGAGGGGCTCTTCTCCCCGGCAGCTCCGGCAGGCCTGGACTGGGGGAGGGGCACCTCTCCCCGCCTGTACAGCCCTTGATAGCCTGCAGCGCAGCCACACAGCTTACAGGGAACTTAGCTCTGAACTCTCTCCAATTTGTCCACATCTCTCTTAAAGTGTGAGCCTACAACTGGACACACAGTACTCCAGCTGAGGCCTCACCAGTGCTGAATAGAGCAGGACAACTATTTCCCCTGTCTTACATACCACACTCCTGTTAATACACCCTAGAATTACATTAGCCTTTTTCACAACTGCATCACACTGTTAACTCGTATGCAATTAGTGATCCACTATAACCCCTGATTCTATTCAGCAGTACTACCACCTAGCTAGTTATGCCCTATTTTGTAGTTGTGCATTTGATTTTTCCTTCCTAAGTGTAATACTTTGTACTTCTCTTTATTAAACTTCATCTTGTTGATTTCTGACCAATTCTCTAATTTGTCAAGGTTAATTTGAATTTTAATCCCACCCTTCAAAGTGCTTGCAACCCCTCCCAGCTTGGTGTCATGATGTACATTTCTAAAACAACAGGAATATAAAAACAGGATGGCAGCAGGATACAGGATGGAAAACAGTTCAGATACAGAAAGCAGCTACAAGACACTCATCTTACCACTTCCAGTCCCAGAACTGTCCCTCGAAGAGAGCCGTACCTCAACAGCCTCAGGCCGCCTGCATTTGTTGCCACATTACCACCAATGTGGCAGCTGCCCTTGGCTCCAAGGTCAAGTGGCATGATGAAGTCCAGCTCCTCAAGATACTGGTTCAGGTTCTCTAAAATACAGCCAGCCTGGCAAACAAGGATTCCTGAAACACAAGAATCAAGCTACAATTTGAAACAAAGAAATGGTCTCCTAAAGATGCAGGACAACTGTAAGCAACTAGGACCTTCCCTTTCTCCAAAACTTCTACCCTGATGGTACAATTCAAATCCAAAACAACTCTTCTCATGGCTCTATCTCCCTCCTACTGAAGTCTACGGGAGTTTTGACACTGACTTCAGGAGGAGAAAGCCCTGGATTGGTATCTGGAACACAGGGGTACCAAATATTTTTCTCCCTTTAATTTTCCCTTACCTCAACTTTTTAAGAACTTAAATGTTCAAATCAACCAAAGGTTTTCTCATTCCCCAAGTCCAACCACATATGCATACTTTTCCCATTTCTCTCCTCCACAAATGCCAGTGCAGACTGGCCATAAACCTGGCAGATCCTTTCTTCAATACCACTGTAATTTATGTCCTACCCTTTACTATCAGATCCAGATAGTATCCCATCTGGATTTCTTAAACAGATACTGGAATGAGTGCAGGTACTCCTCTCCCTTCCCCCAGTCTCCATGTACTATCAGAAACAACATCAGAAGAATCCTGTATTCAGGAAGCCCCTGCTGCCTCCTCGTGGTGCTGTTGGTCTGAATCCCTGCTGATGCTATACTAAGCACCTCTCAGAAGGAGGGCAGCTTTCAGAGGACTAAAAGATGAGCCCTTTTACATTAGAAGAAATATATTTACCAGACACACTGTTGAAGCTGATGACCTGGTTCATTAGAGCTGTGGAGATAATAATCTCATCAAAGACAGGAACGCTGCCCCCCACAAGGCCAGTGTTACCTCCCTGGGGGTTTACTGCCAACTTCCTTTTGTTACAATACCTGAAAGGGAACACATTGTTCAACAGTCACACTGCTCAGAGCCATGCCCCACTTCCCTTCTTCATGCCTCTGGGAGATTTGTTCTCACATGCACACATGCAGTTGGATGAATCGGTTGTCCTCACTAAAGCTAATTGTTTCAGTCCTAAAAGCTGAATTTGAGATAAATGGCCTGTTTCAGATAGAGAGTGAGAAAGCACAAATCCTGCTGATGCCAACAGGCTTGGATAAAGGAATATAAATGTAGGACCATCCCTCTTTTTGCAGTTTCAGTTGTACAATACAATATTTTTACTCCAAACAGAAACTAATTGTTCACGTGACTGCCTTTGTTAGCACATCTTTATCATGCTGCTGTGTGTTCTTTCCATCTCATTGCATGGGATTTTGGTTTCTTTGGTTTTGCTGGGGTTCCTGGGTCCCTCAGCGCAGCGGTGTGTGGGAGCTCCAGGGTCCCCCTGCCTGTGGGACTGGGCAGCAGCAGGGAGTTCCCCCGCCATGCGAAATGGTTGGGCAGCTGCGGGGTCCCCCCACCAGGGTGAGGGTTTGGAGCTGTGGGGGCGGGGCTGGCTGGGAGCTCCAGCCCCAGGTTAGAAAATGTCACAAAGGTCTATGGAAGTCACGGAATCTGTGATTTCCGTGAACTCATTGTAGCCTTATTTATAGAGAATTATGGGTGCATGCAGGGCATCTTACAGAACAAGTAAAAAGACAGGTTTCTGCCCCACAGAGTTTACAATCGAATTCCAAAACTGCAGTCTAAGTTAATTCCCTGCTTAGACCTCATACACATGCACAGGGTGGAGGATTAAGGAAGGACTAAGAACAGAAGGCCAATTCAGGCTCTTAGAGGGAATACAGGATACTATCAGGAACAGCTGTTTACTAGCAAGGGGCCTTCAAGAAGGTAAAATGCCACAATCAGTTCTTACAGAGCTGGGATGCATCTCAGGGCAAGTACTATCTAGTTATGTGAAAATATTTTTAGTTTCTCTTGTTGTAACTAATGCACTTTAAAAATCTCCTCTAAAACCTTTTAGAACTAGGAAAATATGCTGTTCTTTTGTTGCTGAACCAAGAGACATCCTGAATCCTGCAAGTTCCAGTTGTATTAAGTGTACAAAGCTGCAGTGTACTAGGAAATATTTCATAAATGCAGACCTTGATGGTAGAAAGTTTTAGGATCACTTCACACTTTGTTGTAACACACCTGGTATTGGGTTCATACACTGCTGTAAAATGTGATCAATCTCTAATTGACTGAACCACCAAGTGGTGAGCCTTTGTACTGCTGCTAAATTAGGGCTTGATTCTACACCCAGTGACACCGAGGGGAGTATTGTCATTGACTTCAATGAATACAGGATCAGACCTTCAGGTTCAGGAGCTCTTTGAAGCTGGGATCAGGCCCAAGGTTTCTCTCATAGGATTTATTTTGAATCTCTTATTTTATTTTCCTTTTGTTCTCCTAATCTCCTTTTTCCCCTCTGGCTATTTTTCTCCTTCAGCCTGAGCCTGTTGTCACCTTCTGAGGGTTGTCCCTTTCTGCTACTGGCACTGTTTCCAATTAGGTCAGTTCAGTGGAGCAGAGAAATCACTAATGATGAGACGTCGCCCCCTACACACACCCCCACACACTACTACTTAGGATTTTCTAATCAGGGCCACAGGTGTGTGGATCTGAGGAACCAGATGTTTCCCATTTGGCATTTATAACATTTGTTAGTTGTTCTCAGTGATCACATTGCTAATTAGGAACCCATTACTTTCCCTAACCATCTGAAAGCTCTCTTGGTCTAGCTTTCATAGTTAGACTGGATTTTCTCATTCATGCACATTACCTGGTTTCTTGATTAAATCTGGTAGCAATGTCAAATGATATAATGAGAAAGTTGTTGGAGTAGAGCAAAGACAGAATTCAGAGATAGCAAAATAGAAGCACTAAGAAGCAAAGATCAGTTAAAAAGATGTAAATTACCTGAGAATCTCAGATACCTCTGCTGCTGTCCGTGGCCTCAGTAACATCTTACTGCAGCCTGCAATGAAAGCAAGGTATGGTAAAATCAATCTGAAGCAAAGATTGTGGCCAAAAAGAAAAACCCAACACTTTTGGTATTTCTGACACTAGTGGCAACAGAATATGCCAGGGTCATCTGCACCATGAGCTTCAATTATGAGGTGAGGTTACTTGTTCCCTGGTCTAGCAGTACAGGGAAAATCATGGAAGAAACACGTTCCTGCAATGCTCCACTAGTAACCAAACTCAGTGATCAGAAATGACATTGATGGGCTGCAAAGGGAGCTGTGTCCCACAATAACAGGAATAATACTGGCTCTGCGCTGCTGCTGATGGCAGCTCCGCCTTCAGAGTTGGGATCCCGGCCAGCAGCCGCCACTCTCCAGCTGCCCAGCTCTGAAGGCAGCGCTGCCACCAGCAGCAGCACAGAAGTAAGGGTAGCAATACCGCAACACCCCTTACAATAATCTTGCAATACCACCCCTCCAACTCCTTTTTGGGTCAGGATGCCTACAATTACAACACCGTTAAATTTTAGATTAAAATAGCTGAAATCATGAAACTTATGATTTTAAAAATTCTATGACCGTGAAATTGACCAAAATGGATCGTGAATTTGCTAGGGCCCTAATCATTGGTCTACTCCACAGAGACAAATTTTAAATTTCCTAAATTAGCTCTGCTCAGTCGGGCGTTCTGCTTCACTGGCTTGGCATTGGCAACCATGGAAAACGTATGCCATTTTCCATGCTAAGAGAATAAATAAGTGGAGAGAAGAAAACTCCAATAACAATCAGCTTCTCAAAAATAAGTCAGCTGTGTTGAAGACTGAAAAATCATACCCTACTGTAAGGTATTTTAACACCTTGTTCTAAATACTCACTGGGTCAGTGAGTTTAATGATGATACAAGGCAAGTACTTTATAGAGCTCTCACAAATCTACAAGCACTCTTGCACTTTTAGACTAATTTTCAGGGACAGCATCCAATAGCTCCATCTTTAGGATAATCAAAGAAAGATTTGACTATTTGAAGATTTCAAATGAACACTCCTATTTTTAAGGTAGATATACTCTAAAAGAATCAATTAAAACATAATTGACCGCTTAGTGTATGAATTTCACTATAAAATGAACCATTTCAAAAGCAAGGTAAAACTTTGGGTATATGTAAACAAAAACATAATTTAACAGTTAATCAAAAGAGCTGATTGGGAAATATTTTCTGTTCCAATGAAAAATTCTGACAAAAATGAGAGTTTTGACCAAAAAAATAGGAAAGTATTTTTTGAATGAAAAATTTCCACCAGCTCTAATAACCAAACTTGATTTTGTAGGATTTGTATAAATAAGCAGCAGCACAAACTTGGCACCAGAGTTGATGTTTTTGCCTGCAGATTTTTCATACTGCTAATCATGGTGAAAAGGGGGTAGGGTGTGTCAAAATGTTAAAACACCTACCTCGGACTGACTGCAGCCAGTCCACATTAAACGGTCTCAATTCATCTGGGTCTGTGATGACTCTACCAGGTATAAGGTGCTCAAAAAAAGTTAAATCACTATCAGAAACATGAGAGAAGGGCAGCCTCTGCACACCATACCGCTCACTAGTCAGCATCACTTCCTTGGGGCTGATGGAGGTTGTAGAGAGAGCTCCCTTGCCCAGTAGACTGGTGCCTGATAAGATGGGTGGCCTGGACACTGGTATCCTGTATAGCTCTGCTGGTTTCTTCTGCTTAAGTGTCCACTGAGCAGTAGCACTGGTCCACACTGTCAAGGGCCTCTTATGGCCATTCATCTGCCATCTTGGTAGGGTCCAACAGCACCAAACCAAACGAAGCTGGACGAGAGAGGAAACTGTCATGGTTGCCCTGAAATGCAAAAAGAGGATTAACACCCAGTTTTGATTCTTTCTGCTGCTCTCCAGGTCCTGTATGCATAAAAAATTAGATTTTTCAACTAACTGACTTGCTACTGTTCTTTATGGAGGCATAACTATAGGGAAACCCTAGCTCCTGTAGGGAGTAAAAGGTCGTTCATATTTGCAGACAGGAGAGTTTCAGGATCATCATTATATTATTGTACACAATCAACCCATCTCTTACCTAGGAAAATCCAGACTGAAGTAGGATCATATACGGGAAGCAGAGGGAAACCAAAGCTTCTAGTATTACTGAAAATTCCCAATGAAATATACATGATATATCATGTCTTTCATTGAGAACTGCATGTATTATAATGTGCTGTAAAGGTCCTTCAAAACTGTTTTCACTGAAGGATAGAGCTTCATATTTAATACACCTACTCATGTGCTGCTTCCTGAGAACATACGCCCTCGGCCCTTATGCTGCACATGACATGACTGGTCTTTTTCACAAATTCTACCCATAGCTCAAGCCTGCTTTTCCCCTGCATCTTGCCCTTGAGAAGGTACTCATATATAAACTCCTGAAGCCTGATTCTCCACTCCAAGGCACAATGCAGTTGAGAATCAGACCCCTGTCTGTGTGTTTCCCATGACACTGGGTACATTTGCAAGAATCTATAAACTGGGATACTTATTAATCTGTAAGAATCCAAAGAACACATATCTGATCAATCAACACCATTTGGGGGCTGTCTGGGTAGAAATTACAATTCAGGTACTCCCTCCCCACCCCCCCCCCCCCCCAACAACAAGGAGCAGATGTTAACTACTCCAGTGATCAGTGAAAGGGTGTGGAAGAACTAAAGACTTAGTGCAAACTGATAAGTCAAACAAAGAAATCCTCTCTGCTTTCATTACCATTTTTTACGATAATAGTATTAAACACTGATTAAAATGTCAACCATCATCTTTCTTTGTACAATCAGCAAGTTTCAATAATATACTGGAGTGCTGGATGTGATGTGAATAAACCAGTGAAAGCGCTTGGATGCTCAGTGGAATAAGTAGATAGAATTATTGACTATATCCAATCAGTTTCAGAAGCAAGGTAAAACTTTGCCTCCCACTTGTTTATGCTCTCTGTATGTGTGTATATATATCTCCTCAATATATGTTCCATACTATATGCATCCGAAGAAGTGGGCTGTAGTCCACAAAAGCTTATGCTCTAATAAATTTGTTAGTCTCTAAGGTGCCACAAGTACTCCTGTTCTTTTTTTGGTAAAACTTTGGTTATATATAAACAAAATTATTGCCTAGCTATCTGCCCCTTCTAGATCAAATAATAGGGCTTTTATAGGGAAATAGGACACATCAAGAGTATACTCATTTGTCCGTGGCATTTATTGTTGACAAGTTTGCATTCCTCCTCCCACTTCCAACATATAGCTAAATGCCCACAAGCCAATGTCAAAACGCAGCATTTACAAGGGGTCTGGCTCCACTGCCCACAGAAAACTTGTGAGAAAACAAAGTTCCTATATTGATTCAGGCCCAGTCAGCATGTACCACTGCCAATTATTGCCACATTATGCCCATATGGTTATGCTGATAAAAGAACCCCTCAAAAAATGAATGGTAATAGACACTGAATTGGACAGCAGGACAAAAATGTGTGTGGCACGTAACAGAATAAAATTAACAAGTTTGCTACTTTTTAAAACAAGGCTTAAACAGTAATATATATATATATATAAAACCTGACCCATTTTCTATTCTACTTACTTTGGTGTGAATAAGAACCTGCTACTCCAGTAACTTTGCTACCAACCCCAAAGCATCTGTCTGCTCAGATGCTCAGCCTTTCACACAGGACAGGCGAGGGGATTTTGGAAAAGCTGAACTTTCCCGTTGGGATCCATATGTTCAGCGGCAGCTGTTTCAGGATGTGCCCAGCTGTCACTGGGAATCTCTTTTGTATGTGTGTTTGGAGAGATGGCAACATGGAGTATACAGCTGAGAAACATTTCCACGCTAAGAATCTCTCCTTTTTATTAAATGGTCACACGGGATACATCCTTATTTCCTACAGTGGAGTCCTGCCATAGGTAGATACTCATTGCACTGGTCTACCATCTGGCAGGGGCATGGCACCAAGCATGCAGCTTGGCATACCAAGACAGGTCTGTTTGTGTGTACTGTGGGGGACTGTTTGTCGTGGGCAGCATTCCCAGCCAACCGGAGTGGACCATGACTATCACACTGCACACTGCCAAGACATTGGGAGGCAGAAAAAACACTGCACACTGCCTCAGCCGGGGGTGGGGTGGGGGGAACGCACACTGCTAAACAGGGCGGGGGGGGAGGGGGAAGCACTGCACACTGCCTCACCGGCAGGGGACGACGACGACCACTGCCAAGACATTGGGGGGGATGGGGGACATTGATCACTGCCTCAGCGGGGGGCACGCTACACACTGCCAGGGCGTTGGGGGCCACACTGCAAGAGTGGCGGGGTGGGTCAGCAGCTGCTGCCCGCCCGGGGCTGTAGTACGTCGCCCGCCCTTAGTACTCGCGCGACGCCTGCCACTCGTTATATTACCGAGTCCGGGACTGCGGCCGCCTCGCCCGCCACGTCACACAAAGGCGCCCCCAGCCGTTTTGCGTCCAGCCGACCAGAAACCGGGCGTCTCCCGCGCGAAGTCCTCTGAGAACATCCCTCCCCCCAGGCCGCCTCGTTAGAGTGGGAATCACGGGGCGGAGCCAGGAGTCAGAGCGAAGGGGGTGAGGCCCGGAGCGGTGACGCAAAGTGCTACAAATGCGCAGAACTGCTGCAGCGCACCCCCTCCCCCAGGCATATACCGGGTGTCGGTAGGTGGGTGAAGGGGCAGAGAGTGGGTTAGACCACCCCATCCAAGGTGCTACCTGATATATTGGGATCCTACTTGTGCCACCCATTCTACCAGCCTGGGCTTCCTCCCCTGTCCTGCTGATGCAGCCCTCAAGCCTCTTCTGGTGCACACACACAGGTAGGGCCATACCCAGCTGCAGGCACAGACGGAAGTCATCTCTGGGTACATCTACACTACAGCGGGGAGTCGATTTAAGATACGCAAATTCAGCTACGTGAATAGCGTAGCTGAATTCGACGTATTGCAGCCGACTTACCCCGCTGTGAGGACGGCGGCAAAATCAACTTCTGCCGCTTTTTGTCGGCGGCGCTTACTACCACCTCTGCTGGTGGAGTTAGAGCGCTGATTTGGGGATCGATTGTCGCATCCCGACGGGACGCGATAAATCGATCCCCGAGAGGTCGATTTCTACCCGCCGATTCAGGCGGGTAGTATAGACCAGACCTCTGTGTGAGAGGAGGAGGGTGCAACATGGGAGCCCCTCCTGATTCATACTGAGAATTCAGGGCAATTGGCTAGTTATCTTAGGTGCATGTACACGAATGCAAGAAGCCTAGGAAACAAGCAGGAAGAATTGAAAGTCCTGGCACAGTCAAAGAACTATGATGTGATTAGAATAACAGCCCTGGTGTGTAGGGCTACCATATGTCCGGATTTCTCCGGACATGTCCGGCTTTTCAGTCTATAAATAGCCGTCCGGGGGGATTTTTAAAAATCTAAAAATGTCCAGGATTTCCCCCCGGTCGGCTATTTATAGATAGAAAAGCGGCGGCCAAGCACCGCTGGGCACCCAAAGCCCCTTCCCGGCTCCCCCATCCCCTGCAGCCTTACCACGCTGTCCGGCCCCACACCTGTCTTCCCCCTCCTCTCCTCCCCTGAACGCTCCGCCCCCTGCTCCTCCCCCTCCCCTGCTTCCCGCCAATCAGATCTTCGTGGGAAGTCTGAAAAAAAGCAGGGGCAAGCGGGAGGCAGCAGCAGGTAAGCTGGGGCGGGGGGATGCGAGGAGGAGAGCTCCGGGGAGGCGCAGCCCTGGCCAAGCAGCGCCCGGCTGCCCCAGTGGCTCCGGCCCAGCTCAGGCCCCAGCACCCCGAGCCCGGACCCGTCCCGGCTCGGGCCCCAGCAGCGCCGGCCCGGCTCGGGCCCCAGCACCCCCAGCCCGGCTCGGGCCCCAGCAACGCCGGCCCGGCTCGGGCCCCAGCACCCCTGGCCCGGACCCGGCCCGGCTTGGGCCCCAACACCCCTGGCCTGGCTCGGGCCCCAGCAGCGCCGTCCGAGCACCTCCGGCCCGGCCCCAAGCCCCGCAACCCCGTCTGGAGCGCAACCCAATTCCTGGGCTCTTTAAAGCCGGCCCTGGTCAGGGGACAGGGAGGCGTGGTTGGATGGGTCGGGAGTTTGGGGGGGTCTGTCGGGGGGCAAGGGTGTGGAGAGGGTTTGGGACAGTCAGGGACAGGGAGCGGGGGGGGGTTAGATGGGTCTGGGGTTCTGGGCCGGCTGTCGGGGGCAGGGGTGTGGAGAGGGGTCGAGGCATGTAGCAGAGGGGGTTGGATGGGTCAGGAGTTCTGGGGGTCCTGTTGGGGACAGGGAGCAGTTGGATAGGGCATGGGAGTCCCCGGGGGTCTGTCTGGGGGCGGGGGTGTGAATATGGGGTGGGGGTGTGGATAAGGGTCGGGGCAGTCAGGGGACAGGTAGGGTCGTAGGGCGTTCTCAGGAGGGGGCAGTCAGGGGACAAGAAGCAGGGCGGCTTAGATAAGCGGTGGGGTCCTAGAGGGCAGTTAGTGGCAGGGGTCCCAGGAGGAGGCAGTCAGGGGACAAGGAGCGGGGGGGGGTTGGGAATTTTGAGGGGGTCAATCAGGGGGTGGGAAGTGGGAGGGAATGGATGGGGGTGGGGCAGGGGCAGGGCTAGAGCGGGGCTCCTCCCCACCCCCCAGTGTCCTCTTTTTTGCTTGTGGAAATATGGTAACCCTACTGGTGTGGTAACTCATATGACTGGAGAACTGTCATGGATGGGTATAAACTGTTCGGGAAGGACAGGCAAGGGAGAAAAGGTGGAGGAGTTGTACTGTATGTAAGAGAGCAGTATGAAACTGCAGAAAAGCCCGTTGAGAGTCTGTGGGTTAAGTTTAGAAGCGAGAGCAACAAGAGTGATGTCGTGATGGGTGTGTGCTATAGACCACTAGACCAGGAGGCTGGGGTAGATGAGGCTTTTTTTGGACAATTAACTGAAGTTTGCAGAACACAGGCCCTGGTTCTAATGGGGGACTTCAATCATCCTGACATCTGCTGGGAGAGCGATACAGCAGTGCACAGACAATCCAGGAAGTTTTTGGAGAGTGTTGGGGATAACTTCCCGGTACAACTACTGGAGGAATCAACCAGGGGCCACTCTCTGCTTACAAACAGGGAAAAATTGGTAGAGAAAGTAGAAGTGGGTGGCAGCCTGGGCAGTAGTGACCATGAGATGGTTGAGTTCAGGATCCTCACAAAAGGAAGAAAGGAGAGTAGCAAAATATGGACCCTGGACTTCAGAAAAGCAGACTTTGACTCCCTCAGGGAACTGATGGGCAGGATCTCCTGAGAGGCTAATATGAGGGTGGAAAGAGTCCAGGAAAGCTGACTGTATTTTAAAGAAGCCTTATTGAGGGTGCAGGAACAAACCATCCCGATGTGCTGAAAGAATAGCAAAAGTGGCAGGCAACCAGCTTGGCTTAACAGTGAAATCTTCGGTGAGCTTAAATGCAAAAAGGAAGCTTACAAGAAGTGGCAACTTGGTCAGATGAGTAGGGAGGAGTATAAAAATATTGCTTGAGCATGCCGGGGTGTAATCTGGAAGGCCAAAACACAACCGCAGTTGCAGCGAGCAAGGGATGTGAGGGATAACAAGAAGGGTTTCTACAGGTATGTTAGCAATGAGAAAAAGGTCAGGGAAAGTGTGGGACCCTTAATGAATGGGGGAGGCAACCTAGTGACATGATGTGGAAAAAGCTGAAGTACTCAATGATTTTTTTGCCTCAGTCTTCACAGACAAGGTCAGCTCCCACACTGCTGTCCTGGGCAACACAGTATGGGGAGAAGGCAAGCAGCCCTCAGTGGTGAAAAAACAGGTTAGGGACTATTTAGAAAAGCTGGACATGCACAAGTCCATGGGTCCAGATCTAATGTATCCAAGGGTGCTGAGGGAATTGACTGATGTGATTGCAGAGCCATTGGCCATTATCTTTGAAAACTCGTGGCAATCGGGGGAGGTCCCTTACGATTGGAAAAAGGCAAATATAGTGGCCATCTTTTAAAAAGGGAAGAAGGAGAACCTGGGGAACTACAGAGGTCAGCCTCACCTCAGTCCCTGTCAAAATCATGGAGCAGGTCCTCAAGGAAACCATTTTAAAGCACTTGCAGGAGAGGAAGGTGATCAGGAACACTCAACATGGATTCACCAAGGGCAAGTCATGTCTGACCAACCTGATTGCCTTCTATGTTGAGATAAGTGGCTCTGAATTGGAGGAAAGCAGTGGATGTGATATATCTTGACTTTAGCAAAGCTTTTGATATGGTCTCCCACAGTTTTCTTGCCAGCAAGTTAAAAAAATGTGGATTGGGTGAATGGACTATAAGGTGGGGCACATGACTTATGAGGAGAGGCTGAGGAAACTGGTCTTATTTAGTCTGCAGAAGAGAGGAGTGAGGAGGGATTTGATAGCAGCCTTCAACTACCTGAAGGGGGGCTCCAAAGGGGATGGAGCTAGGCTGTTCTCAGTGGTGGCAGATGACAGAACAAGGAGCAATGGTCTCAAGTTGCAGTGGGGTAGGTCTAGGTTGGATATTAGGAAACTGTTTCACTAGGAGAGTGGTGAAGCACTGCAAAGGGTTACCTAGGGTGGGGGTGGAATCTCCATCCTTTAGAGGCCCAGCTTGATAAAGCCCTGGCTGGGATGATTTAGTTGGTGTTGGTCCTGCTTTGAGCAGGGGGTTGGACTAGGTGGCCTTCTGAGGTCTCTTCCAACCCTAATCTATGATTCACCCAGCACTCACATGCAAACAGGACCATCCCTAGGCATACACGGCTGCGGAGGGCACCTGGAAATTTGAGGCAAGGCCTAGGCTGGCCACGGCTGGAATCCTCTCTTCTTTGGGGGTGCTGGAGGGCTTCTCCCTGACCCTGCCCCCTTCCTCCTCAGCTGGCTGGCTGAGGACTCCAGCCTCCAGCTCTGCTCACCCAGCCTCAGGGAGCCCAGAGTGGTGCAGCCCCAGCCCACCGCTGCCCGCAGTGGAGTTCCTCCCTGGACCCTGCCTGCCTGCATTGCTCGGTCAGGACAGGAGGAGTGAAACTTCCATGTGAGTGGGGGTGGGAGGGGAGACTTAAAGTGACAGTGTGCTCACTGTCTTTCACACTTCCCTAACACACACACAGACTGGCTCTCACACCCACATACACTGCCTCTCACAGTCAGTCCCCCAGTACAGATTGTCATAGAATATCAGGGTTGGAAGGGACCTCAGGAGGTCATCTAGTCCAATTCCCTGCTCAAAGCAGGACTAATCCCCAACTAAATCCCCAAATGGCCCCCTCAAGGATTGAGCTCACAACCTTGGGTTGAGCAGGCCAATGCTCAAACCACTGATCTCTCTCTCTGTCACACACACACTGTCACAGTCCCACCCCCCACACACATACACAGTGTTTCTGTCTACAAGGATTTTTTAGGGAGCCTATCTGACCAGAAGACTTTGGGGACCTTTCAGTATCCCTCCCACGGGATCCCCCCCTTAAACCCATCTATCGGAGTTAGAATAAAAGAAACCACCAAATTGATATGAACTCACAACATTACTTTATTTACTAAAGGAGAAGGAAGGAAGGGGAGGGAGATGGACTAAGGACACTGGAGATTTGGAATAAAAGCACACACATGCACGCGCACACACACTCAATAAAGCAAAGATGCTTTTCTAGACAGGTAAGTAACCCTATTTCAGACCCACCCTATCCCTCTTTGCATCGTCTATGGGTGAGTGTCAGATCTAACTAACCACATCTAGTCCGAGAGTGCACGTCTGCTTCCCAAAAGAAAATAACTAATTAACCCCAAGATGACAACTTCGTTCAGTAAGTGGTTATTGGCCTGCAGTAACCAATGTGGAAGCTATACCACGTCACAGAGAGAGAGAGCTTTTTGAAATCTGAGCCCCAAGGATTCCAGTGCTCAAGAGCCCCTGGCCCCTCCCTTCGTTTGTTTATATAGAAACCGGTTACTTAGCAACAACTGATTCCTGCTCTTTCACTTTCCTGCCTTTTGCCCAGAATAGGGGAACAAGAAACTGTCACAACATGGAAGTCATCATGTTCTTATCCAGACCAAGATGGCCACGTAATCAACAATGCCCTAAAATCCAACTGGGTGTGTGCCTTCCCCAAGAATTTGGCAGGACATTAATTAACATGTCTTTCTCACATGCCCTGGCTCTCTCTCACGCACACACACATGTATTATTATTGTTGTTATTACTACTTGGTACTTCCTGTCAAAATGCTTGTGGTGAGCCAAGAGTAGCTAGGGGCTGAAGGAGGGCCGTGAGCTCTGGCAAGATGCAGCCTCCATGTGACGGCGCGAAGCCTGTCTTGAGTCACTGCTGCAGCGTCTGCTGCGTACGAAACTCAGTGTGTGTCAGCAATGTCTTGTCCTGTATAGAGAGATCTGTACAAAGTACCCTCATAAAAATTGCCCCCTCCCTGAATGTGGAGGGAGATATGCCAGCTTCCCCCCCCCCCCCCCCCCGAATTGCACAAACTGGGTTTTGGAATAAACAAACAAGTTTATTAACTATAAAAGGTAAATTTTAAGTGATTATAAGTAAGGCCGCGAATCTGTCACAGATTCTGTGACTTTCCGTGACTTCTGCTGGTGCTGGGGACCAGCAGCAGCAGTTTGGGTGTGTGGAGGGGGCTCAGGGGTAGGGGCAGGGGGTTGGAGGGGCACAGGGGGGTGCTTACCTGACACAAAGGCCATGTCCCTGCCTAATTTCAAATCCCTGCTCAAAAGGTCAACAGCATTTTTGAACACAGGCAAAACATTATTCCATAGCCTCATTCTTGGAAACGGCTGCTTTGGCTAAAATTTTCAAAAAAACATTTAGTCTGAGGCAGACACCCAGTGTCACAAATTCCAAGCCAAATGGATTAAGTTTGGGAAAGTCATAAATAACTGAAAACAGGGTCTGTCTTTGAATGAGAAGTGTCAGGCAACCTACATAATAGATGGTGCGAACAACCCCGCCTATAATAATTTAGGACAATTGGTATATATGCACAAGTCAGTATAAACTAAAAAACCCAAACCAATACCCAAAAAACCCAAACCACAACCCTGCAAGGGATTGCACTGTTGATGCTTAAAGGATCGATTTAAAAACATTGTATTTCCCTTTACTAACATCCTCATTGACACTATACAAGTGAAATCTGATTTGCATGTATAGTTATGAAAATTATACAGTGTGTTTGCATCGTTGTGTTCCCCAACATGAAGTCATCAATATGCTGAAGTCTTCTTGACCCCCTATGAGAACTCTTTTCTTCAGCTATGGGAGAACCATTGTGCTTTCAGAGATTTGAACTGTAGTACATTCATCAACATTTTGATTTATTATGCATTTGTTCTGTTTAGCAATTAATAGTGTAAGCTCCATGGAATAGGGATAGAGTCTCTCTCTGGTTTCTATGACAATCTCAGGATTTAAATACTACTACTTTTTTGAATGTGCATTTTTCTTCTGTTAGGCTTTAATATTACAAACACTATTTATAAAGGTCAGTTCTCTTTCTCATATCTCATTGCTGCTTCCCTTTCAACCCCCAAATAAATGCTAGTCTCCTTCCCAACTTCCCAGCTCCCTGCCTCTGTGACCCAGTCACTCAGAATTTCCCCACGAATACACTGGTTTACACCGAATCAAGCCCAACCAAAAAACATACCAAAGATTCTGCCTGATTTCAGGCTTCAGAATTTGATCTGATTTTCTCAAAAAGTAGTATCCAGCCAGTACCCCCCTCCAAACACAGTCATTACAGGCATAATGGATAGTATTGTGTCTACAATGGGCCTGATTCTCCTCTGCTTTGCACTTTTAGTTGTTGACACGTACAAAATGCCAGTTTTGACTTGGTACCATATTATACTTACCTTGCACTTTGAAAACTGATTTGGGGTAGTTTATAACTAATGTGCCCACAAAGTACCGTGACCTGACAAAGGAGACAGAAAGAAATAGGTAACTACTTGGGTAAAAGGCCTTACTCACAGAAGCTACAGTCCCTATCCTTGAAGAGGTGCCATAAAATATCTGGCAAGAGACGTGAGCATGGGGAGAGCCAAATGTTGTTGCACAAGGTGTATATATTTTAAGTTTGAACATTGGCAGAATCACTTTGGGTTGCCACCTCTGAAGTACAAAAAAAACCTCAGGACATCCGGGATGATCCTGAGCCCATAATACTGGACAGCTGGCAGTGTATATGGAGAACCCTTACAAGATTCCCCAGGACAGCCACCTCAAAAATAGGATCAATCTTGGGAAAACCTGGACCCGTGGCAACCCTACACTACTAGCCTCTAGGGGCAAGTGCTGCAGCCACAGAGACATTGCTTAACTGGGACTGGCAGCACATTGGCTACAACAGTTGGAGCCAGTGAGTAGCAGTATAATCCTCACTCCATCACCACCATGCAGAGAATGGATAAGATTTAGAGAACTTGCCACCCAGGTTTTAAGTGTATGAAATGGGTCCCACTCCTGCCATAAAACCCTTTGTTAAATTCAAAGTTAACAGAGCTAATAATAGTCATTAATCTTGGGACCAAGATGTGAGTTTGAGATATATGTACATCCATGTATGTATCTGTGTACGTTCCCTTTGTGCACGGATTTGAAGCTCTAGCTGGTAACCCTGAAACAATGTGACTTCAGACTTTTATTCCCAAAAATACTTTATTTATAACAATATATCCATTATCTATAACATAATCCAAAAATACTGCTATACATTTTTACATTTTTTAATAAAAAGATTTATAATATTCTCTTCCATTTACAAAGGGAACATATTTAATTCCTTTGAGAATAAAACGTATAACATTCAGGTTAAAGTTACATCATCTCCAATTTGGATGAATTGTGATAAAACTGAACACCACAAAATATACAGGTGTCTGAAAAAGCTTTTCTTGATAATCTTTAGTGGAACGTTCCTTTTAAATCTCTCACAGTTCTGTCCATCCCTCTCCACAAAGGTAATGTATATTTAACACCGCACATTCAAAATACAGGACTTTAAAATTCTTTAATGACCAAGATCAAGGCTACTGATCTTCCTATCTAAAGACGAGCAAAAAACCCTAAACCCAGAAATGAATGGGCAAACAGATACTATTAAGTCTGTGATAACTATTAGAGCCTCTGTTTGTTAGGGTGTGTTCCATATGGGACAGCTTTATTGCTCAAACTCTGTTCCAACTCAGATGATCTGATACATTTGAGAGGTTGTGCGCCAAAGTACATCTGTCATCTTACCTAGTGTTTGTGGTCCCCATAGATACCTTTCATTCTTAGGACTGATATAGTGCTAGCTCTACGTCTTTAGCTTCCCTGGTTAAAATAGAAAGCATCCATTCTTCCAGGCTACAATCACCCAGACAAAAATCACTAAATAATTTGCTGCCCTAAGCAACTATATCTAAGTTTATGGTAATCAGCTTTGCATTGATAGATCTGTAACTTCTTGGTTATGCAGCAACACCTCCAAAGAGATGTGTTGGCTTTTGAGAATCAATTTAATCAAACAATTACAATTTATGGTAGTTATTTCACAAAGTATTGTTTAAAAATAAGTGTTGCCTACAATATTGTATCATTGGATGAATGGGGAAATGGAGCCTGAATCTTCATCAATATTACAATCTTCAAGACAGTGACACTCCTACTTGTAATCCAGTGTAACAGGATAATGAGGTATGGGTTTTTCACTGGCTACTTTACTACATGCTGATTTGCGAAAAGGTTTACTCTCCAGACAGAGGCAGAGACACTTCTTACACTCTGCGATGAGACATAAAAAAGGGCTGACTACATTCCCAGATCCAGCTTTGTGCAATTGTGCTTTCTCCCCACTTCCCTCCAACAACCTGTTGCTAAGTTCTATGCACATATTTTTGGTGTGTTTATTTTAAAATGGCAAAAAAACATAGTCCTGTGAACATGAAAACTTCATATATACCATATGGAATGATGTGATAATAGGGATATGTACATCACATTTTAAACTACAGAACTCCGGAGACACTTTTTTCCACAGCTGATGTGACAATCAAATTACATTCACAGATAACTACACTGATACCAAGAGGGGTCTTCTATGACATTTTTGTTTAACTGCTATCTCCTATAAAGCCAAATGCAAATAGCGTGACTGCAAGAAAGGAGACTTAGCAGGAGTTGTGTTTTACATTCTTGCATCACAAAATGCACACAAAGGGCACCATTCAATGATCCTCCTGTAACAAAGACTATCTTTTTTGTTTTTTCAACTTCAATTGTGCTATATAAGCCTGTCTTTTGAATTAATTGTTCTGTTTTGTTATAATGCTGTGGGCCTGATTCTGTTATACTGCAGCCCCTTTCTGACACTCCAATGGTCTATACAGTGGGCTACACCATTACAGCCACTTGTGGCCATAGGTAGTGGAATCCCAGAATATGGGAAGTACAAAAGCAACAAACCCATCTTTATCTCTCTTCTCAGTTCCTACACCAAGCATAGCTCAGTATTGAGGGAGAGGTCAGAGAGGAGGGGAAGACAATAAGGGACATATATGGAATATTTTCTTTTCCTCCTCTTGGATTTCTGTCTTCCTTCCACTGTAGGGTATGAGACTCTAATGATAGCAAGATTCACATTTTATCTGTCAACCTGAAAGGCAACTCAAATCAAAAGCATGCAGATTTCTCACCAAACAAGCAAGATGTCCCTTTTAAAACATTCCTGCTGTGTGGACTTCTGTTTATGAGCAGTGGTTCATGATGGATACTGATTAAAATCAGAAAAACTGCAATAGGGTTAAAGTCAATGACTTCATCTCAGGTTTGATGCACCATCACAAGAATCTATATCTTATTACAATATTATTCTCCCCCTAAAACTTGTTTTCCTGATTATTTACCAAAGTGCAACATAGAGATAAGTAATGTAAACAGGCCTTAATTTTATTTCATGAGTAAATCTGACCCCACTATCTTCATAACACCAAACTAGGTTTTTGTCTTCACTGTAAAGAACTTAAAGCATTTCCAGAAAAATGCGATGTTGGCAGGAAGGTCTGCACTCGCTCTTGCTACCACTGTCACTATGACACAATCCAGGACAGATCTCTTGCTACTTAAAAATAATTTTCCTCCAGAATGGACAAATGTTTATGAGAGAAGAAAGGAATTCAAAAGAGGGGTCTGGATGTGGGAGCCGGATCAAGTCCAAAGGCAGCAATGCAAAATTAAACAGAAATAATTCCCAATAAGAAGAGATGTGTAACTTCAGATACACAGAGCATGCTTCACCAAAATTACATATAATACTTTGCTTTGGGGAAATAAGATACTGGCCTGCGTGTTGCCTTCAGTGCTACAGGACTGTACACACACAAAAAATGGACTTTACTCCTAAATGTATGAATGTACTTCATGCAGGTTGCAGTTATATAGAGATCCTTCATATACATTATGCATAGCTTCATGCCTACACTATTTAGGTAGTGGCAATCCCCCATGCTGAAAATGTAGCTTTCTCATTCCCCTGAAATGCCTTAGGCGGTTTCACAGATTCCAATGCATTAGCAAAAATTCCAGCTGTGGGCTGCTCCAAGTATTTCATAGTAACAGCTGTCAGTGCTGTGTGAAAATAACTTAAATAAAATGCCTGTGGCAACTTTCTCAAAAATCCTACCCTCCCTCACCAAGTCGTCGTCATCTTTTTAAATAAGAATTACAACTGGCTGTTGGACAATTAAATATCAAATCAAAACAAGAAGGAAGGTAGGTCAAAAACAAAGATAATATTGCAACATGTAAGAAAGAATATTTTAAACTTCTGGATTCAGTGTACATTTCCCTTCCTTACTTCTTTTTCTTCCTTTCCTGAACACAACGGGGACAGAACCTAGGGACAGAAAATAATAGTATTAAGGTTCAACAGATAAATATTTTGCCTGGGAGCTCTTCACTATTTTGGAGGAGAAGAAAATAAAATCTACTCTATGGAAGTCAATTTCTTTTGTTGATGCTGTAATATTACAGAGCACAAATATGGGGGAAAGACATTTCATTGAGATGGGTCCAGGAAATTAGAATAACTAGCAAAGGAGCTGTAGTTTTGGAGGATGAAAGTGGCAGAAGGGGGCCTCAGACCCATTTTAAAACAAAGCTGGTTTTAGTTATCTGAACAGAAAAAAACTGAATGTTTTAAAGTGTGAAAGACACCTCCTTGCCGTAACTTGTATGTTCTTAAAAATAGATGAACCAGATAAATTACCCCTTCACTTTGAGATGAGACCACACATGGAAAAAAACAGCCTGAAGGAAAAAAATCTCATAAAAGTTAAAGCTCCCAAAGACGGGGAAAGTTCAAACATACTCGCCTAATTTTAACAATAGCACTGCAGTTGCTACTCAATGATATAGTAAATATGCCATGCAGGAATGTGATGTACATATAGCTGTGTAAATACATGTCTTGTTTTTTTGTAAACTGTTCTGATTAGGCTGATATCTTGTAAATGCTTGCAACCTGAAATATTCTGTTAAGGCCTTATTCTAATGGCTGGTCTACACTAACGCTGTAAGCTGATCTAAGGCCTGGTCTACACTACGAGTTTAGGTCGACTTTAGCAGCGTTAAACCGAATTAAGCCTGGACACGTCCACACAACGAAGCCCTTTCTTTCGACTTAAAGGGTCCTTTAAACCGGTTTCTTTACACCACCTCCGACAAGGGGATTAGCGATAAAACCGGCCTTTGCGGGTCGGAATTGGGGTAGTGTGGACGGAAATCGACGTTATTGGCCTCCGGGAGCTATCCCACAGTGCTTCATTGTGACCGCTCTGGACAGCACTCTCAACTCAGATGCACTGACCAGGTAGACAGGAAAAGACCCACGAATGTTTGAATTTCATTTCCTGTTTGCTCAGCGTGGAGAGCACAGGTGACCACGCAGAGCTCATCAGCACAGGTAACTGTGATGGAGTCCCAGGATCGCAAAAGAGCTCCAGCATGGACCGAACTGGAAGTACGTGATCTGCTCGCCATATGGGGAGATGAAGCAGTGATAGCTGAACTCCGTAGCAGTAAAAGAAATGGAAAAGTATTAGAAAAGATCTCCAAGGCCATGAAGGACCGAGGCCATAACAGCGACACACAGCAGTGCCGCGTGAAAATTAAAGAGCTACGGCAAGCTTACCACAAAGCCAGAGAAGCAAACGGAAGGTCCGGGGCAGAGCCGCAAACTTGCCGCTACTACGCGGAGCTGCATGCGATCCTAGGGGGTGCAGCCACCACTACCCCAACCGTGTGCTATGACTCTCTCACTGGAGAAACACACAGGGAAGACGGTTCGGGGAACGAGGAAGATGACGATGGAGGTACTGTAGGTAGCTCACAGCAGCAAGGAGGCGGAGAAACCGGTTTCCCCAACAGCCAGGATATGTTTGTGACCCTGGACCTGGAACCAGTAACCCCCGAACTCACCCAAGACCCTCAGGGCACACAGGAGACCTCTGGTGAGTGTAACTTTGTAACTATTTGAACATTACAAAAAAAAAGCAAGCGTGTTTAATGATTAATTTGCCCTGGCAATCGTGGCCAGTACATCTACTGGAAAAGTCTGTTAACGTGTATGGGGATGGAGCGGAAATCCTCCAGGGACATCTCCAGAAAGCTCTCCTGGTTGAAATGGGGTGATTTTATTAAGGGGACATTCAGAGGCGCCCGTTCCTGCTCTTCTGACCAGAAATGTTCCCCGCTGTTAACCACGCGGTGGGGGGGAGGGGTGAAGTGATCATCCCAGAGAATCGTGTGTGTGTGTGTGTGGGGGGGGGTGGTTTACTTGTGTTTGTGCTGCATGTTAACCGGGAAACCGCAGCCCCCTCCTTTTACATTGAAACCCCATTTTAAATGGACAGCCCAATTCATCCTTGATATGGGAAATGCGCTGCTGTTTGCAACCTTTCCCGCATGTTAAGAAGGTTAAAAAAGCCAAAACACTGTGGCCTACCATGGCTGCCTGCAAGCCAAAATATGCGACCTTGTAATGAAAGAGTGTACCCATTGTTCTCTAAAATGTGTCTTTTTTAACCACCTCTCCCTTCTCCTCCACCAGCTGCAAATGTTTCTCCTTTGCAGAGGCTCGTGAACATTAGAAAGAGAAAACATAGGATGAGGGACGATATGTTCACGGAGCTGCAGATGTCCTCCCACGCTGATAGAGTGCAGCAGAATGCGTGGAGGCAGTCAATGCCGGAGATGAGAAAAGCCCAATATGAACGAGAGGAGAGGTGGCGGGCTGAATCGCGGGATGAACAGAGCAAGTGGCGGGCTGAAGACGATAGGTGGCGTCAGCTTGCAGACAGACGGCAAGAGGCAATGCTCCGTCTGCTGGAGCATCAAACTGATATGCTCGAGCGTATGGTTGAGTTGCAGGAAAGGCAGCAGGAGCAGAGATCGCCGCTACAGCCCCTGTGTAACCAACAGCCCTCCTCCCCAAGTTCCATAGCCTCCTCACCAAGACGCCCAAGAACACGGTGGGGGGGCCTCCGTCCACCCAGTCACTCCACCCCAGATGATCGCCCAAGCATCAGAAGGCTGACCTTCAATAAGAGTTAAAGTTTTAAAATGCAGTGTGTCCTTTTCCATCCCTCCTCCCCCACCCATCCCAGGCTACCTTGGCAATTATCCCCCTACCTCTGTAAGGAACTAATAAAGAATGCATGAATGTGAAAAAACAATGACTTTATTGCCTCTGCAAGCGGGAGGGGAGGGTGGGGTGGGATGGTTGGTTTACAGGGAAGTAGAGTGAACTGGGTCGGGGGGGGGGGTTGGAGGGTTCATCAAGGAGAAACAAACAGAAGTTTCACACAGTAGCCTGGCCAGTCACAAAACTCGTTTTCAAAGCTTCTCTGATGCGCACCGCGCCCTGCTGTGCTCCTCTAACCGCCCTGGTGTCTGGCTGCGCGTAATCAGCGGCCAGGCGAGTTGCCTCAACCTCCCACCCCGCCATAAATGTCTCCCCCTTACTCTCACAGATATTGTGGAGCGCACAGCAAGCAGCAATAACAATGGGGATATTCTTTTCGCTGAGGTCTGAGCGAGTCAGTAAGCTGCGCCAGCGTGCTTTTAAACGTCCAAATGCACATTCCACCACCATTCGGCACTTGCTCAGCCTGTAGTTGAACAGGTCCTGACTACTGTCCAGGCTGCCTGTGTACGGCTTCATGAGCCATGGCATTAAGGGGTAGGCTGGGTCCCCAAGGATCACGATAGGCATTTCAACATCCCCAACGGTCACTTTCTGGTCCGGGAAGAAAGTCCCTTCCTCCAGCTTTCGAAACAGAGCAGAGTTCCTGAAGACGCGAGCATCATGTACCTTTCCCGGCCATCCCACGTTGATGTTGGTGAAACGTCCCTTGTGATCCACCAGGGCTTGCAGCAGCATTGAAAAGTACCCCTTGCGGTTTACGTAGTCGGTGGCTTGGTGCTCCGGTGACAAGATAGGGATATGGGTTCCGTCTATGGCCCCGCCACAGTTTGGGAATCCCATTTCAGCAAAACCATCCACTATTGACTGCACGTTGCCCAGAGTCACTACCCTTGCTATCACCAGGTCTTTCATTGCCCTGGCAAATTGGATCACAGCAGCCCCCACCGTAGATTTGCCCACTCCAAATTGATTTCCGACTGACCGGTAGCTGTCTGGCGTTGCAAGCTTCCACAGGGCTATCGCCACTCGCTTCTCAACTGTGAGGGCTGCTCTCATCTTGGTATCCTGGCGTTTCAGGGCAGGGGAAAGCAAGTCACAAAGTTCCATGAAAGTGCCCTTACGCATGCGAAAGTTTTGCAGCCACTGGGAATCGTCCCATACCTGCAGCACGATGCGGTCCCACCAGTCTGTGCTTGTTTCCCGGGCCCAGAATCGGCATTCCACGGCATGAACCTGCCCCAGTGACACCATGATTTCCACATTGCTGGGGCCTGTGCCTTGTGAGAGGTCTATGTCCATGTCAATTTCCTCATCACTCTCGTCGCCGCGCTGCAATCGCCTCCTCGCCTGGTCCGGGTTTCGCCTTGGCATGTCCTGGCTCTGCATATACTCCAGGACAATGCGCGTGGTGTTCATAGTGCTCATAATTGCCACGGTGATCTGAGCGGGCTCCATGATCCCAGTGCTAGCTATGGCGCCTGGTCTGAAAAAAGGCGCGAAAGTAGTATCTGATGGACCAGGAGAAGGAGGGAGGGCGGGAGGGAGGGAGGGCCGAGTGACGACATGGCGTACAGGTACAGGAACAGGGAGAAACACAAACAACTGTCACACAGAATGGTCCCCCCAAAGATTAAACTGAAAACCGTGGGCTTAGCAGGCCATTGATTTCATGGAAGAAGGGGAAGCAAATGAATACAGAACAAATCTATTTTTTACATCTTAAGCTGGCAGCCGACGGTGCAGCATGAGTGATAGCCTCTCCAGTACGATGACGATGGGTACCAATCATAATATACCATCATCTGCCAAAAGGCAAGGGGCTGCTGCTGTGTAGCAATGCAGCCCCACGTCTGCCAGCCCCACGTCCGCCAGCACCCAGCATCGCCCTCGGCCTCTTCTGGGTGCTTAGCAGACAATACTGGGCAATTGGCAGGAAATAGTATATTACGACTGGTAACCATCATCATCGAAACAGTAGCATGTCTGCCCAGGTGGCCATGATTGACAGCCATACCAGTACGACGACGATGGGTACCAGTCATAATATACCATCGCCTGGCAAGGGGCTGGTGCAATGCAGCCCTACGGCTGCCAGCCCCACGGCTATCACTCATGCTACACCGTCTACCGCCAAAAGGCAGTTAGCAGCTGCTGCTGTGTAGCAATGCAGTCCCACGTCTGCCGGCACCCAGAGGACATATGGTGACGGTGAGCTCAGCTGAGCTGAGCGGGCTCCATGCTTGCCGTGGTATGTTGTCTGCACAGGTAACCCAGGTAAAAAGGCGCGAATCTATTGTCTGCCGTTGCTGTGACGAGGGGGGAGGGGCCTGACGACATGTACCCAGAACCGCCCGCGACACTGTTTTGCATCATCCGGGCATTGGGATCTCAACCCAGAATTCAAAGAAAAGGCGCGAAAGGCGCTTCTCGGCTCTCTGAGCTGTGGCGCAAACGTAGTATCTGACGGACTAGGGGAAGGAGGGAGGGCGGGCCGAGTGACGACATGGCGTACAGGTACAGGAACAGGGAGAAACACAAACAACTGTCACACAGAATGGTCCCCCCAAAGATTAAACTGAAAACCCTGGGCTTAGCAGGCCGTTGATTTGACAGAGGGAGGGGGAAGCAAATGAATACAGAGCAAATCTATTTTTTACATCTTAAGACGACGGTGCAGCATGACTGATAGCCCTCAGCATCTTTCTGGGTGCTTGGCAGCAAATACGGGGCGGTGTATGACGATGGTCTTCAGGCCTATTGCACAATCGGCTGCTCAGGGAAGACTCTGCTAACGTACGATGACCCGACTTGTAATAGGACGGCTAACAGTCGTAATACACCATTTACTGCCAAAAGGCAAGCCCCACGGCTGCCAGCACCCAGATCGCCGATGAAGGCTACCAGTCTACTGCACCGTCTACCGCCAAAAGGCAGTTAGCAGCTGCTGCTGTGTAGCAATGCAGTCCCACGTCTGCTGGCACCCAGAAGACATATGGTGACGGTGAGCTCAGCTGAGCTGAGCGGGCTCCATGTTGTCTGCACAGGTAACCCAGGTAACCCAGGTAAAAAGGCGCGAATCTATTGTCTGCCGTTGCTGTGACGGGGGAGGGAGGGGCCTGACGACATGTACCCAGAACCGCCCGCGACACTGTTTTGCATCATCCGGGCATTGGGATCTCAACCCAGAATTCCAAGGGGCGGCGGAGACTGCGGGAACTGTGGGATAGCTGTGGGATAGCTACCCATAGTGCAATGCTCCGGAAGTCGACGCTAGCCTTGTACTGTGGACGCGGTCCGCCGACTAGAGCACCTAGAGCATTTTATGTGTGGACACACACAATCGGCTGTATACAACCGATTTCAATAAAACCGTCTTCTATAAATTCGAACTAATTTCGTAGTGCAGACATACCCTAAGTTACACTAGTTCAATTACGTAAATCACGTGACCAAAGTCCACGTAACTTAGGTAGATTTACAGCGGCGTTTACACCACGCTATATCCATGGCAGACACTCTCGCGGCGACACAGCTTCCACCTCCGGGGGAGGTTTAGTACAGATGTCGACGGGAGAGTGCTCTCCCACCAACTCAGTGCGTTTTCACTAGACCTGCTAAATTGACACTGCTGCATCTATCGCAGTGGTGCTGATTTAGCCGGTAGCATAGACATGGCCTAAGCCTATTAAAATCTATGAGAGTTTTGCCACAGACTTCAATGGAAGCAGCCTTCAGAGATGAGAATAGACGTTTCCTAATGTATTGTGTACATCCACACAAATACAATTCTCTAACAATGTATGTTACAAGCCTGCATCTAGTCCAGTGCAGGGAACTGGACTAGATGACCTCTCGAGGTTCGTTCCAGTTCTATGATTCTATGGTTTCTATATTAGTGAGAGCAAAATTCATGCACCAAGATTGGTCAAGATTTCAGAATTTAATTTTCTTCATAATTGGAGAGAGGCAGTCAAGAAGAGACTCAACAAACTGAACCTGTTCCTCCTACTTACCATTTTCCTTTTGGTTTTGTGGTGAGGTCCACACAAGCGAAGTGAAACCACTCAATTGGACACTGCAGTTCAGAAAAAAAGAAAGAAGAGAGATGCTTATAAAACTAGGAAAGGATGGCCTACTAATGCAGGTTATCTCATCAGATGCATTTGTGCTGTGAAGTTATGCAGGGCACTGTAAGAACAGATATCCAGAGTGTACCTTCAAAAAATATAAGCCAGGGCTGAAAGGGACCTTAAGAAATTAAAATCCAATCCCCGCACCGTGGCAGGACCAAATAAACCTAAACCATCCATGACAGGTGTTTGTCTAACTTGTTTTTAAAAGCTTCCAATAATGGGGACTCCATGACCTCCCTTGGAAGCCTATTCCAGAGCTTAACAACTTTTACAGTTAGAAAACTTTTCCTAATATCTAACCTAAATCTCCCTTGCTGCAGATTAAGCCTATTACTTTTTTCCTACCTTCAGTGGAGATGGAGAACAATTGATCTCTGTCCTCTTTCTAACAGCCCTTCACATATTTGAAGACTGTTATCAGATCCCTTCTGAAGTGAAGTATTTTGCACTTGTCTTTGGTTTGAATTCAACAAGATGCAATTCAATAATTCTCCAATTTGTCAAAGTCATTTTGAATTTTAAACCTGTCTTCCAAAATGATTACAAACCCACCCCCCTCCAAACTTGGTGTCATCTGCAATTATTACAAGCATACCCTCCACTCCATTACCCAAGTCATTAATGAAAATATTGAAGAGAACCAGACCAGGATGGACACCTGCTGGACCCCATTAGATTCACCCTCCCATTTGACAGCAAACCACCGATAACTACTATTTGAATATGGTCTTTCAACCAGTTGTGCATCCACCTTATAGTAATTTCATCTAGACCACATATCCGTAGTTTGCTTATGAGAATGACGTGTGGAACTGTACAAAAGCCTTACTAAAATTAAGATATATCACATCTACTGCTTCCCCCATCCACTATGTCAGCAATCCTATCAAAGACGGAAATTAAGTTGGTTTGGCATGATTTGTTCTTGACAAATCCATACTGACTATTTCTTATAACCCTATTATACACCAGGTGATTACAAACTGATTGTTTAATAATTTGCTCCAGTATCTTTTCAGATACTGCAGTTAGGCTAACTGGTTTATAATTCTCTGGGTCCTCGTTCCTCTTTTTAAAAATAGGTACTATGTTGCCCTTCTCCAGTCTTCTGGGACCTTTCCCATCCTCCAGGAGTTCTCAAACATAATTGATAACAGCTCTGAGATTGCTTCAGCTAGTTCCTTAAGTACGCTAGGATGAATTTCATCAGGCTTTGGTGACCTGAATACATCCAACTTATCTAAATAGTCTTTAACCTGTTCTGTCCCTATTTTGCCCTGCATGCCTTCCCCTTGGTTGTCAATATTAATTGTGTTGAGTATCTGGTCATCATTAACCTTTTTAGTGAAGAATAAAGCAAAATAGGCACCTCAGCTTTCTAGATGTCATCAGCTATTAGTTCCCTTTCTTCCCTGCTAAGTAGAGGACCTATACTTTCCTTTTTCTTTCCCTTGCTCCTAATGTATTTAAAGAACTTCTTCTTATTGCATTTTATGTCCTTTGCGAGGTATAACTCATCTTGGGCACTTACATCGGGATTGTCACAGCCAATCATTTCTCCGTAGGACACCTGGTGGCACAAGCAATAAGTGGGCTCATTGGGATCCACTGGCATGTCTAGGACATCCGAGGGGTGAACAGACAGGATGGTATCAGCAAACTCAGAACTGTGGAGGAAATAATACTACTGAATGTTAAGTGAGAGCAAATTACTTTTGCTCATTAAAAACTGTATATTTCATAGATAACTAGTTTCAGTTGAAAATTTAGCTTTAAATACATCTTAAGCTTAAAATCAATTATGAAGGTTTAGAAAATATATTAAAAATATAAATAGATTTGGATAATTTTGATCATTGGTCAAAACAAAATTATATGAGGTTTAATGTAAAGAACTGGAAGAATAATTTGCAGCATACAATACATACAAATAAAGGGAGTACTATTTAGATAGCAATAATAAGCATAGCAAAATTGAGTTGATGAACAACTAGAAACAACAGGAATGTGACAAGAATCGATCCTTTTCAGTAGGAGCTTAAAAATCATATTCTATCAGAAAATTTTGAACTCTGGTTTCAAGTAACAGCCAAGATTGCTACAACTGAAAGAATCTAGTATTCCTCTATTTTCCAGTTCATTTATTCATGCATTTGGCAGCACTTTGCATATAATCAGTTTCTTCCTTGCTGAAAAGACCATTATAGACATTAACAGGAGCAATACAAGCTTTATAATTTTTTTAAATCATATTTTTATGATACCATGCAATACTATTTAAGGATGCCTTATAAAAAACTGGAATTATTTTTCTCATCACTGTTAATTACAGCATATGAAAAGTAGATTTGAGATTCTTTCCTGCTTGCTTCAAGGGACTGGATTAGGTGACTCAAGATTATTTAGGATACCTACCCTATGATGTAGAATACCAGGAAATGATTCCAAGAATGCCCCAGGATTTCTGGGAGAGTGATGCAACATCACAATATACCTCAGAATGAGCAGGTCACCATTATCTGCAAGCCAACTCAGTGTAAACTAACACAAATGGCCACACACAAAAATGCTAAGCTACTTTTCTTTACATTTGCAGAAAGCAACAGAGACTGCATTCCTGCCACCTCAGATACAGATACTGTTCCAGCCATATTAACTCCTTGCTCAGTATATGAGAACTTAATAATGCAAAGATATCTTGACACTGGTGCCAGGGGAAAGCATGAAGAGAGGACATATTTAAAATGGAGTCTGAGTAGAAGCATAGCCTAGAAATACAAACTGTTCAGCTGGAAGTGTCATCAAAAGGGCCAGGAAGGTTTGGCTTAGTATTTTATAAATTTACAAAGCTTTTCCATAAAGCCACAAAAGCTGTGACTGTTTGTCTCTTACCCTCCTTTTAGTTTTTTCTTCTTTGGAGTATCTTCTTCAGATGTTCGCCTGCCTCGACCTCGGGAGCCTCTCTTGTCCTTTTGACTTCGTCCCTCTGAAAGCAAAAATTATTTCAAATTAAGGGCACCCCAGAAAAAGCATCGGATGCTTTTATTTGTGCTCCTATTATTTTAAACTTCTGTTTTGCAGGCTCTTTATGTACAAGGCTCTTTGGATATTAAACATATGTATGATTTACACATACTATATCACAAACAGTACCAACTTCTGTTCTGGTTTGCCACTTGTTCAGCCCCATAACACAAGTCAGTAGAGTTGCACAGGAGTCACCTGGAACTTGGCCTGGTACTGTATATTCAACGAACCGTTTAGTAAAAGAGTGCTTTAAAAATACACTCAACATCTTCCCATCCAAGGACTGTGCATTATTAATCAGGGTGCAACATATACAGCACCCACCAAACAGACCTCAAAACCATGTCCTCAGCAATTTAAAGGAAAGAACAGTTGTACAGTGGTCATTGTTTACAGTATTTAATTTGGCTTTTTGCCATTTAAAATTTCTAATCTATATTAAAGAAACAGGCATTTTCCTTTAACTCTTAAAATGTCCTATTGTCATCAGGTTACTTTTAAATTTTAAATTGGATTCTTAAGTTAGAAATAAAATCCTAACTTTATTTTAATTAATATTTTTTCTTAATGAGAAAATCATCCTCTCCCACCACAGTGTCTTTTACTTCTCATGGCAAGGCACAGCTGAGGCAAAGTTTGCTCAACTCAGAGTAGATTCTTTAGTTTCAAAGTTTTAAGAGCTACAGACTGTGGATACGACTCTTGCCACCACACTCAGCTTCATTTGTAGCAGTGCTTATAACCAGTGACCTAGGGCAGCTCTTCACTACAGGGGGGGAGGGAGGGGGTTGATTTAAGATACACAAATTCAGCTACGCGAATAGCGTAGCTGAATTCGACCTATCGGAGCCGACTTACCCCGCTGTGAGGACGGCGGCAAAATCGACCTCCGCGGCTCCCCGTCGACGGCGCTTATTCCCACCTCCACTGGTGGAGTAAAAGCGTCGATTCGGGGATTGATTGTCGCGTCCCGACGAGACGCGATAATTCGATCCCCGAGAGATCGATTTCTACCCGCCGATTCAGGCGGGTAGTGTAGACCTAGCCTTAGAGAAAGGACTATTTCAGGATGTGCTGACTCAGCGAGGCAAGGGACCAGCTTCCAGCAAGAACGGTTAAGAGGGCTCTAAACTAGATTCTTTCTTCCTCTGCCCACCAAATGGTGGCACTTGTCAAAATTACCTAAACCTTTTAAAAGCATTAAATAAAATAAAATAAAAAAAAACCTCACACCAAAGCTTCAAAAAAAAGTAATGTATGCTCCATCACAGCCCTTATGCCCTACAATGGATATGCATATTTACAGCAAGGTTTTCCAGCACTGAGCGAGATGGTGTGGTCACATTAAAAATAACTCACGCACTTTTCAGGCCTCGACCTCCAGGGCTTTCAAAGTCACTGCCTTCCAACTTATCCTTCAGATCTGCTTCAAATCGTGCCAAGTCTGCATCCAGCCGTCGGATGTGTTTATCCACCTGCATGGGAGAGAAACTACACGGCTGAAAAAAACTTCAACCAACCCAGCTATTCTAGAAGGTAGGACTCTAACAGTTCCGGACACACTGAGACAACTCACCCTTACTAAGCATGCCCTTCCTGATGAGGTTCAACAAGGACAAGTGCAGAGATCTGCACTTAGGATGGAAGAAACCCATGCACTGCTACAGACTAGGGACCGAATGGCTAGGCAGCAGCTCTGCAGAAAAGGACCTAGGGGTTACAGTGGACGAGAAGCTGGATATGAGTCGACAGTGTTCCTTTGTTGCCAAGAAGGCTAATGGCATTTTGGGCTGTATAAGTAGGGGCATTGCCAGCAGATCGAGGGACGTGATTATTCCCCTCTATTCGACTTTCATGAGGCCTCATCTGGAGTACTGTGTCCAGTTTTGGGCCCCACACTACAAGAAGGATGTGGAAAAATTGGAAAGAGTCCAGTGGAGGGCAACAAAAATGATTAGGGGGCTGGAGCACATGACTTATGAAGAGAGGATGAGGGAACTGGGATTGTTTAGTCTGCAGAAGAGAAGAATGAGGGGGGATTTGATAGCTGCTTTCAACTACCTGAAAGGGGGTTCCAAAGAGGATGGATCTAGACTGTTCTCAGTGGTAGCAGAAGCCAGAACAAGGAGTAATGGTCTCAAGTTATAGTGGGGGAGGTTTAGGTTGGATATTAGGAAAAACTTTTTCACTAGGAGGGTGGTGAAGCACTGGAGTGGGTTACCTAGAGAGGTGGTGGAATCTCTTTCCTTAGAGGTTTTTAAGGTCAGGCTTGACAAAGCCCTGGCTGGGATGATTTAGTTGGGCATTGGTCCTGCTTTGAGCAGGGGGTTGGACTAGATGACCTCCTGAGGTCCCTTCCAACCCTGAGATTCCATGATTCCTTGGATCGATATGCGGTTACACTTTACAATAAAGGGTACGTTATAAGTTATTTATAATAGGTTAATAAAGTATTAATAGATTATATAAACATGTTGCAGACATGAGTAGTATGTGTTATAGATGGTTCAAAGCACATTATAGATGGTTATCACAGATGGCTGTAAGCCCCAGTTAAAAGCAAACAATTAAACATTTAATAATCATGTACTAACTCTTTATGAACTATTTATAAATGAAGCATCAATACAGAGTGTGACAATAGTCTTTAAATAAAAATAATCACCTAATAAAATATTACTACTAGAGGAGGATTGAATGGCATGATGGATTGGAATCAAACTTGCCAAGATGATAGCGTTTGAAAGTTAGTACTGACACCTGTTCTGCGGTCTATGTGAAATTGGGCTGGTCTCACTCCAGTCCCTATGGGCAGGTGTCTTCATCACAAGAGACAGTGGTAGCAATTTCTGAAAAGAGGTCAGAGTCAAATGGGCTGGTGAACAACTTGCTTGCCTTTAGGGATGATCATTCTAATGTCTGGGCTAAGGCATAATATTGGAGTGACAAGAGAAAACTCTGCCTGTACTGTGGATAAAGAGAGGACTCCAGTGCCATCAATCTGGAATCTTTCAACAGCACTTATTTAAAACCCCCAAGAATACTACATCACTAATACTGGGGGACTGCACAGCCCAGGGGATTTGTAATGGGATAGAGTCTTTCGATTCTGGTTTATTAATTCAAAACTGAATAAAGTCAGCAAGGATCAGAAGTTGTTACTATTAATCAGCCAGAAATGAGTTCTGGCTTGATTCCAAAACTAGTGAACATATTTCAAGAACCACCATCTCAACTGACATTGTGTTTGGCAGTCTAAGCCAGTACTGGGGACAAAGATTAAGAATTAACTACTTTCCTATCTCACCCGCCAGGTCAAGGTTGAGGCAGATGGCTGGGATAGTGCAGGAAAGCTTACATTCATGCTCCCTGGGCATATCTGTCCCATGGACTCATCTAGATACTAAAGCAGAAGTAGGCAACCTATGGCACGCGTGCCAAAGGCGGCACGCGAGCTGATTTTCAGTGGCACTCACACTGCCTGGGTCCTGACTACCGGTCCGGGGGACTCTGCATTTTAATTTAATTTTAAGTGAAGCTTCTTAAACATTTTAAAAACCTGTATTTACTTTACATACAACAATAGTTTAGTTATATATTATAGACTTATAGAAAGAGACCTTCTAAAAACGTTAAAATGTATTACAGACATGCGAAACCTTAAATTAGAGTGAATAAATGAAGACTCGGCACACCGCTTCTGAAAGGTTGCCAACCCCTGTACTAAAGTAATGACAGACACTTTCCCATAATCCTTCATATTCCCTGGACTTTACCAACAGCATCTTTGATGTCAACTCAACAAATGCAATGGGAAACAGCAAAGAATGGGAGCAATTTCAAGTTGCTGGTGCTATATTATACTTTAGATGGGCAGTACAAATCACAGCAGCGACTAACAAACCATATAGCTGTGGGGTACTCACAATGGAAGTTTGTTTGACACACAACCTAACAGAACAAAAGGAAAACTGGAGTTTTCTTGGTAAGACAATGGTAAAACAGAAAAGAATGTGTCTTAAGGGAACTACTGCTATGTCAGTAACAGTGTCAACCCAAATATAGATATTTCAGCAAAAAACCCAAAAGCTCCTTCTTAATTTATGATTACACTTACAAGAATCTCACTGACCACACAATCACTGCACATGTGCACTTAATTCTCACCATCTCGTAGGTCTGCATGGCTAGCTGCACTTTGTCATCACTGTACTCTTTACATTTACAATAAGCGTTCTGAATCTTCTGGAGGTATTCCACACGCTGCTCTGGCAACAAGTGCTTCACTGTTGAAATGTACTCTGCTGCAAGGCTGTCAATTTCTGCTTTCTTATCTGAAAAGAAAACAGACAGTACAATTACATGAGAATTAATTTAATAAATGAAATACTTTCTAGCTAGCGACTGTATTTACCTTATGATCCCAATTATCATAGTGCCTGAACCCCTTCAAAAACTAATGTATGTATCCTTTTTAGGAAATCACAAAAAGGATTCACCCTACCCAGATCTGATACTGCACTCAGCAGTTTTCACCGGTGCAATTCCACTGACCTCAGTGGAGCTACTCTTGATTTACACTGTGTGAGATCAGAACTGAACTCACTGACTCCAGTTCATAGGTTTCAACATTTCTTCAGCTTCATTCGGAGTATGAGAATTTTCTAACTTCTGTGCTGCCGTCTTCCTTTCCTTCCAGTGCCATTTCAACAGAAAGGAAACCCATTTGGCAATAACAGCCATAAACTGTTTGAAAGCTCAGATCCAAAAATTAAACACGAATGTCTCACAAGATGCAATATTCTACTACTTTGCCATCAGGTTACACATACTTTCCCTCCTCTGTTATGATGACATCCATGCAGTGTTCATGTCAGTTTTATAGGGTATATTTATATATGGACAGACACTAGAAGAAGCTACCGTATATACTTGTTCATAAGCTGAATTTTTTTAGTAAAAAAGGGAAGCACCAAAGAAGGAGATCGGCTTATGAACCGGTATAAAGAGGGAGAGGTGGGACACAGCCACTCCCCCCAATAGAAGCAGCACAGCCAGAAGGGAAGAGGCAGGGCCAGCGTCTCTCCGCTTCTGGCCATGCTGCTCTCCCCCCGGCCTCCGAAGCAGCTGCAGCTCTGGGGCTGGCAGGTTGCATCTGTGCCGCTCGCTGCCCCCCTCCGGCCCCCCAGAGCAGGCTGCGGCCGCGCCGCCTGGCCCACCAGAGCACGCTGCGGCCGTGTCACCTGGCCCAGCCCGCTGGAACATGCTGCAGCCACGCTGCTCGGTCTTGCCCGCCGGAGCAGGCTGCGGCCGCGCTGCCCACCCTGCCGGAGCAGCTCCAGCCAGGCCAGAGACATCCTCCCCTGGCCCTCCCCAGATAAGGTGGGAAGGGATGGGATGGGGAGAGTGTGGGGGTCCCGGGCTGGGGTCATGTGGGGGGTAGTCACAGGGGTTACTTCCCTGACCCCCAGCTTCTCCCCCCCAAAAAAAATTTCCCCACCAGTTGCTGTCCTGGCCCGACCGGGTAAACAGCTGGTGTGCTGGGACACTGTTTACTTAGGTTTACCTCCATGCCTGCAGACACGAGGTAAACAAACCATCTCGGCCCACCAGCGGCTTATCCTGATGGCCCGGGAGCCAAAGTTTGCTGACCCTTGAATTATAGGGTCGACTTATGAACGGGTCATAAAAATTTTCCATTTTTACTTATCCATCTTGGGAGGGTCAGCTTACAAACGAACCGGCTTATGATTGAGTATATACTTATATGTGACCTCCAAAAGTATAAATGCTGCCACCTGAATCTATCACAAAATAAAATGTTGTAGAATAAAGATTAAGAAAGACTCTCCACCTATATGTAGGGAGGCATTGCTACTGGAACAATTTGATAATAAACACGGATATAACTGGTTAAAAACAATCAAAGTCCATTGGTTTGATTTATTGACTAAAGCTTGGAAAGAAGGAGAGTATAAGTTCTCACATTTACTATCTGAGAACATTAGCATTTGTACCTTTACAGCATAGGTAAATCTTGTCTCCAAAGCCAAAGCTTTGCTCTTCTATACTTCATAGTCATGCCAAGCCCCAGTGGGATTGTTATGATCCTTCAGATGAAGGATCTCTATTCTGACTGCTTACTGGAATACCTTAGCATACCTTCTGTTCTCTGATCCAGTTCACGCATCAGCTGGAAGTTCCTTCGCAAATCACAGGGCAGGTTTTCAATACCTGAAACAAAAAGGCACAGAGATTGCAGTCCATCCTCCCCTCCACTAAAGTATAAATTGTCATCTCTGATACAGAACATTGATCTGATGCCCATCATGTATAACAAAAAGGAGCTACACCCACCACCTAGTGATATAGTTATGAAGATAACTAGCCACAATTATGACAATAACCATATATGTTCACTGAGACACAGAAGTTTCTATGGAGCTTGCTGTGCTCTCAAGAATCTAAGATTTTGGTTAAAATAAACATAAATAAAATGAAGATTCTAACCCTTCCTATTGCAAAGAAAGCCTTGACAATGTGAAGGCCCTGATCCTGCAATGATTAACACATGCATAACTTTACACACTATGAATAGTCCTACTGAAATCAACAGAGCTACTTATAGTGCACAAAATTAAGCATGTGAGTAAATCTCTGCAGGATTGGGGACAGTGGTTATAATCAGTAACATGTCTATTTCATTTCAGTCTTTTTGGCATAAGATTATGTAGACACAAGGAAAGTGGGCACTCCCCCATGCATCAAGGATAGTAATGCCATGATTCAGGGTGCCTCAATTTTTGGCTACCCAACTTGTGAAAATTTAGGCCCAATTTTAAGAGACACTGAGCATCCAAAGCTCCCATTGACTTAACTGGAAAAAATGGGGAGCGTTCAGCACTTCTGAAAGTCAAGTCCAAGGTGGGTACCTAAAGATAGAGATAACCAAATCATAGGCCACTTTTGAAAATGTTCAAATGGATTACATTTATACTACTAGAAAATCCTAAAATTCACCTGGATAAGTGGAACTGCAATCTGAAATTGCCAACTGGATTGGGAAACATAACTTTTGCTCAATCTTGACACCCCAAGACTTTGATGCAGCCAAGAATTTGACTATACTTCTGTCTGTCCAGGGAAGGGTGGTGAGAAGATGAGCTCCACTTGTGACATTACACTCCATATTCTTCATTGAAATATTGTTATGATATGAATATGGCATAACTAAGTTATGTTTTATGCAGCATGGGTCCAGTGAGGTATCATTGGAAGGTTATGATTTACTGAATATGTTTATCCAAATAGTATGCATGTATCATTTCTGCATCTAAAGTTAGGAATATTGTCTATGTAACAATTACAACCGTGTGGGTATGTGCTTGGGAAACATCCACCAGACAGTAAGCAATCAGCCTTAATGGGCCATTAGGGAAAGACAATGAGCCTTCGAAGATGTGGATCTCCCATCTTCGGGGCAGTTCCTTCCTGTGGACATTGCAAATAAACCTAGTTTCATGGTTGCTTTGACACTACAAGGTCAGGTGATAATGTCACCTGGTACAAGTACCACCTTGGACACTGCTGGTATTTTTCCACTGGAGACAAAGGCTTCCTGCCTTATGTAAATTCTATTTAAGGCTGGGGAGTAAGGCAAACAGGACTCTTCTCCAATGCCTTCCTGCCCAAGAAGAAAGACTGCTGAAAGTACCTGAAGAGACAAAGGAACTGAGCTGAGGGAAAGGCAAGGGCTGAGTCCAGACTAAGGCTGGTTTACAGAGAAATGAAGGCATCTATATAATTTTATTTTTAAATGGAACAAACTGAAGTAAGGTGAATCTGATAATAATTAATGTAAATGTAAATCAGAAGCTAAGAATTATAGAAGGTTTATAAAGGAAACAAAAAGGGACAGAAGGAGAAATCTACAGTCAGCAGAGTTGAGGAAAAGGAGGAGTTTTTCAAGTGTATTGGGTACAAAAGAAATCCTAACAATGGTACTGATCCATTACTAGATGGAAATGTTAAAATTATCAATAATAATGCAGAAAAGGCAGAAGTGTTCAATAAACTGGCATCTCAGTAGGATGATAAACAGCAGCTACTAAAGTTAGACATTTTAAAATCAGCATCTCTGGATAACTTGTACCCAGGAATTTTAAAGAGCTGGCTGAGGAGCTCGCTGGACCATTATTTTTAATTTTCAATACATCTTGGAACACTGGGGAAGTTGCAGAATGCTGAAAGAAAACTAATTTGGGGCAAAATATTTTAAAAGGATACCCAGGATAATATAGGCCTGTCAGTCTGACACTGGACCTTGGCAAAATAATGGAGTGGCTGATATAGCACTTGATTAATAAATAATTAAAAGAGGATGATATAATTAATGCTAGTCAACATGGGTTAATGAAAAACAGATCCTGTCAAACTAATTTGATATCTTTTTTAATGAGATTACAAGTTTGGTTGCTAAAGGAAACAGTGCTGATATAACATACTTCTGGAAGGCATTTAATTTGGTATCGCACAACATTTTGATTGAAAAACTAGAATGATATAAATTAACATGGCACACGTTAAAAGGATTAAATAATGCCTAACTGCTACATCTCAAAATGTCATTATAAATGGGGAATCATCAAGCGGGTGTGTTTCTAATATGGTCCCCCAGGGATCTGTTCATCATATTTAACATTTTTATCAATGACCTGGAAGAAGACATAAAATTATCACTAATAAAAGTTGCAGATAACTCTGACACATGGCCAGGAAGGAGCAGCTTGCAGGCTAATTGACCCAGATTCAATCTTTAGAGACATATTGGTAGATAATGTGTGTGTTTACATACATATTGTTAGAGGTTGACAATGTAATCTAACACTTCCTGACTATGCTGTATGTATTCTGTTAATTCTGAGATCAAAAGATCTTAACATTTAAATGAACTGTAAATATAGTGATATCACTGTATTGATTTCTCTTTGAATTATATAGCATATCACCTGCAAATGGTGGAAGATAGGCAATTGCCTTATATTAATCCGTGTAGCTCATTACTCGTGATGCTTAGGAAACAGATCTACTTCAAAGTTGCGATGATTGCCTGTTGTTCACCTGAGGATACCGTGATGTCAAGAGGAGGCCTGTATAAAGGATTCTTGGGTCCTGATCCTTTTTATCTCAAATCTGCTTATGCTTTATCAGGGGAAGCATTGAGCTACAAGATGAGGTTTCCAATTTAATTTGGATCACTCTGGTATGGAACATTGGACTGAACCTATGGACTTATTCTAATAATTCTTTACAACTCCAAAGCTCACTATGAAACTGATAGAACTGTAATTGTGTCTGTATGTATAATGATCTTTTAACTCTTTTCTTTTATTAATAAATTTTAATTTAGTTAGTAAGAATTGGCTGTAAGTGTGTATTTGTGTAAGATCTGAAATATTAACCTGGGAGGTAATGTGTCCAATCGTTTGTGATTGATAGAACCTTCATATTTGACTTGGCTGTCTGGGAGGGAGCCCAACTGCTGGGTTGCTTTTCAGGGAACTGTGTTTTGGCTTCTGTGTAACCAGTAAGCTACTGTGGAAACTGTTTGTTGCTATCTTGGTGAATCTAAGTATTAAAATAATCACCAGCTTTGGGGATTGTCTGCCCCATTCTTTGCAGTTTGCCCTACTTGAGTAACCTCAGTGTGACCCCCCACCCTTGGACCCTGGTCACAGAACCATAATAATGGGGGCGTGGTAAACCATAAAGAGACAGGTAACTGATATAGAGCAATCTGGATCATTTGGTATGCCAGGTGCCAGCACACAATATGAATTTGGGTGATTGTGGACTATCATGGGAAGCAGGGATTCTGAATAAGATTTGGGGTCAGAGGTGGATAATCAGTTAAACATGAGCTCCCAGTGCAATGTTGCGGCCAAAAGAGCTAATGTGATCATTGGATGCAAAAACAGGGGAATCTTGAGTAGGAGCAGAGAGGTTATTTTACCTCTGTAGCTGACACTGGTGCAACCGCTGTTGGAGGTATCCAGTTCAGATGCCCACAGTTCAAGAAAGAAGATAAATTGGAGAGGATTCAGAAAAGAGTCACAAGAATGATAAAAGGATTAGACAATGTGCCTTCTAGTGAGTGAGCTCCTTGAGTTTATCAGTTTACATTAACAAAGAGAAGGTTAAGTGGTGTCTTGATTACAGTTTATAAGAACCTATTCGGGGAACAAATATTTAACAATTGGCTCCTCAAGCAAGCAGACAAAGGTATAACAGGATCCAGCATCTAGAAGTTGAACCTAGACAAATTCAGCCTGATAATAAGGCATACGTTTTTAACAGTGAGAATAATTAACTTCTGGAATAACTTACCAAGGGTTATGGTAGATTCTCCATCACTGACAATTTGTAAATCAGGATTGGATTTTTCTCTAAAAGATCTGCTCTAGGAATTATTTTGGGGAAGTTCTATGGCCTGTGTCATACAGTGGATCAGAATACATGATCACAGGGGTTCCTTCTGGTCCTGCAATCTATGAGAAACAGCTACACCAGGAGAGGAACACTTTTATAAAGAGGGATGGAGAGAGAGTCTGTAAAGAACTGGGGATGTAGAGACAACCCCTTATTGGATTGAAATCCACTTACTCAACAGATGGGTCTACCACGTTTTTATTAGGCAAAACACTCAGCAAGTTGTGATCAATTACAAGTGGAAAGCTCATCGGGAGGATTTCATCACAGTCCCCTCCAGCACTGGATAATATGGCTTCCACCACTCTTCGTTACACAAACTTATTTATAACTTTCTGTTATCTTAGAATCATATGGTTAGAAGGGACCACAAGGGTCATCTAGTCTAATCCCTACTCCTGGGGGAATTCTGCTCATGTGCAGACACACAGAATTAATCTGTCTCACATAATTTTGTATTTTCCCGCATATAAAACATTTGCCTAAGTGCTGCAGTCCTGCCTTTTGCCCACCAGAGACCGCTGTGGCACCAGAACAGCCAGCTGCATTCATGTCTGCTGTTCTAGCGCCACAGCAGCCTCTGGTGAGCAAAACGCAGAACTGCAATACTTCTTAGACAAAATGTATTTAATGCGGGAAAATACAAAATTCTATGCCCAGTGTGGTAGAATTCCCCCAGGAGTAGAGTTCATCACAGCACCCTGCCCACGGAGCCACATTAGGACAGAGTGGGACACACAGGGCTGATGGGGGAAGGGGTGTCACAGACTGACGTTCAGAATGGCTAGTGGGGGAGCAGACTGGAGCATGAGCTCAGCACCTAGTGGAGTGACAGCATTGAGCCTGGGTACAGGGGAAAGTGACTGCAGAGATCCATGGGGATGAGGGGGTGCATGGACGGGGCAGACGTGCCTGACTGAATGGGAGAGGCGTGGGGTCAGCCAGGGACTGCATAGGGAAGGCTTCCCAACACCCTAACAATACCACCCCAACCCCAAAGAAAAACCTCCCACCCACACCCAGCCCCCTCCAGGTTCACTCCCAGGCTCCTTCCCTCTCCTTCAGCTCCTCCGTTACCCCTGCCTCCCCCAAGCCTTTGCACTGCTTCTAACAGGTGCAGGAAATACAGGTCTGTTTTGTAATTTAAATGAATTACACAAAATTGTGTATTAATATGCCTAGTAAGGGATCTGTCAAAAAAAAAATACCCGAATTTTTGTTTGTTTGTATTGTTACAGACATACTTGCTGACAAATATTTTGAAATAAATTACTAAAATAATTGTAACTGGCATGATTATATTGTGTTATTTTGACAAATAGAATATGCAGAATTTTCAAATATTCCCCCCGGAGTAACCCCCCTGCCAAGATGAAGGATTTGTTGTGTTTAAACCATCCAAAACAGATGGCTATCCAGCCTTCTTTTGAAAACCTCCAGTAAAGGGGCTTCCCAGACTTCCTGAGGCAGTCTGATCCATTGTCCTACTGTTTTTACAGTTAGGAAGTTTTTCCTGAGATTTAATCTAAATCTGCTACGCTGTAGTTTGAACCCACTGCCTCTTGTCCTGCCCTCTGTGGCAAAAGAGAAGAACTTTTCTGCATCTATTTTATGACAGCCTTGCAAGTATCTGAAGACTGCTATTATGCAGCCCCTATATAAGCTGTGGGAACTAGGACTGCTACTGTAGGGGGAGTGTAGCCCTGTGACATTAAGAACCCAAGAGCAAAGGGGCACCCAGATAGCTGGTAACGAACTGCAGCTGGCTTAACCAGTTCTACTGTAACAATTGTTCAATGTCATGAACTATATCTGGTAAATGTCATGCAAGGTGCCAATGAAAAGCTCACGACTCACTGATTAATATCATCGTGTAAGATAGGTGCAAGCAAGTGATGCAAAATTATGGACATAAACTGAAATTACAATTCTTAAATTGTGTTTGCCAGCCAAGCAGGAGATACTCCACCCTAGACAAAGGACTGTAGTTTTTCCACCTGGTAGGGAGTCACTGCCTAAGTACTTTGTATTTACATTATCACATAAACAGACCCATCAGGTTAACAAGGGGTAGAGGCAAACCTCACACTATCACAGTGAGGAAGGAGATAGACAAGTACATGTTTCATGCTCATCCAATTACATTGGAGAGGAAAGGAACTAAATAATTTCAGCAGACAACCCAAGCAAGAAATTTCCCTCACCAGGAGACTGCATTTTTTGAGGGGGGGGAGGGGATTTATTTTTTTTAAATAGACTCTATATTCTATGGCTTAAAGGAAGCAGAGTAATTTAAATGCCAGTTCTGCACTCCTTTTTTAAAAAGTTGTAATTAAACTTGCAAAGGAACAAAACTTCTGCTTTGGAGCTACACAGGTACAGTATCTTTGTATTTGGACTCATTTCTGTAATATGAATAAGTCTCCTCATGTCATGCTGCCACTCCCAGCTCAGCCAGACCCATGGACTGAAAGTTACATATGACAGAAAGGAAGATTCAGAAGATAAGAACTGGGCAAACTCCCTTGAATCCTTCCCTTTTGTTTTATTTCCTCTTAAACTTTCAGTAGGTGTGTTTGAAAAAACACATGGCAAAATACTCACATGCACCCAGGGCCGTCCTTACCCATATGCAAAGTACGCAGCTGCATAGGGCACCAGGAAATTTGGGGCACCACATTTCCTGGGGCCCTGCACAGCTGCATGCTGCTCCAGCCCCTGCTCGGGCTCTTCCCCAGGGCCCCTGCCCTACTCCGCCCCGCCCCTTCCCTGCCACTGGTGACTGCTGGGGGGTGGTTCCCCCCTGCCTCCCAAGCCAGCCCCGTCCCCCCAGGGAGGCCTGGGGCCTGTCCCACACTGCGGAGGCCTGGGGCCAGCCCCCCTGCTCCTCCCCGCAGAGGCCTGCCCCTCCACCTCCCCATGGGGGGGTTGTGTAGGGCCCCAGAATTGCTAGGGGCGGCCCTGCATGCACCCAATCACAGGAGACTGCATGTTGCCTTCCTCACAGCTTGAATGAACTTTATATAGGGGTTACCCTCAGAAGAATCTATTTCAAAGGTTCACTAAACTATAAAAGAGGAACAACCCACAAGTTATCTATCTTTCACCAAAGACGACTCAGGGAGCTTACATCAACCTAACACTAAGCGTCTACACTAAAATGTAACTTGCCCAACTTAATAACTTAACTTCTGCGAGAAGTATAGTGCTTAAGTCAATGTAGTTATATCGATGCAGTATCAGCGTAGACATTGCTTACATTGACTGTTGCTGCCTTTCAGAAATCATCCCACAATGTCCCACACTGGCAGTTAAATCAGCGCAAGCGCTCCTGGTGAGGACGCGCACCACTCACACAAGGAACACAGTGTGGATGTGTAAAACTGATTCAATTCCTGTTGTGGCTATACATCAACATAACTTCGGCCAACTTAATTTTGTAGTGTGGACTTGCCCAAAGATATCAGCCCTTTGACTTTTGGGGATAGATTCTGACGCAGGGGTTTGGTCAGCCATCTTGATGGAAATGTGGTGAGGATTTTACCTTGAACCAAGCTAGTTAGATTTTAGTTACTAGAAAGTGTTTTATCTTTATTTCTTGTGTAACTATTTCTGACTTTAGTTCTTATACTTGCATTCTTATACTTGTTTTATTTTTAATCTAAATCAACCCATTGCTGTTGAACTGAACTGTTTGGTAACCACTTAAAGTAACAAACTATTGGATACTGACTCTTCAAAAGAGCAACAAACCTGACCATTCCTTCCATTATTCCAGGTCAGGATTGGACATTTCAGAACACATATTTCTGGAGAAATTTGGGGCTGGGGAGAGTGTGGCATCACCTTACCAGTTGTTAACCAATACTGGTGGAAGTATGGTATTGTAGGCAGACTCCTGGATTCAAAGCATTGGACCAGGACTGCCCAACACACAGACACAGGGAGCATGCTTGTTGCTGACTGTGGGTATCCCAGCCAGAAAGCTACAGTGGCAAACCTTTAAGGCACTTAAGGTTTTAAAATAAGAGGTGACAACTCTTTACTGCTCTGGACTGCATACTACAACGTAACAACCCCCTGCATAGGCTGGGGAAGCTGCAGCAGCCCCCATGGGGAGGGGGAGCTGGGGAACAAGGGCAGCCCCCATGAGCTGGACCCTACCAAAATCAGTCCATTTTCATCAATTTCATGGTCATAGGATTTTAAAAATCATAAATGTCATGATTTCAGCTATTTAAATCTGAATTTCACAGTGTTGTAATTGTAAGGATCCTGATCCAAAAAGGAGTTGTGTGTGTGTGTGTGGGGGGTGGTGTCATAAGATTATTGTAGGGGGGTTGCAGTACTCCTACCCTTACTTCTGCACTGCTGCTGGCGACGGCGCTGCCTTCAGAGCTGGGCAGTTGGAGAGCGGTGGCCACTGATTGGGAGCCCAGCTGTGAAGGCAGCGCCGCCGCCAGCAGCGCAGAAATAAGGATGGCATGGCATGGTATTGCCACCCTTACTTCTGTGCTGCTGCTGGCAGGGCACTGCCTTCAGAGTTGGTCACCCAGCCAACAGATACCGCTCTCTGGTTGCCCAGCTCTGAAGGCAGCGCAGAAGTAAGAGTGGCAATACTGTGACCCCCCTTGCAACTCCCTTTTGGGTCAGGGCCTGCAATTTGAGAACCGCTGGTCTACCCCATTAAATCTGTATAGTGTAGGGTAAAAGGACACAAAAGATCAGATTTCATGGTCTGTGATGCACTTCTCATGGCAATTAATTTGGTAGGCCCCACCCATAAGGAAGGGAACGGGAGCTGAGGCAGGCAGGAGGTGGGTGTCAGCAGGGGCAGCTCTATGTATTTTGCCGCCCCAAGCTCGGCAGTCAGGCAGCCTTCAGCGGCATGCCTGCGGGAAGTCTCGCTCGGGTCCCACAGGGGAACGAACGAGGCTGGGCCGCCTGCGGGATTGCACCAGCTGGGCAGCCAGCCCAGACGCGACTGGCCAGGGACTGGGCGCGCGCAGCATGCGCGCTGCTGGGTCCCTGCAACAGGCCCGGGCTCGGGGGTTCAGGCCCGGGCGCCGCAGCCACTGAGCGCCATGGCCGCTTCCTCCGGCCGCGGCAGTAGGAGCTGCAGCAGCGGCTGCTCTCGAGTCCCGCTGCTCAGGTGGGGAGAACAGCCGCCGCCTGGCCCCACAGGCCATCCCCCTACTCTCCCTCCAGGTACCGCCCGACTGAGTCCTGCCTGCGCTCGGGGCCAGGACGGACTCTCACTCACCCCGGCCCTGCGCCCCCCCTGCAGCTCCGGTGCCTTCCTCCAGCGCTTGCGGAGGAAGAAAGGGGTTGTTTTTTTGCTCTGCCGCCATTTTTTTTGTTTTGGTTTTTTGGTCTGCCCGCCCCCCCCCCGCGTCCCAATATTTGACCTGGGTGATCTGGTCACCCTAGGACCAGCGGACCTCCCGCAGGCAGCCTGACTGCAGCCCTCACAACAACAGGCAGGCCACCCCCTCAGCTTGCCACCCCAGGCACGCGCTTGGTGCGCTGGTGCCTGGAGTCGGCTCTGGATGTCAGCCCCCTGGGGAGGGGAGGAAGAACAGAGACAGGCAATGGGATGGGGGCAGCCCAGAGAACAACAGCTGCCCCAGGACCAAGGGAAGGGCACTAAAGAGAAGAGGTTGAACTGCTTCCACCCTCGGCAAGTAATGATGACACAAGCACGCGCCTCTTGCGCAAGAGACGCGGTTGATGACGCACATGAGACCACACCCTCGCGGTAAGTGACGCAGTTGTAATTCCCGCAGTCAGCTGCAGTAACAACAGCGTCCGCGCCAAGCTCCGCCCCCTCCCGAACTGGGCGGTGTCACCGCCCCCGCTCCCTCCGCCGCACCCCCGGCCGCCCCGCTGTGGGGACTCTCCCCCGCAGGCGCCCCTTCCCTGGGGCCTGTTCCCGTTCCCCCTCACTCCACAGGTGGTGTGGCGCCCCGCTCCCCGCGCCGGGCCCGCCACTCACTGTCCAGATAGTGCTCCAGGTACATGGCTGTCGCCATCTTGTGCCCCGCTCCCTGCCGCGCTGTTCCCTCGTCGCTCGGGCCCGCATGACAAGGGCCGCAGCTCCAGTCTCATTCCATATTCAGGAGCTGCCGCCGCTGATTGGTCGCCCGGGACACCGCCAGCTGTATATCAATAAGGAGGCGGGGCAACGGCACAGGCGCCAAAGGGGGAAGGGGCAGGTGTCACCCAAGGATTAGGAGGTGGTCCCGGCATGCGCGCGCCACCCGCCTTCCTCCATACAGACACACCTTCCCTTCAGCCTCTCCTCCGCCCCAGCCCGGAGCAGTGACAGCCTGTAGCCCGCCCCGCTGTGGCAGTGACAGCCCTGGGTAATGACAACGTGTAACTAGCCCCCAGCCCGGAGCAGTGACCTCCTGTAACCCCACCACCACCACGTCCGCAGCAGTGACAACTTCTCCTCTCCCCACCCCGGGGGCAGTGACAACCTCTCTCTCATCCCCCCCAGCCTGGGGCAGTGACCGCCTGTAACCCCTTCTCCCCCCGGACCAGTGACAGCCTCTCGTCCCCACCCACTCCGTGGCAGTGACAGTCTCCTCGCTTCCCAGCCCGGGACAACGACAACCTATAACTCGCCCCCTGCCTGGGGCAGTGACCACCTGTAATCACCCCCCCCCCCCCGTGACAACCTGTAACCCACCCCACCTTCGAAGCAGTGACAGCCTCTCCTCCCTTCCCCCAGCCCGGGGGCAGTGACAGCCTCTCCTCCCTTCCCCCAGCCCGGGATAGTGTCAACCTCTCTCCCCGCCCAAGCCCGGGAGAGTGACAGCCAGTAACTCTTCCCCCACCCCCGTCTAGGGCAAGGGTAGCTGTCACCCCCACAACCGAGCCCGGGGCCGCAGCACTGTCTCCCCCAAAGCCCCTCGTCTAAGGATAGGGCCTCCCGGCGTCAGTGGGGCGCCCCCTGTGTAGCTGCCGATAGGCCGGTGCTCTAGGCAAACCCTGGGCCCCGTCCGTGTGCTCTTGGCCCCCGGCGGGGCTAGGCAGATGGGGTGGGGCTCCACCTTGGAGGCCAGGGGCGGCCCCTGCTGTCCAAACTGTCCCCGCGTGGCTCTCTATAGTTCTCCGGAAGCAGACGCTCCTCCTTCCCGCGCCTGTCTCTCCAAGAGTGGTAACGGTTGTGGCGCGTGCCGCCTCGGCCATGGCGTGCAGACGCGGGGCGCTGGTGGTGCTGGAGGGTGTGGACCGGACCGGGAAGACCACGCAGAGCCGGAGGCTGGTGGAAGCGCTGAAGGCATCTGGGCATCTCGCCGAGCTCCTGCGATTCCCGGGTACGGGGGGAGTCTGGCCCTTCCCCCCTTTCCTGTGCGCGCCCCCCCCGCGCCTTGCCATCCCCAACCCCCGTGATATGGACATGGGAGGGTAGGTGGGGAGCACCACCAACCCCCGTGATATGGGGCGGTAATACAGGTGGGTGGGCACCGCCAAACCAAGTGACATGAAGGGGAAGTGGGGGGGCAATGCTAACCCCTGTAATTGCGGGAATGCTGCCAACCCCCATGACATGGAGGGAAGGGTGGGGCACCGTTACCGCCGTGACATAAGGGTCACTGACAACCCCAGTGATATGGAGGGAACAGAGGACATTGCTAATCCCTGTGGCATGGAGGGGGAGACACCACTAACCTCACTGACGGGGGTGGGGAAGTTGGGGAAGGCGTTAGCACCGTTAACTCCACTGATGCAGGGTGGGGCAGCCCCATTTAGCCCTCTGACAAGGGGTGGGGGGCCCTGAGGAGTGCACACCAAGGGCTGGTGTAAGGGCTGTGGCTTTCCAGTAAGCAGTGTCCCCCAAAGTTTGAAAGCTAGGTATCCCTTCAGGAAAATAAAACCAATGGTGCTGTGTCTTGCCCTTCTTTTCATGCTTGCCATGTACAGTTAGACGTCTAATCATCTTAAAGGTATATGTCTTCATAGCTAGTGTTTGCTTGGCCCTGGGGCATGCCCCCCCCCCCTTGGGGAGAGGCCTCTGAAAACATTGGGGAATGTAACACTGATACCTGTAGCTGCATTCTCAGCTGTGGTGTCGCATGGTCCCTTGGCTGTCACAGTGAATCCTTTGTGGTGGGAATGTATTGCCACACTAGAAAGGCCAGGACACATAGCTTTTGTGTCACATTTCCCTACATTTAGTGCATTTACTCCTTTTATTTTTACTCTGCCGTTGAGGTTGTGCTTCCCATATTATGGCACCTTCTAGTTTTTGGTTTGTTTACATTGCAACTTGAAAATTCTCTTTGTGTAGCAATTTTTAAAAATTGAACAGTTGGATTTTCAGAACATGTATGTCCAAGCATTACTGGTTTTAGTGTTGGGTTTAAAATATTTGTTCCATGGAATTTGTACGTGGCGTAAATCTTAAGTCATATTGCACGGTAACTGAAGCAAGAGACTGCATAACTCACCAGACTTGTTCTTGTACTCTTTCTAACAGACAGAACAACAGAAATTGGGCGGCTAATTAGCTCCTACTTGGAGAACAAGAGCAATTTGGAAGACCACACAGTGCATCTGCTTTTCTCTGCTAACCGCTGGGAACAAGTGTAAATATAATTCTTTTTTGAGTTTTAAAGTAATGTGCACAGCTTTGAATCCTAAGTATTTCCTGCCCACTTTAGGGCACCCACCTTAACCCAGTTCCTAGAGCTCAAGGCATAACCCGGTTGATTTAGGCAGGCCCATTCCCAATTTGATCCTGCTTCTGAAAACAATATTTTACGCATGACTCCTGATTTCCTATACAGGTCAGGATTGGTCTTGTGATAAATGCTTTCATTGTCTCCCCTGTATATGATATTAGTTGTGTTGAATTTTCGGTTTCCAAAGCATCCCTGGGAAGCCACTGCTCTCCAAGCACACATACTGATGCACCTGTGTCAATTAACATTGTGGGGCATGTTTGTTTCCCAGATCTCCCCTTTGTTGCCCCTACAATGAGACGCCCCCATTTGTCATACTGTAGTTGGGCCACTACCTCAGGGGAAGTCCGAGGAGGCGAGCACCACTATTGGAGTGGCACCAACGATAGAGTCCGTTATAGGAGTTACAGGAGCCCTGTCAGTCAATTCCTCTTGCCTTTCTAACTGGACAACTCTCTGCAATAACTCACTTGTGGGCTTCCCCTCCCATGTCTCTTTTGGTTCTCCTGCCATTATGAGCTTCCTCTATGCCTTCATTCCCTGTGTGCATCTTCTTTCTCTATTCTGCATCTGATACCCATATCCATTTCTTCCTCTTGCTCCTCTGCTGTCCCTTGCACCTCCCTGTTCTCTTCCTCCAACATGCCACGGTGCATCGTGCCCCTTTTCCCCTGGTTCCCCTTGGAAATCTGGGGGCCCGTTGTTGGCAAAAGTTACCTCCTGGTCGGGTTCCATTCTCCTGTCAGTTCCTTCTTCTGTCCCAACGTGTCTTGAAAAACTATAGCTGCTTGAAAAATGTCCTGTTTTAACTTGGGGTACCCACTAGCTGGATCTATAGATCCTAAATTCACCTTCATTTTTTAATTCAAACCATCTAACAATGCAGTCTTAAAAGCTAAAGCATTGAAATCCAGTTGGGTTCCAGTTACTATTGGCACAACCCTGGCAGCTATGGCCAGTATTTCCTTTTTAATGTCATACAATTGTGGGGACTCACAGGGGCCCTGTACTTTTACATGGAACAATTTCCAGTGTTATCGGATCAACATTACTTCCTTCCTTCACCCAGTCCCATCTGGTAGCAAGAACACGGTTTGCACCTAACCACTCCTCAGCAGTCCGTATTACTGCTCAGTCAGAAGCACTAGTGCAGGCCTGGGCTAAGACCTCATAATCTGCTGGCCTCCATCCAGATTGTGCCAACACCTTCACCATCCAGTCCAGACAGATGTTCCTTTCTAGGGGTCCCAATAACTGCGCAGCTGCCCATATCTGGTCACTGTTTATCTGGGCCCAAGCCTTATTTTCTTGTAACACTGTTCTGACAGTTGCCTGAGCATCCCCTAGTTTCATTTGCAATGTAGATACTTCTCCAATCAGGTTTTCTACTTTCAGTTTTAAATGTTCACACTCTCCTGTTTTTGCCTATAAGGCTGTTGCATTCTGTAATGCTGAAGCTTCACTGGCGCACTGCGGTGCCTTATACTGAGCCAAATTATCCTTAACTATATCCAACTCTAATTTGTAATCCTTCAGTTGTCTTTCCTGGAGTGCTACCAGGCTGAAAGATTAGTGACAGCTTTCCATGAAGCCCATGTTGCTGCTGCTTTGCTAGCATTTTTTCTTTGTGTTTTGCTTTATGCGTTTACAGAATGCTTTAAACTAGGGCTGTCAAGTGATTAAACGCGCAATTAAACAAGAATAGAATGCTATTTAAATATTTTTGGTTGTTTTCTACATTTGCAAATAGATTGATTTCAATTACAACACAGAATACAAAGTGTACAGTGATCTCTTTATATTTATTTTTGACTACAAGTTTTTGCACCGTAAAAAACAAAATATATAGTATTTTTCAATTCACCGAATACAAGTACTGTAGTGCAATCTCTTTATCATGAAAGTTGAATCTACAAATGTAGAATTATGTATAAAAAAACCTGCATTCAAAAATAAAACAATGTAAAACTTTAGAGTCTACAAGTCTACTCAGTCCTACTTCTTGTTCAGCCAATTGCTCAGACAGACAAGTCTGTTTACATTTGCAGAAGATAATGCTGCCTCCTTCTTGTTTACAATGTCACCTGAAAGTGAGAACAGGCCTTTGAATGGCACTGTTGTAGCTGGAGTCACAAGATATTTACATGCCAGATGCACTAAAGATTCATTTGTCCTTTGATTCTTCAACTACCATTCCAGAGGACATGCTGATGATGGGTTCTTCTCGATAACGATCCAAAGAAGTGAGGACCGATGCATGTTCATTTACATCATCTGAGTCAGATGCCACTAGCAGAAGGTTGATTTTCTTTTTTGGTGGGTTCTGTAGTTTCCACACCAGAGTGTTGCTCTTTTAAGACTTCTGAGAGCATGTTCCACACCTCATCCCTCTCAGATTTTTGGAAGGCACTTCAGATTCTTTAATCTTGGGTCCAGTGCTGTAGCTATCTTTAGAAATTTCACATTTGTATCTTCTTTTGCATTTTATCAAATTTGCAGTGAAAGTGTTTTTAAAACTAACAAAATGTGCTGGGTCATCATCCGAGACTGCTATAACATGAAATATATGGCGGAATGTGGGTAAAACAGAGCAGGAAACATACAATTCTTCCCCAAGGAGTTCAGTCACAAATTTAATTAACCCATTTTTTTAACAGGCGTCATCAGCATGGAAGCATGTCCCTTGGAATGATGGCCAAAGCATGAAGAGGCATATGTATTTTTAGCACATCTGGCACGTAAATATCTTGCAGTGCCAGCTACAACAGTGCCATGCGACAGCCTGTTCTCACTTTCAGGTGACATTGTAATTAAGAAGTGGGTAGCATTATCTCCCGTAAATGTAAACAAACTTGTGTGTCTTAGCAATTGGCTGCCCAAAAGTAGGACTGAGTGGACTAATAGGCTCTAAAGTTTTACATTGTTTTGTTTTTGAGTGCAGTTACATAACAAAAAAAACCCTACATTTGTAAGTTGCACTTTCATGATAAAAAGATTTCACTACAGTACTTGTATGAGGTAAATTGAAAAATATTATTTCTTCGTTTTTTACAGTGCAAATATTTATAATAAATATAAAGTGAGTACACTTGTATTCTGTGATGCAATTGAAATAGATATTTGAAAATGTAAAAAAAATCCAAAAATATTTAATACATTTCAATTGGTATTCTATTGTTTAACAGTGCAATTCATCGCGATTTATTTATTTTAATTAATCGTGTGAGTTAATGGTGATTAATCAGCAGCCCTACTTTAAACCCCTTACAAGCAGACTCAAGGACATCCCTCCCCTGGAAAGAATCTTATCCCCATGGGCATGGACCTTGTTCTGCTACCCATTTAGCAAGGAAGGTGGGCTCTTCAGCTAACCCTCACCCCTCCTGCTCCTTTTCTTTGTTCCCTCCTGAAGCTTCAGAATGGTCATTCTGTCAAGTGGGTAGTGGCCCTTATTGAAAAAATGCACAGGTATTCTGCTGCTATTACTTTTCTACAATTATTCACTGTGTGAAGCTCTATCAGTTCAGTCCAAATGACCATAGGCTGTCCACATTCTCCACCAAATTTGTTACCTGCACACTCTAGGGCACCCACCTTTACCCAGTTCCTAGGGCTCAAGGCATAATCCGATTGATTTAGGCACCTCCACCCTTTCCCAGTTCCTAGAGCTCCAGGCAAAAGGCACCTACCTTTAGCCAGTTCCTAGAGCTCAGGGCCACCCATACCCAATTCCTAGGGCTTAGGGCATACTCTTTTATGGATTTGCGTGGTCTTTTACCAGTGAAAGAGCCTTACACAGTAATATCCGTAACCTCTATTTATTAACAACCACCAAAACAGAATGCACATGCTACGAATACAATGCTTACCACTCCCAAGAAGGAAGATGAAATTTTCCTGAGGGCCAGTCAGAATCAGGTCATCCGGGGACTCCAGCTTCTGCATGGTATGATTGGCAGGCTGTTGAGATCTAGCAGCTATGATCTTGGGACTGTGTCCTGGAGTTGGTTCCAAAGAACTTCCTTTTGGATCCCAGTTTATATAGTGAAACTTGAGTCCTGCTTAGCTGTTCCTTAACCAATCATTTTAAACTAAAGTACTATAAAACCATATCTTTCACCAATCCTAGCCCATTATGAAAAAATCTTTAATCAATCACACCCCACCACCATAGTTGATTTACATCTAGCAAAATTAGTTATGTAACAGACAGAAACCATACAGATAAACAATAGAGAAGTAGGGATCATAAAGGCAAAACAATAAAGAAGTAGAGATTTCACACCTAAACTCTTGATAAGTGTTTCCTTGCCAGACAGAATGCTGTCAAACAACATTTTCTTTAAACATCTTAAGAGATTCCTTGCTTATCTGGTATGATGGGTACTATTAGTAGGGGTGCCTTCTTAACAGCCCAATATTACATTGTTTTGATATAACTTAAAAGGAAGGTGAGGATGTGACTTTCTGCTTCTTGGCTCATAGCTACTGCTCTCCTTACGTGGCTGCAGAAGAAGGCCTCAGACCTTACATGAGGTTTTTGGAGACTCCATCACACAGTGGATTAACATGTTACCTTGGTAATCTCTTGAAATCTTAATTAAAAGCTCAACTATAAGTGAAAGTGAATTTGGTAGTCTCCTCTTCCTACCACTTCTGTGTGTATCACAAAGTCACCTCCCGATATGATTGGCATTCTTAAGAGCAGCCTGGAATAGAATTAAGAGTGCTTTAGGTTAGGATTGAGGTGTACTGAAGCATCTGCTAGCATCATCTTGAATTAGGCTAGAACTAGAAATCCATCACTTTATGAGCACTAAATTAATTAATGCTAAAATTAAGATAAAGTCTTCATGCTTTTCCTAATGTTGTAGCTGAAGGCACAGAGACTGATGTGGAACGCCTTTCTCCAGCTCTGAATTTGCCATACCAACAAGTCTGATTTAGATTTCTCACACAGTATTCTTAATCTTGGGTTCACATAATTTCTTGATTTGTAGTTTATGTATATAGCCGTCTAAACTATAGGGATAACTTGCCTGTGTTCTGAGCCGAGCATCTGTTCTGAATCCCTGATCTAGTCTGTTAATTTTTTGGGGGGGAGGGGGTGGGACAGATACCTGCCTATGGTGTGGGAATATTTCTTCAATGTTACCAGGTCTATTTTTGAATTTCCTCTGCCTGGTCTTAAGTAGAGGGAACAGCAACAATCACAGGGTGGATTGAGCTCAGAGGAGAGCACTGAGTGAGTAAATGTGACTCTATGGTAGCAACAGAGAACTACAACTTCTCCCAGTAGAGCTTGGCATAAGTGGCGTAGTTGTAAGGCGCTAGGGCATGGATTCTGTGTTTTTCATACAATTAAAAAATGACATTTACCTTCTAAATCATGTATTATGCTACCGTCCAGTATGATGATAAAATTCAAAATACATGGTTAACAACATTCAACATGATTCTGACCAGTCCCTAGGACTTTTGATTGAGTCATACTCCCTCAACTTTAATCAAGGGAAATTGTGATGAAACTTCTAAGTGATTTAAGAGGGATGGGAGTGGCCCAGGCTTTCTACTTCAACATCCATATATAAGAAGAAAATGTAAGAACTGCTCATTTGTGAGCAGTTCACTGCTCTCCCACCTAACAAATGCTATTGCAAGCTTATGGCTTGATGCTGAGCCTCTCTCATTAGAACTTCAGTGAGAGTAGCAGGTGTTTAACACCTCTCTGTAACAAACTCCCCCAGGCTAAAACTTCCAAACTTTGGTGCCTACATTTGCACTGAAATAAGGCCCCAAGGCTGCAATGAGCTCTACGCAGGCAGACACTGGCACTTGTGTGGAGGCTCGTTGATTGCAGTGTGTCTCTGGGCATGCATTGGATCCATCAGTGGAGAGCTTGTTACAGGATCTGACCTGATTTTCTATGTGCTGAGTGTGACGTTGCACCCCATAATGCTTTATAGAAATATGCTTATGAGTGTAAATATGACATAACTGGAATGTTTTATGCTAGATATGCCATGTAACATATCTTTGAAAAGGTTATGTTCTACTGAGTGTATTCATCCTATTCATATGCATGTATCATTTTTATATCTGAAGTTATGAGTGTTGGCTCTATGCTTGTATTTAAAGTTTGCTGTAGGAAGCACCTAAGGCAGATTTGGTCAATATAGTATGAAGGGGTTATTCAAGTAATTGGGAGCACTTAGCTAACAGTGGACCTTGATAGATGCCAATCCACATCTGAGCTTTCTTGGGAACATTCGGGCTAACATGGGCAATGGCGTCGGCCTGTAGAGAACTGAGTCATGCATGGACATGTGACTTGCCAATGTGACTCCAAAACTCCATCTTGTAGCTGTGATTCTAAAGTGGGGAGAGAGGGGTTTCCACCCACAAGAGAGAGACTATATAAGCCCCTGGAAACCCCTCTATTTTGTCTTCAGCTGGCTCAAGAGATAGCCTCTCCACCCCAAAGGATGCCTGAAAGATACTGGAACAAAGGACAATAATTACAGGGGTGTGAGCAATTGCTGGACCCAGACTAGGAGGAAGTTTAGTCTGTAAAAGAAGCTTATTGGAACATCTCTGAGGGTGAGATTTACCTGCATTTAGTTTCCTACTGTATTAGGCTTAGACTTGTGTGTTTTGTTTTATTTTGTTTGGTAATTTACTTTGTTCTGGCTGTAGTACTTGGAACCACTTAAATCCTACTTTTATATATATAATAAAACCACTTTTTACTTATTAATTAACCCAGAGTAAGTGATTAATACCTGGGGGAGCAAACCGCTGTGCATCTCTTTCTCTGAGTGTTATAGAAGATAGACAATTTATGGGTTTACCCTTTATAAGCTTTATAAAGGGTAAAATGGATTTATTTGGGGTTTGGACCCTATTGGGAGCTGGGTATCTGGGTGCTGGAGACAGGAGCACTTCTTAAGCTGTTTTCAGTTAAGCCTGCAGCTTCTGGGGGACGTGGTTCAGACCTGGGTCTGTGTTTATAGCAGGCTATCCTGTCTGGCACAACCAGGCAAGGTACTGAAGTCCTAAGCTGCCAGGGAAAACGGGCTTAGAGATAGTCCCAGCACATCAGGTGGCAGTCCCAAGGGTTCTGTGACCCAACCCATCACACTGAGGCCCCTTAATTCCCATTGAAATTAATGTAGTGTGATAACTCTCAAAATCAGCCCCCATATCTGCTTCCTGGCATCAGAGGGTGAAACATTCTTAGTCCCTGCTCTCACATGGATCAACTGCAGAATTGAGGCCGTAGAGTGTAGTCTCACTAAATCTCTTGCTGCTGAGATGCTCTTAAAGAACTGGTGTTCTTCCCTTCATTTTTCAAGTTAAGCTTCAGCTTTATGATGAAGTATGCACTACACTATTTATTACAGAGAGTGGGTACTGCCTTTAATATGATCTATTGACAGTTCAACCTGGATGCTACTCCTTTTGTGCAATAAGTGGTAGAATGATGTAGGGTTTTAGTCAAACCAGACTTTTACAAGGGTAATGGTTTAAATTTGTGAAAAATAGTGCTGTTAGCTGGAAATCTGTAAAATAGAAAATATGTTTCTATTTTTAAAAGCTGCATTTTCCAAAGGCTTATCTGATCCTGCTGAGGCTGGTGGTAGCTCATTCGTATCTAATGCCAAGCAGATAGAGAACATGCATGAATTCTCAGTATGGAAGACCGATGCGTGAGTCTTGACACATTATTGTCCATTTTGGGTTAAGTTCAAGTGATTTTTTGCCCAAGAGACACAGTCCTTATTGTATCTGCTATACTAAATAAAAAAATTGAATTAAACCACTCGTTTGGTCCCAACTGTAGATACTTTCAGCTTGGCTGTGACTTTGTCCATAGGTCATTTAACTGGATGAACTAGTGCTCTGCATTACCATGCAGTAGACTTAGGATTAGTGGCTCTGGAATTTGCTTTTTATGCTAGGCGATGTGAGGTTATTTGCTCAGCCCCTAATAAAGGGCAGGATGAAAGTAGCACTATTTCAGGCAGCAGCAGCCATAGCAAGCATCCTTCTTGCAGCACTGTTTGTCTCTGGAAAAAGTCCCATCCATTCCTCCTTGGCTGGAAGGATAGTGATGAACAAGGTTGGGTTTGATTTTCAGAACATTGAGAGACTGTGAGGGACAGAGCTTATAAACAAAAATCACAGCCTCGACTGACAAAGTATTGTAACCCCACAGTTGCTGGAGATCATTATAGCCAAGTGCATCAACTAATTGAAAAGAACCCACCTGCTGTGTCCTCTGTGTTGAATTCTTATAATTTATGCCTGGGTACAATGGAGTATGATGTGTCTTTTCTTTCTGTTGTTCAGGCCATTGATTAAAGAGAAGTTAAATCAAGGCATCACTCTAGTGGTGGACAGATATGCCTTTTCCGGGGTGGCCTTCACAAGTGCCAAAGAGGTAAGTGAATGAACAGAAAGGCAGTGTCTGCGTCTAATTGGGAGGGCACTGTAAAAATGATAAACAAAAGAAATAGTATTTTTCAATTCACCTCATACAAGTACTCTAGTGCAATCTCTAGCCTGAAAGTGTAACTTACAAACACAGATTTTTTTTGTAACATATCTGCACTCAAAAACAAAACAATGTAAAACTTTAGAGCCTACGAGTCCACTCAGTCCTACTTCTTGTTCAGCCAGTTGGTAAGACAAACAAGTTTGTTTACATTTACAGGCGATACTGCTGCCTGCTTCTTATTTACACTGTCACCTGAAAGTGAGAACAGGCGTTCGCATGGCACTGTTGTAGTTGGTATTGCAAGGTATTTAAGTGTCAGATATGCTAAACATTCATATGCCCCATCATGCTTCAGACACCATTTCATGTTGATGATGCTCATTTAAATGTGTGACTGAACTCCTTGGGGGAGAATTGTATGTCCCCTGCTCTGTTTTACCTGCATTCTGCCATATACTTTGTGTTATAGCAGTCTCTGATGATGACCCAGCACGTTTGATTTACGAACACTGTCACTGCAGATTTGACAAAATGCAAAGAAGGTACCAATGTGAGATTTCTAAAAATAGCTACAGCACTCGACCCAAGGTTTAAGAATCTGAAGTGCTCTCCAAAATCTGAGAGGGATGAGGTGTGGAGCATGCTTTCAGAAGTCTTAAGAGAGCAACTCTCAGATGCGGAAACTACAGAACCCGAACCACCAAAAAAGAAAATCAACCTTCTGCTGGTGGCGTCTGACTCAGATGATGAAAATGAACATGCATCGGTCCACTCTGCTTTGGATCGTTATCGAGCAGAACCCATCATCAGCATGGATGCATATAATAGAATCATAGAATTTCAGGGTTGGAAGGGACCTCAGGAGGTCATCTAGTCCAACCCCCTGCTCAAATCCCCAACTAAATCATCCCAGCCAGGGCTTTGTCAAGCTTGACCTTAAAAACCTCTAAGGAACGAGATTCCACCACCTCCCTAGGTAACCCATTCCAGTGCTTCACCACCCTCCTGATGAAAAAGTTTTTCCTAATATCCAACCTAAACCTCCCCCACTGCAACTTGAAACCATTACTCCTTGTTCTGTCATCTGGGACCATTGAGAACAGTCTAGATCCATCCTCTTTGGAATCCCCTTTCAGGTAGTTGAAAGCAGCTATCAAATCCCCCCTCATTCTTCTCTTCTGCAGACTAAACAATCCCAGTTTCTCAGCCTCTCCTCATAAGTCATGTGCTCCAGCCCCCTAATCATTTTTGTTGCCCTCCGCTGGACTCTTTCCAATTTTTCCACATCCTTCTTGTAGTGTTGTGACAGATTTCTGTTACCAGTCCGTCCGGGGCATCAGGTGATCAGGCTGAGGGCGCAGGATCTTTAGGGGGGAGATGACTGAGCACACCAAGGGTTTAAGTTTTAAAGCTTTATTAATAAAATAATAAAACAACAGCGGTGAGTGTTGGGACTGCTCCCACGTCACTCAAAGGAAGAAAGAAAGAGTTAGTACCTCAGCCCTAACCCACTTTCATACTCACACACACATGACCTGAGGCTGGCCAAGCCTGGGTGTAACATAAGAAGAAGAGCGGGAGGGGTGGACGGGAGTTCTTGTACTGTGCACGGGTCGTCCAGGGTCCGCTGTGATCTCCGACTTGCTTTGGCTCTCAGGAGGGTTTTTAAGTCCTGGGTTCTTTTGGGGGTGTTTTCATTTTAGAGCCCTCTGTTCCTGGTGCACTTTGTACCAGTCCAAACCGGCTTGCTGTGTCCTCCTCGGCTTCTCAAAACACACCGGCTCCAGAGACTTTGTTTTCCCCCCGTTGGCCTTTGTCATCTCATTCGCTCTCACTGTTCTTACTTCTGTCTCTGCAGTCCTGCTCAAGTTAGTTCTCCTCTTCTCACAGCTGGGCAGCTGTAGATTTCTCGTCGAGCCCATGACCTTGGATCGGGGCCAGCGTCTTATCTTCACACACAGCTAGCTAAAGTGTCAAGTTAACCCGTTCTCTGCCCTCTTCCTCCTTTCCCCTCTAGGCCTCTTGCAACCTGGAAAGGAATCTTCCATTTCACACCTTTGACCCTCCCCCGAAATGCCTTGCGATGCTTGCAACCACGTTAGCAACATTCAGTGCTGATTTGCCTCCCCATGGGACCCCGAGGGAGGGAGTCCTTGGGCCTGTGACAGTGTGGGGCCCAAAACCAGACACAGTACTCCAGATAAGGCCTCACCAATGTCGAACAGAGGGGAATGATCACATCCCTCGATCTGCTGGCAATGCCCCTACTTATACAGCCCAAAATGCTGTTAGCCTTCTTGGCAACAAGGGCACACTGTCGACTCATATCCAGCTTCTCGTCCACTGTAACCCCTAGATCCTTTTCTGCAGAACTGCTGCCTAGCCACTCAGTCCCTAGTCTGTAGCAGTGCATGGGATTATTCTTTCCTAAGCGCAGGACTCTGCACTTGTCCTTGTTGAACCTCATCAGATTTCTTTTGGCCCATCCTCTAATTTGTCTAGGTCCCTCTGTATGCTATCCCTACCCTCCAGCATATCTACCTCTCCTCCCAGTTTAGTGTCATCTGCAAACTTGCTGAGGGTGCAATCCACGCCATCCTCAAGATCATTAATGAAGATATTGAACAAAAGCAGCCCCAGGACCCTTCCCTTGGGGCACTCCGCTTGATACCGGCTGCCAACTAGATATGGAGCCATTGATCACTACCTGTTGAGCCCGACGGTCTAGCCAGTTTTCTATCCATCTTATAGTCCATCCAGCTCATACTTCTTTAACTTGCCATCAAGAATACTGTGGGAAACCGTATCAAAAACTTTGCTAAAGTCAAGGAATAACACGTCCACTGCTTTTCCCTCATCTGCAGAGCCAGTTATCTTGTCATAGAAGGCAATTAGGTTAGTCAGGCATGACTTCCCCTTGGTGAATCCATGCTGACTGTTCCAGATCACTTTCCTCTCCTCTAAGTGTTTCATAATTGATTCCTTGAGGACCTGCTCCATGATTTTTCCAGGGACTGAGGTGAGGCTGACTGGCCTGTAATTCCCCGGATCCTCCTCCTTCCCCTTTTTAAAGATGAGCACTACATTAGCCTTTTTCCAGTCATCCGGGACCTCTCTCAATCGCCATGAGTTTTCAAAGATAATGGCCAATGGCTCTGCAATCACATCTGCCAACTCGTTTAGCACCCTTGGATGCAGCGCATCCGGCCCCATGGACTTGTGCTCGTCCAGCTTTTCTAAATAGTCCTGAAGCACTTCTTTCTCCACAGAGGGCTGGTCACCTCCTCCTCATGCTGTGCTGCCCAGTGCAGTAGTCTGGGAGCTGACCTTGTTCATGAAGACAAAGGCCAAAAAAAAGCATTGAGTACATTAGCTTTTTCCACATCCTCTGTCACTAGGTTGCCTCCCTCATTCAGTAAGGGGCCCACACTTTCCTTGACCACCTTCTTATTGCTAACATACCTGAAGAAACCCTTCTTGTTACTCTTAACATCTCTTGCTAGCTGCAACTCCAAGTTTGATTTGGCCTTCCTGATTTCACTCCTGCACGCCTAAGTAATATTTGTATACTCCTCCCTGGTCATTTGTCCAATCTTCCAGTTCTTGTAAGCTTCTTTTTTGTGTTTAAGATCAGCAAGGATTTCACTGTTAAGCCAAGCTGGTCTCCTGCCATATTTACTATTCTTTCTAAACATCGGGATGGTTTGTTCCTGCAACCTCAATAAGGATTCTTTAAAATACAGCCAGCTCTCCTGGACTCCTTTCCCCCTCATGTTATTCTCCCAGGGATCCTGCCCGTCAGTTCCCTGAGGAAGTCAAAGTCTGCTTTCCTGAAGTCCAGGGTACGTATTCTGCTGCTCTCCTTTCTTCCTTGTGTCAGGATCCTGAACTCGACCATCTCATGGTCACTGCCTCCCAGGTTCCCATCCACTTTTGCTTCTCTCTGGAATGGTGGTTAAAGCATGAAGAGACATATGAATCTTTATCGCATCTGGCACGTAAATATCTTGCAACATCAGTTACAACAGTGCCATGCGAATGCCTGTTCTCACTTTCAGGTGACATTGTCTCCTGCAAATGTAACCTTAAGAAGGAAGAATCCCATGCACCACTACAGGCTGGGGAATGACTGGCTAAGTAGCAGTTCTGCAGAAAAGGACCTGGGGATTACAGTGGACGAGAAGCTGGATACGAGTTAGCAGTGTGCCCTTGTTGCCAAGAAGGCCAATGGCATATTGGGCTGTATTAGTAGGAGCATTGCCAGCAGATCGAGGGAAGTGATTATTCCCCTCTATTTGGCACTGGTGAGGCACACCTGAAGTACTGTGTCCAGTTTTGGTCCCCCCCCACTACTGAAGGGACCAAACTGGAGAGAGTCCAGCGGAGGGCAGCGAAAATGATTAGGCGGCTGGGGCACATGACTTATGAGAAGAGGCTGAGGGAACTGGGGTTATTTAGTCTGCAGAAGAGAAGAGTGAAGGACGATTTGATAGCAGCCTTCAACTATCTGAAGGGTGGTTCCAAAGAGAATGGAGCTAGGCTGTTCTCAGTGGTGGCAGATGACAGAACAAGAAGCAATGGTCTCAAGTTGCATTGGGGGAGGTCTAGGTTGGCTATTAGGAAACTATTTCACTAGGAGGGAGGTGAAACACTGGAATGGGTTACCTAGGGAGGTGGTGGAATCTCCATCCTTAGAGGTTTTTAAGGCCTGGCTTGACAAAGCTCTGGCTGGGATGATTGTTAGTTTTGGTCCTGCTTTGAGCAGGGGATTGAACTAGATGACCTCCTGACGTCTCTTACAACCCTAATATTCTATGATTCTAATCAAACTTGTTTGTCTGAGCGATTGGCTTAAGTCTGACTGAGTGGACTTCTAGGCTCTAAATTTTTACATTGTTTTAGTTTTGAATGCTGTTATTTTTTGTACGTAATTTGATATTTGTAAGTTCAGCTATCATGATAAAGAGATTGCACTACAGTACTTATATTAGGTGAATTGAAAATACAATTTTTGTTTTTTTACAGTGCAAATATTTGTAATCAAAAATAAATATAAAGTGAGCACTGTACACTTTGTATTCTTTGTTGTAATTGAAATCAATATATTTGAAAATGTAGAAAACATCCAAAAATATTTAAATAAATGGTATTCTGTTGAATTGCTTGACAGCCCTAATTTATGGTAATTACTACTCACTTCTGCTTAGAAGATTGGTTCATTCAAGACCTTCATCTGCTCTGCTAGCCCAGAGAAATTGGAGGCTATTTAAGAATTTGCCTCTAGCCCTGGAATCTTATAGGAGATTAATGAAAGGATTTATATTTGTAAGTGAGTGGCAAAAGCTTTGTAGGTTTAACGAATTGGCTTTCTACCATCTTTAGTGACTCAGACTTGAAGGCCAGAATGGACCATTGCGATCAGCTAGTCTGACCTCCTGCACACCATAGATCACAGAACCTCACCCACTCACTCCTATAACAGAACCATAATGTCTGACTGAGGTACTGAAGTTTTCAAATCATGATTTAAAGACTTCAAGTTACAGAGAATCCACCTTTTACTCTAGTTTACACCTGCAAGTCACCTGTGACCCATGCTTCAAAGGAAGGTGAAAAATCCCCAGAGTCTCTGCATATCTGACTGGGGGGGAAATTCTTTCCTGACCCCAAACATGGCAGTCAGTTAGACCCTGAGCATGTGGGTAAGACCCACCAGCCAGTCTCCTGAGAAAGAATTCACTGTAGTAACTCAGAGCTATTCCTATCTCGTAGTGTCCCATCTCCAGCCTTGGGAGATATTTGTTACTAGCAGTCGCAGAATAGCTACATGCCATTATAGGCAACCTCAACATACCACTCCTTCCATAAACTTATCAAGTTCAGTCTTGACACCAGTTAGGATTTTGCCCCTACTGCTCCCCTTGGAAGGCTGTTCCAGAACTTCTCTCCTCTGATGGTTAGAAACCTTCACATATTTCAAGCCTAAACTTGTTGATGGCCGTTTATAGCCACATATTCTTGTGTCCACATTGGCCTTTAACTTAAATAACTCTTCTCCCTTCCTGGTGTTTATCCCTCTGATGGATTTAGAGAGAGCAATCATATCTCCCCATAGCCTTTGTTTGGTTATGCTAAACAAGCCAAGCTCCTTAAGTCTCCTCTGTAAGGTATGTTCTCCATTCCTCTGATTACCCTAGGAGCCTTTCTCTGTGCCTGTTCCAGTTTGAATTTATCTTTCTTACACATGGGAGACCAGAATTGCACACAGTATTCTAGATGAGGTCTCACCGGTGCCTTGTATAATGATACTAACACTGCTCTCTCTCTACTGGAAATACCTTGCCTGATGCACTAGCTTTTTTTCATAGTCACATCACATTGGCTGCTCATAGTCATCCTTTGATCAACTAATACACACAGACCTTTCTCCTCCTCCTGTTGCTTCCAACTGATAAGTCCCCAGCATATAGCAAAAATTCCTATTGATAGTTCCTAAGTGCATGACTTTGCACTATTAAATTTCATCCCATTTTTATTATTACAGTTTTCAGGATTATCCAGATCTTCTTGTATGATATTCCAGTCCTCCTCTATATTGGCAGTACCTCTCAACTTTGTGTCATCTGGAAATTTTATTACCACACTCACATTTTTTGTGCTGTGGTCGTGAACGAAAATGTTAAATAAGATTGGTCCCAGGACCGATCCCTGAGGAACTCCATTAGTAACCTCCCTCCAGTCTGACTGTTCACCTGTCAGTATGACATGTTGTAGTCTCTCCTTTAACCAGTTCCTTACCCACCTTTTGATTCTTGTATTAATCCCCATCTTCTCTAATGTAACTAATAATTTCCCATGTGGAACTGTATCAAATAGCTTACTGAAGTGGTAGATTACATGTTATGACAAAGCTCTGTCCTTGTCTCTGTGGGTCCCACGTTTCCTGGTGGATTTTGCTAGCCGCAGAGGCTCACTGTGACCCTCCACGTAGTCCTTCTCTAGAGAGAGGCAAAGGTCACAGCCTACTGAGCCATTTTCATCATAAGCCAGTAAGGGAGGTGAGGAGAAGCTACCCTCCCTTGCACAGTCTCTGTTGTCTCGCAGTCTCAGTGATTAATCGGGGGCAAAGGGGGAGCCCGGGCCCACCCTATACTCCGGGCTCCAGCCCAGGGAACCTAATAGTATCAGCTATGGTAGCTGATTATTTAGAAACAGAATGTGTACAATTTCCTGAGCCACTTCCTCAAGATCCACTTCACCCTTACCTCAGGGCCTCCTTCCTTGTGCCTGATATGGTTTGTACTGCTCACTCTCTCCAACAGCGCCGCTTCCTCCTACAGCTCCTGACACACGGCCCCACCTGACTAACTGGGAGGCTTTTAACTAGTTTCAGCCAGCCCCTGATTGGCTTCAGGTGTTCCAATCAACCTAGCTGACCTCCCTGCCTTCTGGAAAGATCTTAATTTGCCCCAGGTGTCTTAATTGACCTGGAGCAGCTGCTATTTGCTTATCCTGGTAACAGGGATTCGTTTAGCCTGTGGCTAATATATCTGTCTCCCATTACTTTACTATAGCCATTTAGCCTTGCCTCGTCACATATTCTCCCCCCCACCCCCCCTTCTGCTCAACACCATAGAGTTGGGCAACTTGGGACGCCAGGGAGTGTGCTCGTGACAGACCATCAGCGTTGCTGTGGTGGCATCCAGACCTGTGCTGTACGCAGAACTGGAATGGTTGGAGGGATAAGAACCACCTTGTGACCTTTGCATTCTTTTCCTTATGCAGTTGCATTCACATGGTCCATCACAAGAGTAAATCGCCAGCCTAAGAGGTAACAACGCAATGTCTCCATAGCCTATTTGACAGCAAGGCATTCTCTCTTGACTACTGCATACTTCTGTTCTCTTGGGAGCAGCTTTCTGCTTAGGCAGAGGATCGGATGTTCTTCTCCAACCAGTTGTGACAGAACTGCTCCCAACCCCACCTCGGAAGCATCTGTTTGTAAAATAAATTCCTTGTTAAAGTCCGGGACTATGAGTATGGGGTCATTATAGAGGGCCGTCCAAAGGTCTATGAATGTTCCCTCTGCTGCATTGGTTCACTTCACCATGTCTGGACCTCGGGCCTTCACCAGGTCCGTTAGAGGACTTGCCCTAGTGGTGAAGTGGGGAATAAAACGTCTGTAATAGCCTACCACACCTAGGAACGTGCGGACCTGCTTCTTTTGGGTCATCTGGGGCCAGTTTTGAATAGCCTCTTGCTTATTCGTTTGGGGCTTCACTATGCCCCTTCTTACAATATATCCCAGGTACCTAGCCTCTGCTAGCCCTATGGCACATTTAGCGGTGAGGCCAGTCCGCCTTAATGTGCGCAGTACTGCCTCAACTTTCTCCAAGTGGGTTCCCCAGTCTGGCGTATAGATGATATCATCTAGGTAAGCGGCTGCATAACTAGTATGGGGGCGCAGCAGTTTATCCATGAGGCGCTGGAATGTGGCTGGGACTCCACGTAGCCTGAAAAGGAGGATGGTGTACTGGAATAGCCTGTCCGGGATGGAGAATGCTGTCTTTTTTTTTTTTTTTTTTAAGCTTCTTTGGTCAGGGGAATCTGCCACTACACTTTTGTCAGATCCAGTGTAGTCAAGAATTGGGTAATATCCAGTCGGTCAACCAGTTCGTCAATGTGTGGTATGGGGTATGCATTGAATTGGGATACTTCATTCAGTCGGCGAAAGTCATTAAAGAATCTCGTGGTACTGTCAGGTTTAGGCACTAAAATGATTGGACTGGACCCTTACTGTAAGATTCTTCAGTAACCCCTTATTCTAACATTTTCTTTACTTCGGCCTTGATTTCTTCTCTTTTGGCTTCTGGGATATGGTAGGGTCTCAATGTTATCTTGGCTCTGGGGATCGTGCAGATATGGTGATAGGTCTCAGTCATCCGCCCCGGTTTTGTAGAGAACACATCTCAGTTGCGATTAATCATAGATTCAAGGACTGGAAGGGACCTCGAGAGGTCATCGAGTCCAGTCCCCTGCCCGCATGGCAGGACCAAATAGTGTCTAGACCATCCCTGATAGACATTTATCTAACCTACTCTTAAATATCTCCAGAGATGGAGATTCCACAACCTCCCTAGGCAATTTATTCCAGTGTTTAACCACCCTGACAGTTAGGAACTTTTTCCTAATGTCCAACCTAGACCTCCCTTGCTGCAGTTTAAACCCATTGCTTCTTGTTTTATCCTTAGAGGCTAAGATGAACAAGTTTTCTCCCTCCTCCTCATGACACCCTTTTAAATACCTGAAAACTGCTATCATGTCCCCTCTCAGTCTTCTCTTTTCCAAACTAAACAAACCCAATTCTTTCAGCCTTCCTTCATAGGTCATGTTCTCAAGACCTTTAATCATTCTTGTTGCTCTTCTCTGGACCCTTTCCAATTTCTCCACATCTTTTTTAAAATGCGGTGCCCAGAACTGAACACAATACTCCAGCTGAGGCCTAACCAGAGCAGAGTAGAGCGGAAGAATGACTTCTCGTGTCTAGCTCACAACATACCTGTTAATACATCCCAGAATCATGTTTGCTTTTTTTGCAACAGCATCACGCTGTTGACTCATATTTAGCTTGTGGTCCACTATAACCCCTAGATCCCTTTCTGCCGTACTCCTTCCTAGACAGTCTCTTCCCATTCTGTATGTGTGAAACTGATTTTTTCTTCCTAAGTGGAGTACTTTGCATTTGTCTTTGTTAAATTTCATCCTGTTTAACACAGACCATTTCTCCAATTTGTCCAGATCATTTTGAATTATGACCCTGTCCTCCGCAAACTTAATAAGCGTACTTTCTATACCAATATCTAAGTCGTTGATGAAGATATTGAACAGAGCCGGTCCCAAAACAGACCCCTGCGGTACCCCACTCGTTACGCCTTTCCAGCAGGATTGGGAACCATTAATAACAACTCTCTGAGTACGGTTATCCAGCCAGTTATGCACCCACCTTATAGGAGCCCCATCTAAATTGTATTTGCCTAGTTTATCGATAAGAATATCATGCGAGACCGTATCAAATGCCTTACTAAAGTCTAGGTATACCACATCCACAGCTTCACCCTTATCCACAAGGCTCGTTATCCTATCAAAGAAAGCTATCAGATTGGTTTGACATGATTTGTTCTTCACAAATCCATGCTGGCTGTTCCCTATCACCTTACCACCTTCCAAGTGTTTGCAGATGATTTCCTTAATTACTTGCTCCATTATCTTCCCTGGCACAGAAGTTAAACTAACTGGTCTGTAGTTTCCTGGGTTGTTTTTATTTCCCTTTTTATAGATGGGCACTATATTTGCCCTTTTCCAGTCTTCTGGAATCTCTCCCGTCTCCCATGATTTTCCAAAGATAATAGCTAGAGGCTCAAATACCTCCTCTATTAGCTCCTTGAGTATTCTAGGATGCATTTCATCAGGCCTTGGTGACTTGCAGGCATCTAACTTTTCTAAGTGATTTTTAACTTGTTCTTTTTTTATTTTATCTGCTAAACCTACCCCCTTCCTATTAGCATTCACTATGTTAGGCATTCCTTCAGACTTCTCGGTGAAGACCGAAACAAAGAAGTCATTAAGCATCTCTGCCATTTCCAAGTTTACTGTTTCTCCCTCTTCACTAAGCAGTGGGCCTACCCTGACTTTGGTCTTCCTCTTGCTTCTAATGTATTGATAAAAAGTCTTCTTGTTTCCCTTTATTCCTGTAGCTAGTTTGAGCTCATTTTGTGCCTTTGCCTTTCTAATCTTGCCCCTGCATTCCTGTGTTGTTTGCCTATATTCATCCTTTGTAATCTGTCCTAGTTTCCATTTTTTATATGACTCCTTTTTATTTTTTAGATCATGCAAGATCTCGTGGTTAAGCCAAGGTGGTCTTTTGCCACATTTTCTATCTTTCCTAACCAGCGGAATAGCTTGCTTTTGGGCCCTTAATAGTGTCCCTTTGAAAAACTGCCAACTCTCCTCAGTTGTTTTTCCCCTCAGTCTTGATTCCCATTGGACCTTACCTATCAGCTCTCTGAGCTTACCAAAATCTGCCTTCCTGAAATCCATTGTCTCTATTTTGCTGTTCTCCCTTCTACCCTTCCTTAGAATTGCAAACTCTAAGGAAGTCGGTTGCCTCGATCTTTTGGATCAGCGTCAAGTCGGGTGATATCCTAACTTGTGTAAGTTATCCTCCTGGGGAAGGGTCTCCTGGGTGACTAAGCATGCCTCTCGATCATGCCATGGTTTTAGAAGATTGATGTGGTAAATTTGCTCTGGTTTCCTGCGGCCTGGCTGCCGCACCTTATAGTTCACCTCTCCCATGGCTTCGATCACTTTGTAGGGTCCCTGCCACTGGGCCAACAGTTTACTTTCTGCTATGGGCACCAGGACCATCACTCGTTCCCCTGGTTGGAACCATCAAAGCTTTGCTTGGTGGTTATAATGGGTTTGTTGGGTCTCCTGTGCTCTCTCCAAGTATTCCCATATAATGGGCTTAACTTGGGCAATCCGATCCCTTATCTGCAGTACATGCTTGACTATGTTCCTTCCAGGATTTGGCTCCTCTTCCCAAGTTTCTCTGGCTATATCCAATATGCCCTGGGGGTGGCGCCCGTATAGTAGTTGGAACGGAGAGAAACCCGTGGAGGCTTTCAGAACCTCCCAGATGGCAACATGAGGTAAGGCAATAGGGTATCCCAATCTTTCCCATCCCACCTCACTACTTTCCTGATCATGGCCTTGAAGGTCCTATTGAACCTTTCCACAAGGCCATCTGTTTGTAGGTGGTATACAGAGAGCCGTAGGGCTTGTATGTGGAGCAGCGAACAGAGATCTTTCATCAACTTGGACACGAAAGATGTCCCTTGATCAGTCACTATCTCCTTTGGTAGCCCAACCTGGATAAGATCTGTACTAGCTCCTTAGCTATTGTCTTGGAAGCCGTGTTGCATAGGGGGACGGCTTCCAGGTATCGGGTTGCATAGTTTAGTACAATAAGCACATGTTGGTGGCCCCGAGCGGTCTTCTCTAGGGGCCCAACCAGATCCATGGCTATACATTCAAATGGTACCTCTATTATTGGACAAGGTATCAAAGGGGCCCACAAGTGTGGACATGGGCTATGTAGCTTACACTCTGGACAAGAGATGCAGTATCGCCGGACATCTTTGTGTACTCCTGGCCAGAAGAACCTCCGCAGGATCTGTGCCTGGGTTTTCTCCAAATAGGTGACTGTGGGCGAGGCTCAATATGGCTTTTTGATGTTTTCATGGCACTAGAAGTTGATGTATCTCTTGCTCCTGCATTTGCAGCACGCGGTACGAGATCTTTCTTCACTATAAAGTAAGGTCCTGGACCCCGGACCTTCCCATCCACGGGGATTCCATTTATCTTGGCCACCTCTTTCCTAGCATTATCATATCTAGGGTCCTCTGCCTGATCCCGCTCGAAAGTCTCTCTCCCGGAACTAACCTGCCCGAGCTCCCAGGGGCCGGCTTCTGCTTCTTCCAATGGCTTGCCACCGTCACAGCTGGGGCCAGCCTCTGGCTCACTTTCCGTGGTGGTAGTTTCTCTGATGGCTGCTCGTGTCCATCTGCCTACTAGGGTGGTCTTCTGGGCCTGGGTCAGGATCCAGGTTCCCAACGCTTTCGCAGCCTTCCTCTCTTTTTTTTGTCTTCCAGGTCTTTGGGGAGCTGAGAACAGATCCTGAGAAATCTCAGCAAACATCGGGGTTGACATTCCCCCGGCGACGAGTCGCTGCCCTCAGGGTCCCCACCTCCCTCCAGCCTCTCTGGGGGGAGTAAATTATCAAACCGTGGATAGTCCCTCCCAATGACTATAGGATATGGGAGTTTAGGAACTATGCCCATTGTCACCTCAATGGGGTTCCCCTGAACCTCTATCTCCATTGGGATGGTGGGGTAATGGCTCACGGCCCCCTGGACACACGTCACTGCTACGCGTTTGGCTTGTAGCAGCTGGCTACTTTTTACCAGTGTACCCGATATAAGGGTGATAGCACTCCCAGAGTCCACAAGCACTAGAGTGCTTGTGGACTCTGGGAGTGCTGAAGATAAGCTCCGTTTATCTTCACCGGCCTGGTGTAGTTATGCAGGGCTAATGCGATGCATGCACAGTGGATAAGGGAGCACAGGACCTCCCAATCCCCCCAAGTTACATTGCATAGGCTCCTCGGTGCTGGGACACTCTGCTACTATGTGTCCCCATTCCCCATATGCATAACATCTATAACATTGCTCTACAGCCAAAATGCTTCTGAAATAAATGTAGTCAAACTTTACTAATTCTGGGTCACTGAGAACGAAAATGATGCTTAAAATTGTTGATTGGCTCTAGTTTTCAAGATATGCTATTGGGTCAGTATATACAACCCTTGACTTGGGAATGGCGGAGGATAAGTGAGTTATAAAGGGAAGGGATCTCAATTTAAACCAGAAATGACTAAAATACATCTTTGACTGGATCTATGAATAAATCTATGACTGGGTTTGGACAGTACTTGCTTTTTAGGCAAAACAATGAATGATGCAATCTGAAGCTGGTATTGCGTCATACATGATATGAATTGCATCATGTTATTCCTAGAAGTCATAGATGATGCAATCATAACGAAGTTTGCATCACTCTGCTGAACAAATTGCCCTATATCCGCTCTAGAAATCATACAGTGTCGTGCTCTCTTATTTGTCAGTGTTTGATTTTGCAAAGGGACACATTTCTGTTTAGCCAAAGTGAGCAGAGATGCCTCGTGCTTGTGTGAACAGTGCAGATAACTTCTGCTATGCTTGTGGTGAAGTGACTTTTGCATCACAAAAGCGCAGTATAACCACTATGGTTAAGAAAGCCTATCACCTTTATTTTGGCTGCAAAATTGGAGATCAGGACAAGAGGTGGGCCCCACACATATGCTGCAACACTTGTGCAACAAATCTTCGCCAGTGGTTGAACAGGAAAAGAAAATCTATGCCTTTTGCAGTGCCAATGATTTGGAGAGAGCCAACAGATCATACCAGCAATTGTTACTTCTGCATGGTGCCTCCAGTTGGGAAAGGTGTGTCAAAGAAGAAAAAGTGGACTGTGCATTATCCAAACATTCCATCAGCTATACGCCCAGTACCCAACTGAGAAGGACTGCCGGTTCCTGATGCACCAGAATCATTCTCACTTGAGTCAGATGAGGAAGAGGATGAAATTTCTGGTCCTGAACCATCAATGTCACAGGACCCCACATTTTCTCCCATCCTCCTCCTCTGAACCACACCTCATAACACAAGGTGAACTGAATGACCTTGTCAGGGATTTGGAACTACCCAAGAGTAAGGCAGAGCTGTTGGACTCCAGACTACAGCAGTGGAATCTCCTGGCAGGTGATGTTAGGGTTTCCATGTTCCGGGACCGTCAAAAGGATCTTGTCCCATTCTTCTTCATGGAAGGTGATCTTGTAGCCTGCAACAACATCGATGGTGTGATGGCAGCCCTCAACATCGTTCACGATCCAGATGAGTGGAGACTGTTCATTGATTCATCGAAGATGAGTCTTAAAGCTGTTTTACTGCATAATGGCAATGTTTTGCCATCAATTCCAGTTGGTCATGCAGTCCATATGAAGGAAACCTATGACAGCATGAAACAACTTTTGAGGTGCATAAACTATGACCAACATCAGTGGCAGCTTTGTGGCGATTTGAAGGTTGTTGCTCTCTTGCTTGGTCTGCAGACTGGATACACAAAGTACTGCTGTTTTCTCTGCGAACGGGATAGTCGTGCAAGAGATTCCCACTACACCAAGAAAAATTGGCCACTCCGACAGTCATTGGAGCCTGGGAGGAAAAGTGTTCAGCATCCACCACTTGTTGAATCAAGGAAGATTTTGTTACCACCCTTACACATCAAGCTGGGTCTGATGAAGAACTTTGTCAAGGCCATTGACAAAACACAAGCAGCTTTCAAGTACCTCCGTGGAAAATTTCCAAGGTTAAGTGAAGCTAAGCTAAAGGAAGGTGTCTTTGTTGGTCCTCAGATTCGTGAACTTCTTTGAGATGATGCATTTGACCATGCACTGCGTGGCAAGGAAAAGACGGCATGGAAAGCCTTCCAGTTAGTGGCAATAAATTTTCTCTGAAACAATAAGGCAGACAACTACAGGTTGTTGGTGGAAAACCTCCTCAAGGCATACAAAAGCCTTGGTTGCAACATATCACTAAAGATACATTTTTTGCACTCTCATCTAGATTTTTTTCCACCGAACTGCAGAGCAGTGAGCGACGAGCACGGCGAGCGATTTCACCAGGACATTGCAACAATGGAGAAACGCTATCAGGGCAAATGGAGCCCATCAGTGCTTGAAGAATATTGCTGGCCAGTGACAAGAGATGCTCCATTTAATGAATACAAGAGACAAGCCAAGAAGCGCCGAGTAGACACTGAATAGGACTAAACTATGTACAGAATAGTTTTTTGCCTTTTGTTTCATAATAAATGTTATTTATATAACCCTTTTGCTGATTTTTAAAGTGTTACATAAACAGGACAGGTGAAATATCATGTAAAGCAACCATAAACACATGAAAAGACCTAGGTTTACAATTTGATTAAAACTCTAATCTACACAATATACATAGACATAAAATGTAAAAACTTAAATATCTTAGAAACAGTAGCCAATCAGTTGTTTTAATTGTCATATTTGGATTCAGCACATCAAAATACATAATAAATAGCACATTTTATCTCTGAAGCAGACGACTTCTCAAAAATTGTAGACCAGTGTAATTGCGTCTAATCATTCCCCTATCACGGGAGTTAGGGGGTTTAGTCCCAGGGTTCCCCCCACTCAGGCCAATCCCTTCCTTCTGGGGTCCCTGCTGGTTTTTGGCCCCCCTTCTTCCACCTAGGACTCCCTAGGGGGTTGGCTGCCCAACCTTCCAGGGTTGGGTTCGGATGCTTACTTTGAAAGGGGCCTTCCTTGGGTAGTTGGGTCAATTCCCTGGCTGTCATGCATCTTTCTACCAGCGTGATCATCTCATCATAGGTGGATGGATCGTTCTGGCCTACCCATTTGTGGAGATCTGCTGGCAGTCCTCGCATATAATGATCCATGACCAGGGTCTCCAAAATCTCCTCTGGGCTACACACCGCGGGCTGTAACCACTTCTGCGCGAGGTGTATGAGGTCGAATAGCTGGGACCTCAGGGGTTTGTTCTCCTGATATTTCCACTCACTGGACCTCTGGGCCCGTACCGCTGCCGACACCCCTGATTGTGCTAGGATCTCTGCCTTCAGCCGGGTATAGTCAGTGGCGTCCATGGCAGGCAAGTCAAAGTAGGCCTACTGGGCGCATCTGCACAAAAATGGGGCAAGAATGCTGGTCCACTGCTCCTGGGGCCACATCTCACGCTGAGCCGTTCTTTTGAATGAGAGGAGATATGCCTGTACGTCAACTTCCAACGTCATCTTTGGCAGACAACCAGTGGCCCTCAGGGTTCGTGTTCCATCGGACCCCCGGGCCTGGGTGGTGGGGATCTTCAGCTGGTCCACTACCTCTCGCAAGAGGGCATGATCTTGGGTCGCCTGACCCATTAATAATTGAATGGTTTCCTGCTGTAGTCGCATAGACTCCTGTTGCACCATTGCCTGAACCCGGGTGGCCTGCTGCTGGGCTGCCATGGCTTGTACCAGAGCTCTTACCACCTCCTCCATTGTGGTACAAAGCAAACAAACAAACAAAAATCCAAAACCCCAGTGCACATTTTTTTTAAACCTCTCTTCCACCACGCTGTGAAAGATGATCCCGCTCCTGAAACCAGTTGTGACAAAGCTCTGTCCTTGTCTCTGTGGGTCCCGCCTTTCCTGGCAGATTTCACTAGCCTCACAGGCTCACTATGATCCTCCATGTAGCCCTTCTCTTTCTCAGTGGTTTGAGCATTGGCCTGCTACACCCAGGGTTGTGAGTTCAATCCTTGAGAGACCATTTAGGGATCGGTCCTGCTTTGAGCAGGGGATTGGACTAGATGACCTCCTGAGGTCCCTTCCAACCCTGATATTCTATGATTCTAATTATTTGAAAAAGTGACTGTGTTTAAATGTCTGTAATCTCATTTGCCAAGGCGCTAAGCACCTGTAGTTCATGTTGACTTCAGTGAGAGCTATAGGTGCACAGCACCTCTGAAGATCAGGCCATAAGTATTTGGGGTGTCTTTTCTAGTATACATAAACTGGGCTATTGTCAGCTGGTGTAAATTGGCATAGCTCCTTTGAAGTCAATGGAGCTACATAGATTTACACCAAATGAGAATCTGGTCCACTTGTTAGTAGTTCTTCAGTGGGTGTTCATTTTCCCCAAGTCTTTTTCCTGCTGGTCTGTTGTTGATCTGCTCTCTCATTTTCATTGATTTTTTTCTTCCACCTCTGATTTATTTCTCCTTCTCACTTTGGACAGAATTTCTCCTTGGATTGGTGCAAACAGCCTGATGTAGGGCTTCCAAAGCCAGATTTGATCCTATTTCTTCAGTTGAGCACGTTGGAGGCAGCAAAACGAGGGGACTTTGGAAATGAACGCTATGAGAACAGCTCCTTCCAGGAGAAGGTTCTACAGAACTACCACCATCTGATAAAGGACAAGACTTTAAACTGGAAGGTAAGGGAATTAGCTCTAGGTAAGGTAAGGCTCTAGATGGGTCAATGAATTAAAACTAAACTTCAAGACTTTTATCCTTTGGAGCCCCCTTCAAAGAAAAACTGTTGTATAGTATAAAGGGTTTTCTAATCCTTGAAATTAAACAGTGAAGACCAAACTGCTACAATGTAGCACAGTCACAGGGAGATGCCATCTTGACCTTCTTATATAGGTAGGATGCAGGAATTGCAACTCGCCATTTGAATGACTAGAACAATAAAATATCAACCTTGATATAAAACTAGATCAAGAAAGTAAGTGATCACTTCAGCAGATATTTTAAACTACTGTTAATTAACCACATTTTTAAAAATACAGAATTTATGTACAACTGCATTGAAAACCTGACTTCCCATTCATGCAGTTGGTGACCTGCATTTCTGTGGTCTGGATCTACTGTCTTATTTTCTCCTCTAATGAAAGCGTTGGGCACTGAGAAATGTTTTAAATGTAATGCTTTTATTTTGGAAACAGACAATTGATGCTTCGAAGAGCATTGAAGAGTTGCATAATGAAATTAAGTCTTTCACTGAGGAGGCTATGCAGGAGGTTCAGAATAAGCCCATAGGAGCACTCTGGAAATAGAATTGGCTTTTACTCCACCCTCTTCCTGCAGCATATTCTGCTCCAGATCTGATTGAAGGGGAACTGGCATCTCTCAAATCTTCCTCAGACAGACTCCTTCACCTTTAATAGCTGCAGTTTAGATCACAGAGCATTGTTTTTATAGACCAAAATACTTTGGAGACCTCTGGTTTTATCTAACTCCTCCTTTGTAAATTGGATCTTACAAGCCATCTTCCTGATGTATTTTATAAATGGACTTTTTTTTTGTAAATCTTCCTATAATCCAGGTACAAACCTTGAGCAGGAGCAATGACAAAATGTATAAAACAAGTAATTGTAAGTGGAACTTTTGGCTAATTACCACAATGAGTTATGGTAGTGGGACTTGAGGTGGGGGAGATCGGGTTGTGAATGAAGAGAAGGGGAAAGGGGTTTTTCTACATTTGTACTTAGAGAACTGTCATTTTCCATAATCATATGCTTGTGGGATTCCCCTTCCCATAACTTATTAAACATACTAACTTAAACTCTTAATTTGTGGAAGTCTTGCTAATAAATTAGTGCCTTTTATTTTAGTGTCCTCTTTTGTGACAGTAACAAATATTTAAGTAAGCTGGTTTGAAATCACTTTTGGAAAAGTATCAACCCAAGCCTGTACACTTCCTTAGATGAAAGGTGATCTAGTATTTCAAACACCAGCCTGGGATGTGGGACACCTAAGTTCAATTTCCTGCTCTGCTATAGAGTTTCATTGGGACCAAGTCAATTAGTGTCTCTGGGCCTCAGTTCCCCAGCTATAAAATAGTACCTCCCTATCACTCCTATTTCATAGGGTTGTTGTGAGGATAAATACATTAGCGATGGTGAGGTGCTCAGATGAGCTTGTCAGTAAGAACCTTGGCTAGATAGGTTGCTATAGCATGGGACTGGTTTGAAAGGTGAGCTGCACACTGAAACTATAATTATTTTTAAACTGAGTTGAGTTCCTCATATAGCCAGGATAATGTGTCAACAACTTAAAGTTAGGCTTTCTTGTTTTATGGATCCTGATGTTCAGCTGCTGGACCTTGTTTTGTGGTAATGTCCCAGCATACCCCACCATGTCACACCTGCTAGGGACTGTGGTCTTACCTGACTCTCAGCTCCTTCCTGGCTGAAACCAGATTTCATGGTGATAGTTCTAGAATAGCGTTGTCTGTGTTCTTACATCAAGCAGGAGGCTTGATTGGATGTAAAATTAAAATGTTGGCAGGGTTTTAATTTCTATCTATGGGGTCACTTTCAAAAAAAATCTGTTGCATTTCTATTAAACAACTGTTGGCTTTCTGATAGGTTAACACTAGTTTAACATACCATGGAAACAATTCACCTCATTTGATGAGAGGTCAACACCGCAGCTCTTAGTTATGTCCGGCACTAAAGATTTCCCTTCTGCTAGCTGGAAAATAGGGTTGAACTCCTTGGCCCAGCACAGACAGAAATTCAGCTATGGAGTTCTAAAGTTTAGATGAAGCTATGCTAACAAGAGCCAATATGATAGAAAGAAATTGGGTAAACTCTTGTTTTACTGGAACTGTTTCTTTAAGTATGAGGCTATTGCAGACTTCTCTTTTTGATAACTGTTATAAACAGACTTTAATTTAGCTATGTGTCATTGAGAGTAACTGCTGCAGTAGACTTATTTTTACCATAAAGTTTGTTGAGAAAGGAGGGCCTATGTGGCTGAGGTACAGGACTGAGAAGCAGAGAGCTAGGGTCCCAGCCCTTCTGCAAACTTAGTGTGACCTCAGGCATGTTACTTTATTGTTCTCTGCCTTAGTTTCCTGTCTGCAAAATAGGAGCAGTACTTCTTCAGCCTGACTCTACACAAACCTAGCTGAAAAAAAATGATTTCATATCCCTCACTCTCATAGCTGGATTCAGATGCTGACAGGGATCCCTTTTAAAGGGAAGAGCAGCTCTATTATCATTAGCAGTAAAATAGTCAAGGGCTGATATTGTCATCTTTAGGCTTCAAAGTTAAATACCTAGAGAGATACATGGGACACTTCACATCTGACTAGTTTTGACACTTCATATTTTTAAAGTTATCTTTGTAGGCATGAGGGCTAGCAACCTAATTTTTATAAATGAAAACATTCTAGAACAGTTCTATAGCTAGCACACATGGGATCCTGACTGTAGCTGATAGTCTAGCTTTGCTGTTGGTACTGCAAATAAGCATAGTGGCAGGTGTTTAGGAAAGCAATGCATGTGTTGGAGCAGTTTAAAAGCACATAAAACTGGTCATTATTTTGTCCTTACACTGGATGCTTTCATCTTTCCCATGTTAATTATCTGCCTTTACTGGAGGATGGTGAATTTTTCACCAACTTCTTTCTCTTTAAGAAGCTCTAGCAGTCCAGGACTAGGCCCTATATTCCTCCAGGAGCTTGCAATAACTTTGGGAGGGAAAGAGACTGGCATTAGCACTGCAATAAGGGAAGGGGACTCCTGAGGTTGAGAAGAGTGCACTAGTGTTCTCCTGTCTCTTTCACCCCATCCCTTTTAAAAAAACAAACAAACAAAATAACCTTTCCAAGCAAGCATACAGGAAATTGCTCAGTTATCTTGAGCCTGACAGAAGGATTCAAGCCAACTGGTCCAGGACTCTCAACTACATTGAGGCATGGCAGCTTAGCTTAGTTAGGCCTAGCTCCAGTTCCAAGCATCCACTGTGGACTATCAGACACCCTTTGCATCACCTGAATTCTCTTAACAAGTTAGCCACATCCACCTTTGCCACCCAAAGCCTGGTTAAAACTAGATGCCCTAGAACTGCTTCAAGATGGTTTTCCATACTATGGCATAAGCATCTGTGGACAAGGAGTAAAGGGTAAAATACACCTCCCCCCATCCCTAACAGCATGGGCTGCTCCTCAGAAATAAGTATTAAAAAACCCCAAAGATTTTAAGTTTGTTTATTCAGATACAAATTGAAAGCAGTTGATGAATGGAGCACAGCCCCACTTCCTCCACTATCTCCCCGCCCCCCCTTAAAATTAATGCAAGAGATGAGGAGGAACAGCAGCAGAGAGAAAGCAGCAAGTAATTTAGTGACAGAAGCATCATGGCTCAAGAGTTAAAATCTCTGGGAGATTAAGGGTAGATAATGAGATTAGCATCAATATGTCAGTCAGCCTTGTCATGGAGGAGAGCATTTATGGCCAGTTTATGTACCTTCTGGGCACAAAAGCATCAACTGACAAGTGCTGTTCCCAAATGCAGGAAAATGCATTGCAAACATGAATTTGCCATTTGCAGAAGTCCTGGAGAAAGGAGAAGACTTCACTTCTATGGTGGCTCACACCAGGACACAGTTCTCCTATGCATCTGGTTTTGATCCAGCTCATTTTTACTAAATAGGTATTATGGGCCACAGGCAAGATCATGTAAAGTTATTAAAGTAACTCCAAGGTTTCCAGTACAATTGTGTTTGATATTTAACTATCAACTTTTCTAGGCAACCAGTTTTTTCCTGACCTCTTCAGATGATCACTTAAAATAGGTTTCTTTGGCCTAGCTTCTACAGTATGCATTTGCCACACTGTGCTAGAAGGATCATATAGAGGGAAGCTGCAGAATAGCATCTGAAATGATACCAAACATATATTCTATGTCCAATTAAATTTCAAGCCCCCTTATACATCATTTTGAAAGCACAGAGTTCAATGGGAGTAGGAGCTGGAACTATTCAATCTACCCAGCAGGAGTGGTGCTACACCGAATGCTTTGTGGCACCAAAAACTGTTGGGTTAAGGATTAATTCACAAAGGTGAAACCTTACATACCAACACCAGGCAGCCTATGGAGTCAGGAAAGGGTTTAGGTATGAGAAAGGACATGGTAAATTCTCAGTCTTCCTGTTCTGCCTCAGGCCCCCCTCAACCATTTTTAACTAAAAGCAATATCAGGCTCTTAAGATTTATAAACATCTCAACCTCTCACAGGACTCTGTCTAGCTCTCTTAACAGACACTTTAATGAAGACACCTCACTGCTGTATTTGTCAATCCATCTTTTTCAGAGCCTTGGTGTTTCGATGACTCAGCCAGTGAGACTATGGCCCTCACATACATAATTTTCTTCCTTCCTCCTTTTATTTAAACTGGGATTCTCCTCCCGTTTTGGTTGTCATCTTCAGACCTTGTGGAAAACCTCAGGGTAATGTCCAGAGAGGAAGTGCTTCACCTCTGAGAGAAGGTTGCCCTTTATAAGAGCAGGCAGCTTCTGGGTACAGTGAAGACAGATAGCACTGTGTTCGTGAGAAAGCACTGCAACTATTATTAAGCATGAGCAGCAGCGTGTGGCCTATTACTATGGAAAGTGTGACCATCCAAGTGACTAGCTCACATACTACTGGGCTGGAGGCTCCATATGGGATATGCCTGGTATTAATTTACATTGCTTTCCATAAATCTAAGTTTAGCCCAAGTCAGCCATAAGCAGGAAAGCTGTGGAAGGATGGAAGGAACTAGCAACAGTATAGGTTTTGACCCCCCAAAAGAGGAATAGCTCTGATTAAATATCACTGGGAAATACTCATAAGGGTTTAGCTCCATGGGGGATTTCTACTGTTACTCTTGTAGGGGCAGCTGAGCTGCTGCTGCAACAAACAAAACTTTGAACTCCTTGGCACCACTGCATCCACTTCTTGCACGTGTTTTGCGCTGAGAAATCCTGACTCTGGCCACTGAAGCCTTAATGATGACTTGTTTCTTGATCCCAATGCAGACAGTGCACACTGTGCTTGAGACTGCACAGAATGCTGGGATGGATGGGAGGCAGGGAAGTCACCAAGCACCTATGAAAACCAGTAAGGGCCCATGTGCTTGAAGGAACTTCTTCCCCCCCACACACACACCCCACACACAACATAGACGTGCAGTCAGTTTCCTATCTATTTTCAAAGAGATAAGATTTCAAAGTCTTCATCCTCCGAGTCAAAGAATCTTTCCAACCTGTCTGCATCAGAAGAGTCTGAAAGACAAGAGCCAAAACCACCTCTGTTTAATGTGCCCATTGCTTAAAACAGATTTACACCAAAGCCACTCACCAGCCCAAGCTGTATGAGAGGAAGAGGGGGGCATGATTGGCTGAGGGATTTGTAGGGAGGGAGAGAAGAGGACAGAGCATGCTTTAATAGCAAGTAACAATGGACAATCCACATTACACCTACACTATGTGTGGCACAGGATACATCAGCTATCCCTAAATGGTATGTTCCTCAGCACTGGATAGTTTGTGTCAACAGCCTTAATGTGGCACAACCTTGTGTTCTAAAGTCTGGAGGCTGTATGTAGAAGTGTCAAATGCACAGACTCTATATACCCATAAATATATATGTTGTACACTATATAGAGAGTTCTGATTAGAGAGAGGCTTGGTTCAACTATATTTTTGGAAAGAGTGGACCAGTGCTGTCTTGAAGCTTTATATGGACCATACTCAATCCTCTGTTGCTAGTATTGGGAGATGTCACACATCCCAAAATGAATCGAAGGAACATTTCCTTTTATTAATGCCTTTGATCCAGAACACTAGGAAAGGGCAACACCACAACCCAGATGTTACTGACTCAGCTGAGGCCAGCTCTAGCAGGGAGGTGACACTGATGCAGAGTCATGTTTTCTACTGATTTGAAGAGTGCAGGCCACGCTGACGGAGCAGGCATTGGTGAATGCCCAGCACACACACTGCCTTCAGTGCTGCTGTGTTGGTCTATGATAGTTTTACCATTACAGCAGACATGCCAACTGAACCCTCCAAATTTGGAGCTGACCATAGAGGAAAACTCAACAGAGAGGGGAAAGAAGTGGAACAGAGTGGACCTAGCAGAGACCAACACTAGCTAAAGCAACAAGAATGTGTGTTTTAGGTTTTACCAGAGTAACCAACAGCTAGTGAAATGCTGACTGCACAGCAGGAACAGAGGAGACTAGTCAGCTAAGAATTGGCAGGGCTCCGGGTTGGGGCTCATTCGATTGGACGAGGGAGCACATGCAAAAGCCCAGTGGTTACTGCTTTCCAGTGTTCCAACTAGATTGACGGCCCATATGTGCACCAAGAGCATGGATGTATCTATACAGAAAACACCCAAGGGGAAGTACTCTCAACTGATGCAATGAGGGGAAAAGCAGCCAATATCTCAAGGACAACGATTGCAGTAAGACCAAAGTGAGACTGAATTAATCACAATCATCAGTAATTCTAATGAGGGCCATGGTAATAAGATGAGCAGAAAAAAAAATGGATTGGTAAGGGGAGGGCGAACTGAAGGTGAACAGCCGATTCCAACATTATAGGGAGGACGAAGAGATGGGAAATAGGGAAAATTTGAACTGAGAAGGATTAAGAATAAGGGAAAGGAAAAACTTTCTTGGAGGAATGGACAGAGTGTGAGATAAGGGAGACTGAGAAAGGCAGTGATAGAACTAAGAGTCACAGCAGGGAGAAATAGATAAGAGAGCATGGCATAAATGACAAGACACATCCAGTTCCTGGTAACTACAGAGATGTTTGTCCACAGATATTCCTGATGGCTGGGCCTTACCTGGTGTGAGATTCAGAACATCAGGGCTGGAAAAGTGTGATGGCTGATGTTCTACCAGTTCAAACATTGGCAGAGCTCCTCTTAGCAGGGACAGCTGTGGAGTGAACACAGAAGCCAGCCTATTAGCACAAATATGCTGCCAATCAAGGATAATAGTGACAGCCTCTTCACTCAGGAGCTGGAAGAAAGGTGAACAATGTGACAGAAAAACTGACTAATATGTTCCTCTTCTCTACCTTTAAACCCCTGCCTTTTCTGGAAGGGAGCATTCAGCTAGCTGGTTTCTATCACTAGACAGCAAGGGATGGCAAAGAGGATCCATGCTGCCTTTGGCCCTCCTTCCAGTTGGTAAGGAAAGATCCTGGAAGAGCAGTACAGCAGAATACTTATTTTAAAAGGGCATTCATGTGTAGCGATTTCCTGGTGTAGAGATTGAGAGCAGACCTATCCTAGGAGCACCAAATACACACAAACACCAAGAAGGGTAATTAGAGCCTCACAGCGTCCAAGGCAAACAGCAAGGCTAGCCTTGGGAAATACTCAAGACATTATCAGGGAGTGGTTATATTCTTCAAGCTAAATGAGTTAGTTCTGAGGGTTCAGCTTCTAAGCCCAAACTAACCAAAACACAGCTTAACTATCTCTACAACCTGAGACTGTTAAAGCCACCAAACCTCAAATTAGGCAAGGATGGGGCATGGTTACTATATGGACCTGAGACTCCCATCAACCTCCCTTCTCACATATTTCCTTGTGTTCCACAGAGATCCCACAGTGCCCTGTTTTAGCAGAGGTGTTAGCCTCATTGTCCTCAACAGTTCCCAGCTGGGTAATTCTATTTTGCTCACCCAAATTCCTTATGCAATTTCAGAAGGTTGCGGTGCACTTCAATTCCTTTTCTCATTGCTACTTTGTTAAACTGCTGCTGCGGGGACTGACTGAGGAAACCAGGGGTCTTTCCCAGTCTCTGGCAGACTTCCTGTGACATGCCGGACAAGACACGAATCTCACTCACAGACCTGTCTAATTTTTCTAAAAGTGATTATAATTTTTTTGTAAAGTGATAACTCCTATTTTCAGCCTTGAAGAGCTTCACACATGAATGGTTGTAAGGTGCTTAGAGATCATAATTGAGCTAGTCCCCCTCACTCTGCTGCCTTCAAGGCAAGTCATAGAAGATCACCTCTCAGGCATTGCATTTCTATTTGCTAGTTAAATGTGGGGGGCTGAGTTCTTTTTGGTTTTAATTAACAACTAGTTGTGTACTCTTTAAAAGGTGGTCACCCTGCAGAGTGTGCTAGATGCATTTGCAGAAGTTGGAAAATAATGTAGACAATGCCCTTTACCAGTGACATGGCTGAACACTAACCTTTTTGATTTGCTGGCACCAGTTATTAAAGTCTTCCTCTGTGTTGCAGAAAAAGCCCTGAAAAGAAATTTTGTACAATCTTTATTAGCTTAGAATAAAAACAAAAAGTGTGGATACTGCCTATCAAAGGCACACTGAGAAATGCCAAGCAATTATATGAAATATACATTCTGAACATTGGCTATGCCAATAAAAATATTTCTGCTTTTCATGTAGTGACAGAGCCAAAAATTTGAGAATGTTTTTGTAGTTCTAGCCACCTGACTTTAAACTGCAATTCAGATGGAGCAAAATTGACTACTTTTCATGGACTTAGGCCAGTCTCTTCCAATGCTGAAAACACTGACTATGGTCTCAACTGGGGCATATGACTTACAAGGAGAGGCTGAGGGAACTGGGCTTATTTAGTCTGCAGAAGAGAAGAGTGAGGGGGAATTTGATAGCAGCCTTCAACTACCTGAAAGGGGGTTCCAAAGAGGATGGAGCTTGGCAGTTCTGAGTGGTGGCAGCAGGGCTGCCCAGAGGGGGGGCAAGTGGGGCAATTTGCCCCAGGCCCCGGGCCCCACAGGGCCCCCCACAAAAGTTTCGGGGCCCCTGAAGCAGGGTCCTTCACTTGCTCGGGGCCTTGGAGCTTCTTCCACTCCGGGTCTTCAGCGGCAATTCGGCGGCGGGGGGTCCTTCCGCTCCAGGACCCACCGCCGAAGTGCTGGGTCTTTGGTGGCAATTCGGCAGCGGGGGGCCCCTGCCGCCGAAGACCCCAGGCCCCCTGAATCCTCTGGGCGGCAGATGACAGAACAAGGAGCAATGGTCTCAAGTTGCAGTGGGGGAGGTCTAGGTTGGATATTAGGAAAAACTATTTCACTAGGAGGGTGGTGAAGCACTGGAATGGGTTACCTAGGGAGGTGGTGGAATCTCTATCCTTCGAGGCTTTTAAGGCCAGCTTGACAAAGCCCTGGCTGGGATGATTTAGTTGGGGATTAGTCCTGCTTTGAGCAGGGGGATGGACTAGATGACCTCCTGCGGTCTCTTCCAACCCTAATAGTCTTTGATGGAAGTGACATGGCAACAGAGCCAGCCCAATTGGACACACAGTTCAGACATTTCAAATTTACCTGAAAACAGAATGTCACAATTGTACTTGGATACAGAGGTGCCGACTTTCTAATGGCTCTGCCCCAGGCCCTGCCCCACTCCACCCCTTCCCCCAACCCCCCACTCTCACACCACCTCTTCCCATCCCCACTCCACCCCGCCTCTTCCCTCTCCCGAGCATGCCCCGCCATCGCTCCTGTCCCTCCCTCCAGCGCTTCCCGCATGCCACGGAACAGCTGATCCGCAGCGGCAGGAGGTGCTGGGAGGGAGGGGGAAGTGCTGATCAGTGGGGCTGCTGGCGGGCAGGAGACACTGGAGGGAGGGGGAGGAGCTGCCGGTGGGTGCTCAGCACTCACCATTTTTTTCCCCCCGTGGGTGATCCAGCCTTGGAACACCCACAAAGCCCTGGAGCACCCACGAAGCCAGCGCCTATGCTTGGGTCATCTACTTCACCAAAAGGCAGGGTGCAAACCCAGACTGCAATTCAGAGATGGCAGAACCTCAGAATTATTAGGCTGCTGTCAGATAAAGTCAGGGGTACAGAAGAGGCAACTTCTCTCTAGGTACCCTTCACTATACCCTGGGGCTGGAGTGAATTCTGGGACTGTTTATGATCTCCATGGGTCGATGCATTCACTTTATTTCAGACTTGCCTGCAGCACTTGCCACACTGCATGCCAGACCCTTAGCAATTAGTCACTGTGTAAATGTAGCAGTGTAAGGATTTTTTTCCCCCCTCTACTGAATTGTTTCATGCAGAAGAGTTATTTTTGACCAAAGTTTTAATTTAAGTCAGGGTATGGAAGAGTTTGCCAATAGGACTGGCAAGTAAATAGCATCTGCATCAGCAGACTTGTAGGGAGAGGAAACAGACAGAAAAGAAGGGAAGGCTGAAAAAGACGGTTCCAACTGCTACAGTGGCACGACTGCAAAGACAGGGTCAAGCTCTCAACAGCTGGCATAGAAACAAGTCACAGGTACACACCACTGCGATGGATGGGTCAAGTTCAGCAATGCTCATTCGGCAGGGGGGGTGCTGACAGTGGAAGCTCTCATCAGGGATACAGCCATTGTTACTGGGTTCCATTGCAGGTTGTGTAGTATGGGGGTCCAAGTAAATTAGCTCCTCACCTGGACAAATAGAGGAGAAATTAACAGGGTATGTTGCACCAGATGATCACCTTGTGAGTGAGTGGATAAAGGTCACTAACACATCTTTTGTCCCTTCATAATCGGTTCATGATTTGGAAAACAGAAGGAAGAGGCAAACAGACAGGTGCTCACAAAGGAAAAGAGGGAGGAGAGAGTAAACAAGTTACACAAACCCATGAAGGGAAGTCAGCTCTGGATCTAGGACAAGGTCAGACAGACCCATCAGCTGCAATTTAATTCTATGAGAGGACTGTTCCACAAGGAGTAGCACTTTAGGGTTTGTGTAAGAGAGTCTATACCCATGGCTGCAGTCACCCTGGATCCTCGCTCCCAACGAGGCTTATCTCACAGCACCCTCAAGCTGTTCTAAAGTAAAGGGAATAACACTCTGGGGAAGGTGAGGGCGAGTTGGGGGAGGGCTGCACTGCATCACAGTCACTCCTCTATCTGTGGGCAGACATCTCAAGATAGACTGGACACCTCCCTAACATGGCACAAAGCTGGGCTGGTTAATCACTCACCTACATAGCCAATGAAGTAATGAGCACTGTTGGGTTTCCCTCCAATCACTCCCAGGGACTGAGGCATCATGAAGCAGTGCTGGAAAGCAAGAGAGAACATGGGCAGATGGCAGGCAGCAGCAACTAGAGCAAGTAATCAGAAATCAAACTCAAAGGCTATCACTGTGATAGTGGCACATGCTGGGCTTCTGAACTGTGAGCAAGCCCAGCAGCAGAAGCAACGGTTTATGGTAGAAGGTCTCTGCCAGGAGGGAAGGATGCTGCAACATGGAGCCTTCAAGGGAAAGAGGCTTAGAGAAGCCTTAGAGCCCTGGAGAAGTAAACCAAGAAGATAAAGGGGCAGGAGGAGGAAGAAGAGAGGAGACTCCAGACATTGCATGGTGCAATCTGCACTATGGTCACAAATTCCACGAGCAACTGAGCAAAACCCTCGCTCCACTCAGTCAATGACTAAACTCCCATTGACTTTAGTAGTATCAGGATTTTACCCTAAATCTTTTGTCAAAGGATCTGCAATAGCACTCCCAAGGGAATTACATTGTTCCGAATGTTCTTGGGAAATGGATGAGAGAATTTAGCATCCACGTTGCTGAATCCAAGCACAATTCAGTGAATTCAGGCCAAGTATCCAGCCTGAATTCAGAGTGCCCCATACTCACATAGCTGAGGGACTGACACCACTGTTAGAGCAAGACACTGTGCAACCTTCTTCACAAAGTTAACATGTGCCCCTCAGAACCTGATTTCTGCCACCCTCGGCTGCTCCAAGGGCTGGTCTGGAACCCCAGAGTTCTGTTCACTTAAGTTCTGATTTGCAGCACACCCAGCTTTGACACCATAGCCAGATGTGGACTTCCAGCACACAGCACTTAAAGCTCAGGCTGCTGCCAAGCAGAGACTGGCAGTCATGCTGAATGCTCTGGTGGCTTGGGTTGGGTACAGACACAGGTAGGGACTGACATTAGACCATGGGTAAAATTTTCAGAAGCACCTAAAAATATCATTTTCAAGAGTGACTTAACCACTTTGGCTCTTAAGTCCCATGGACTGTCAAGGAGACTTAGGCACCTAAACACCAATGTCTCTCTTGCAACTGGAACTTGGGCACTTATGAACATTTTGCCCCAGAACCAGTTTTACACTTGACCTAATCAAGACTTATTCCTTGGCTCTCAGCAGTAAAACACTGGAAAGTCAGCTCACCCATGGCCATGCCAAACAGCACTAATTCCCCTACCTTTAGTGTTTCAATATAAGCTTCATTGATATCCGTGAGCCCAAGGCGAAGAGGTATCAGGAGCACCAATGGTTTCCATTGCGACAACCTATCTGTAACCTCTGCTCCAACCGGGAACCCATTATAGAGCAGGTCTGACTCTGCAGCAGGGAACGCTGCAGCCCCAGCACACAAGGAATTGGACTTGCATAACCGTCCTACAGAAAGGGAGCACACACACAAGCGGAAATGGTTTCAGGAAAAGCATCAAACAGCTTCTAGTCCTTGAATACTTCTCCCCTAACTCTTCCCCCTTCCCCACTGCCGCCTCAGTGCTCAACAGAAACTGCCATCTAATTTCTCAGAGCTACATGACACTTAAATAAGCAGCTGGTTTAAAGAGCAAGCGCTTTGCTTGAGTTATATATTCTCTCCAGAACCCTCTGGTAAAGTTCACATTGATGTAAACTTATTTTAGAAATATTGTACATCAAGCCTTTTACACCAAAGCACTTAAAACACTCATAGTATGCCTACACATCAATAAAACACCCGTGGCTGGCCTGTGTCAGATGACTTCGGCTTGCGGGGCTCGGGGTACAGTGCTATACAATTGCAGTGTAGATATTCAGACTTAGGCTGGAGCCAGGGCTCTGGGACCCCATGCGGGGGAGGGTTCCAGAGCCCCGACTCCAGTAGCCTGAACATCTACATTGCAATTTTAGAGTCCCACAGTCTGAGCCCAAGTCAGCTGACACAGGCCAGCTGCAGGTGTTTTATTGCTGTGTGACATACCCACAGGGATCACGTGGGGCACCATTAAAAAGCAGCCATCTTTAGGACAGCAATGCAAGAACCAGCAACTGCCCTGTGCCAGCAAGATTAAACAGTACACTTGTGAGAAGAGGCAAAACAACTATGCAATTGAAATCACAGGGAGAATTTAGGTAGAAAGAATGTAAGTGCTTGAGTTGTAATTTGGTCAGGACACTGGGGCTGAACACAGGAGGTCTTCATCTGTAATAAGATACAAACGGAGCACTAAATAGCCACACTAAGAGTCTTATGGGGACCCTTCATGGTACTTAAGCCTTCAAAGACAGACAACATAGGATTTCTGACAAGTATTCTTGCCAAGGTCAGGCAGGTCAAATGAAAGGAGTCCAAGAGACAATTACAGGGGTAGCCAAAGTTGGAGTGTTCAAAAATTCTGGAACCTCAGTTAACTAAGATCCCTTAAAACAAAACACATCTGCATCAGCTCTGACAAACCATGACAGTGTCTTTACAAGCAGCAGAGTTGACTACAATTAGGGGTATTTCAAGAAAGCTTTCAGTTCTAATACCTTTTTTCGGTTGTCTGGTTCCACAAAATAGCTTCCAAGCAATCCCAAATTTTCCACTCCATGAGACCTTCCAGCTTGCACCATACCAGTGAGGATATTGACAAGTGGAGTCTGCCTAGGAGGGTAATGTGAGGGATACTATCAACACAATGCATGCTGTGAAGTCAGGGATCATTCAGAAGCTACTTTAAGAGCCCTAAGGGGAGTGGAGGAGGGAAAACATTATTATAATTGGGAGGTACTTTACATTTCAAGGTGGCTTCATGTTTTAACAGTGACACTTAGAACAAACAGCTGTCCATTTAGAGTACTGTACAAATACTGATCCTCACAGCACACCTGTGAGGTGAGCACTGAGCACCCCCATTTTACAGATGGGGAAACTGAGGCAGAAAGTTTAGCCAGGTTGCTGAAGGCCACCCAGCAACTCAGTGACAAACAGATTCTCCCATTACATGAGAGTTTATGACCCCTACCCCCAATTACACTTCTCTAGGCCTTACTGCCTCACTTGCCAAGTCTACCGCTCCATAGAAAACTGTGGTGTTATTTTATAGTAAAGTGATACAGATTAACAATTGCAAAGCAAACAGAAAAGGTGGCCCAAACAAGAAGCTGCAGCCATGTATGGCACAACATGTGTAAGTACTTCCAGGCATCTGCAGTTCAAGCAGGGCACTTGTTTGCCAGACCTACATCCAACTGGACCAAGAGAAGGTGCTATAAGGACACAAAGCATTCACAATGCATAAATGTCTAGTTGGCAGTCAGTATCAAGCAGAGTGCCCCAAGGGTTGGTCCTGGGGCCGGTTTTGTTCAATATCTTCATTAATGATCTGGAAGATGGCGTGGATTGCACCCTCAGCAAATTTGCAGATGACACTAAACTAGGAGGAGTGGTAGACACACTGGAGGGTAGGGACAGGATACAGAGGGCTACCTAGACAAATTAGAGGATTGGGCCAAAAGAAATCGGATGAGGTTCAACAAGGACAAGTGCAGAGTCCTGCACTTAGGACAGAAGAATCCCATGCACCGCTACAGACTAGGGACCGAGTGGCTAGGCAGCAGTTCTGCAGAAAAGGACCTAGGGGTTACAGTGGATGAGAAGCTGGATACGAGTCAATAGTGTGCCTTTGTTGCCAAAAAGGCTAATGGCATTTTGGGCTGTATAAGTAGGAGCATTGCCAGCAGATCGAGGGACATGATCATTCCCCTCTATTTGGCATTGGTGAGGCCTCATCTGGAGTACCGTGTCCAGTTTTGGGCCCCACACTACAAGAAGGATGTGGAAAAATTGGAAAGAGTCCAGCAGAGGACAACAAAAATGATTAGGGGGCTGGAGCACATGACTTATGAGGAGAGGCTGAGGGAACTGGGATTATTTAGTCTGCAGAAGAGAAGAATGAGGGGGGATTTGATAGCTGCTTTCTGAAAGCGGGTTCTAAAGAGGATGGATCTAGACTGTTCTCAGTGGTACCAGATGACAGAACAAGGAGTAATGGTCTCAAGTTGCAGTGGGGGAGGGTTAGGTTGGATATTAGGAAAATCTTTTTCACTGGGAGGGTGGTGAAGCACTGGAATGGGTTACCTAGGGAGGTGGTGGAATCTCCTTCCTTAGAGGTTTTTAAGGTCAGACTTGACAAAGCCCTGGCTGGGATGATTTAGTTGGGGATTGGTCCTGCTTTCAGCAGGGGGTTGGACTAGATGACCTCCTGAGGTCCCTTCCAACCCTGATATTCTATGAAACGGAAACATTTGGAGGCATTTGTTTGTGTCATACTAGGTATATGAATGACTGGGCAGTACAGATTTTTGTTTGGGCTATTTGCAGACCCTTCTCTAAGGTACTTCTCCTATCTGAGTCCATTTATTTTTTCACTTGCTATCACTGGGTTAGTGGACTGATCTGGCCATCCCGTAAAACTTTTTGTATTTATCCCATACCCTCGGAAGCATTATTTGGTTTTCCTTCCAAGACTTTCCTGCCAGCAGTCTGAAAAATCTTGTCACTCTTATTGCAGCTATTTGCTCTGTTGCATTACAAATCACTACCTGGATTTAGCTATTCTGTGCTTTCATCCCATTTACAGTTCTGAAATTCTTTATGTTTGATCTCGTGTGCTCCTTATGTCCCAGCCTCCTTTAAACTGAAACTTCCTAACAGTGCTTTGGGTTTAAGTGATTTACTCATAGCATGTTCCATTAGTTGTCCCCCGTATTCATTTGGTTCCTGGGTCCAGTGGTCCCTCCCACTAGGCTTGGGGAGGGGCCTTTAGAAGTGGGTGGGAACAACCTCCCAGATTTTCCAATAAGGCTGTATAGACTTCCAAGCTTGGCCCGAGCTCTAGGACCCTCCCACCCTGCAGGGTCCTAGAGCCCGGGCTCCAGCCCAAGCCCAGAAGTCTACACAGCAATGAAACAGTCCGGCACCCCAAGACCTGCACACCCGAGTTGGCTGGCACAGGCTAGCCATGGATTTTTCTTTGCTGTGTAGGCATACCCTTTGGTTCTAACCCACCTGGCCACGGTTTTGGACAGGGCATTTACTGTAAGTTTGGTTCTGTTATACTGCAATTGCTCTTCTGGTTCCTTCCATATGTCTTGCAGCCAGGGCACACAACTCTGACTCCATCAGTTATACTTACTGATTTCTTCCATCACTACAGTGTTGTCCATGGCTATGTGCACTGCCAATGAGCTCCATGTATCAAAAGTGGCAAGTTTTCTACAGGAAAGAGAGAGAAGTAAATCGAGGACTAATTACAAGGCACTAAGCAAAGGCATGGTTCTAGCAGAGAAGAACTTTCGCTATTTCCCCTATAGTTTTCATAAAACGAGATACTGAACTAGAGAAGACACTGGCTTTCACAGTTTGTGCCAGTCCTACCTCCTCTCAGAATTCATAGCTTATCCAGTCAAAGCAGTGAGGGAAATGCTGTAGGGAGAAAAAATGCCTCTAACCTACACTGGTGATTGAACAACAGTGCACTATTATCATGTCCAATTCCTGCAGGTAACCGTGTACTCCCACACAACTCTCTCCCTGGGCTCACCACCACAAAGCCCCAGTGGGAAATAATTAAAAAAAAAAATTAAGGTTTACGCTTTATTCTGCCACTGCATTAGTCACTCAAATGGCAAGACTGCCTCTGTCCTTGACTCTTAGGGAATACCACTGCCGTCAAGATCTGCAAAGGCAGTCCTCAGATGAGAACACAGATTCAGAGATGTTAAAGCCAGAAGAGATCTTATCTAGTCCTGTACAACAACACAAGCAGAGATTCCAGCAGCAAGCCCAATACCTTGCTGGGCCTAGAGACAGATTCTTGGAGGACTGTCCTCAATTGGAGTTCACTTGTCTTTTTGGTTCACCAAGCCTGGGAGCAAGGGGTAAAGTCTGTCTCCTCTCTCAAGGTTTTGCCCCACTGGGATTGATTTCACAGGGAGTTGGGAGACTATTTGGTTGGGACGCCACACTATTCAGCATGATTGCTTTTATACGGCACACTGCATCCAGAGACTTGGGCGACGGGCAGTTTGATTGACTGAAAAGTAAAAAACTACCCCATTGCATTGCACAGAAGGAACAAAAGGTAAAGCCCAGCACTTACCTGAGCACTTGTGCAACTGTGTTTGGTCCGTACCACTGGCCTATCGATTTGCCCTCTCCAACTCCCATCTGGGCTGCACCAAGTAGACACAACCAAATTAGTCAGCAGCCTCCATCGGTTATAAAAAGGATTTTATGGGAAAAGCTACAGCTTGGGTCTGGTCTACACTAAAAGGTTAGGTGAACCCAGCAACTTCTATCAGGGGTGTGAAAATTCCACACCCCTGAGCGATGCAGTTAAACTGACCTATCCCCAGTGTCGACAGCACTACGTCAACAGAAGAATTCTTCCATCAGCCTAGCTAATGCCTCTCTGGGAAGTGGATTACCTTACACTGACAGGAGAACCCCTCCTGTCAGCATAGGTAGTGACTGCAATGCTACAGCAGTAGCGCTGCAGTGTAAGTGTAGACAAGCCCTTAGACATGCTTTGGAGTCAGATCATGCCATCTTGCCTGTGGTGTGACAAGATCATAGCACCTCATGTGACTATAAGAGCCCTCCCAGTCACTTAAGAAGCCATATTAATAGGCTCCAAAAAGGAGTCTCAGCCATACTCTGCTGGAAGCAAGATGGGTTCAGGGCTCAGGAACGAGACAAAGGGAATTCCTAAAAAGGCTAAGAACGGCAGATGCTTCAGAGGAAATGCTATTTAGAAGCAATTCTATTTAAACAACAATGCTTGATTTTTCAGAGGTGCTGAGCACCCACTGTTCCTGCTTTCTAACTAGGAGTGCAGGTGCTTAGCTCCTCCCAAAAAAAAACAGGCCCATTGCCATTTTTGCTTTGCTTTTCCTTCATCCTTAGAACACTTGCGCCCAGACAGGATCTTTGTGGAGTTCATGAGCACCTCCTACTCATTTCCTCACCTGATGCAATCTTCTTGCTTGCAAGATTCCTATGTAGCTGCTGTGGGCATGACTCGTCATATTCTCTCTCCCGTCTTGAGACGGCAAGTACAAGAGAGATAAGGATACTGGCTGACAGGATTTTCATGTCACAAATCCTTCAACCCTTAAATCAATAACCTTAGTTTCAGGAAACACCACATAGGAAGCAGTGCTGTATAGATTTCATTCATACACAGTAATACAAATACATAGAAGCTGATCTGAACACACTTTACCAAGCCCTTAGCAAATTATTTGTACATCACTCACAAGTAGGTTACTTCTGAAGTTGCTGTGCTACTAAAATAAACCTGAAGAATTTGTTGCTGTTCTGTAACATTCAGGGAAGCCCAGAGCAGGACTCTCCTATCTACAACTTCCTCTTACCTATCTGGTGGATGGAGTAGTAGCTGTCTTTTTTGTCAATGAAGGCATTAAGTATGTTGAAGTAATTATCCGTCTGCCTCTTCCCTTTCACCCACCTCCAATCTAAGAGATACAGGGGAAAAAAATAGGTTACTTACTAGTATACTTCTCCACATGTCACTGCTTAGTAGGATTTCCTTAAAGCTATGAGTCAGAAGTCTTATTACTAGGGACCTGTGAAGATCCCAAAAAAGGACCACGTTTAACAAGTAAAAGGGTCTTTTCAGAGGTAGGAATTGACATTGTAAAAATCAATTCCAGGACATGCATTGACCCTTCTCTGTCAGGATGCATTGGCTCCCAAGGAGAGGGAATACCAATGTGAAAAATCTCACACACCCCTAAAATCCTGCAAACGTGAAAGAACATTGGAATTTCTAGTGCCCAGAAAGTCATTGCAGAAGTGGGGCAGTTGGTTTGGGAAGGACAGGATGCCAGTGCCACAAGACGTCTCCTGCCAATCCACAGAACTTTAGCAGCAGCAGCCACAGAAGAGACCATGTATCACAAAGTGTCAGCTGGTTACAGGTGTCTCTTCTAGAAAGGTGGGATTCAGGGAGAGACCTGAAGGCATCTCAGCAGAAGGTTAAAAATAAAACTAACAGCTGCTTATCGTACAGCAATTTTAACCAGCGTAAATGTTTCAGGCATACAAACCTGGGAAGTTTGGGGCTCTCTTGGCTAGCCCTTTCGGGGGTCTCAAACACGAAATGGCATTCTACTCATCTTGGGGGATGGGGAAGAGAGTTTACAGTAATTTTAAAAAGCTCAGCAAACAAAACCACGGTCTAACAGTCAGCACAATATCTGCAGGCTGCCATATCAATAAATCCAAATGCTAGGGTCTTTTCTACCCAGGAATGACATGATCTTGTCTCCAAACACCCACTGGTACAAGGGAAAGCAAGCCGCTCCACTGGTGCAGAGGAATTTACAAGAACATTTTTTTACTGGCTAGCACAGCCCTTGCCAATTGTACATACAGATTTATTGATGTTGATTTGGAAGGAAGAGATGCTAGTGAAACTCACTGGGATGTTTCCATTGGGGATGCTTCATCATCTAGCTCTTCAGGTGAGAAGAGCTAGGGAAACTTTACATGGAGACCACAGCAATTTCAAGTTGTGCCCTCTCTCTTTGTTGCCCTAACAAGTACACCATCATTTGGACTGGCTCTGGACACCTCCCTTAAAGATGCATTGATTTACCTCTGCCTAAGTGCCGGCAGACCAATGCCTGAGCGAAGATCATCTGACCACACCTCAACATGCAGCCCCAGCCGGTATCAGACGTGGGGCCTGTTCCTCCTGTAGCCAAGCAAAACAATCAGAACAGAATGTAAGGGTTAGAACAGCTGTCTAGTCACAGTGCAATACAATGGCAGGTGAGGGAGGGAGAACTTGGAGCTCTCTAGAGCTTGGTCCACACTACCCACCCAATTCGGCGGGTAGAGATCGATCTTCTGGGATCAATTTATCGTGTCTCATCTGGACGCGATAAATCGATCCCAGAAGCGCTCCCCTGTCGACTGCGGAACTCCTGCTCACCGAGAGGAGGAAGCGCTGTCAATGGGGGAGCTTGCCTGCGCCGCGTGGACCCGCAGTAAGTAAACTTAGTTCGATCTAGGAAACATCAACTTCAGCTATGCTATTCTCGTAGCTAAAGTTGCATTTCCTAGATCGATCCCCCGCCCCAGTGTGGACCAGCCCTAGGTATGCAAGGTGGGCGTTATGACAGAGACTCATCTGTCAGACAATGATGCTGAGGAATAAATATAGATTTAAGAGGCAAACCCTACCACCAGACCTTTAAGAAAAATAAAGCCAGGCATTTACAGAAGACGGGTGAGTTTCAAGTAAATATCCAATTCAGACTGGGGAATGAGACATGGGATCACACCAGCCCTCAGGCATGGGTCTGTGAACAAATCTCCAGCTCAAGCTACCAGACACCTATTTATTTATTTCAGATAAAGGTGTTTTATGGACTATTCTCCCCATAATCTTCACCCAGATCTACACCTGCTAAGGCGAGGACTCTACACAGCTGCTGATGGCTAGACAAGGTTCCCAAGTGAATATTGAAATAAGCCAAAAGACAAAGGTAATTAGGCTGTTGGTTAGTGTTATCGGTATGCAGCGGCTAAAAGCCAAAAGACTTTAAAAGCACATCCTATGGCAGAACTTCAAAGAAAGCTGCCACTTCCCCTCCCAGGCTAGGCCATTGCACGGCCAGCTGTTAAGATAAAGTTTAGAACACAGAGTCACCAGAACTAGTGGACTGGTTTTACAGACTCAGCTGCTCCTTAATACACTGATAGCATGAAATTTTTTGCAACTATTTTCTCTTCTCTCTGGTCATTGTATATCCAGGGTGTAGGGAGATAGAAAGTAAAAAAGCCAAAAGAGGAGATCCTCCTGAGGTCACCACCCAGACTCATGCCAATATGTTAGATCAATTTCTCCTATTTGGTCAGCAGAGCTCTCCTTTAACCAGGCTGGTGGTTTGTCACTTACAGAAGACTAAAAAACATGCTAGATGATGTACAGAACAAATGCATTGCCCTTGTCTTCAAAAATTTGCAATCAAATTTTAAATGTCGCAATGGACGGGAGCAGCCAACAATGGAGGAGGTAGTGGGGAGATGGGGTGAGAACAAGGTTTACAGCAGTAATAAGATCAAATGGTTACTTGATTATAGCATAGGCACGTCTTGGGGCTTCCTTGGAAAGTCATTGCTTGCATGGGAGCAGCACAGAAAAAGGTGCAGAGATGGGAATGGGAAAGAGCGAAAGGGCTGTTGAAGCATACATTTAAAGAGCTGTGGAAGTTTGTTGGGCCACAGGCACTTTATCTCGTGCTTCCCCTAGTACTTTTTGGGCGGTCCCTGCTGTTTCACTAATAGAGGAGGAAGTTTACATCTGTGGTCTTACTACTGTCTACTGTAAACTGGGATAGCATTAATCAAGTTCATAAATTAAGCCTGTAGAAGTTTAAGTTCACTGATATTCAAGGGAACAGAGACACAAGGTGGGTGAGGTAATTTTTTTTATTGGACCAACTGTCGAGTCACACAGAGCACTTCTTCAGATCCTGTTCTTCTGCTGTCCCTGTCTCAAAGAATTTTCACAACAATGATGACACCACTCACAATGACCACATCTCCACCAACAATCATAAGAAAAAAAATAATCTGATTGGGAACCACAGAGCGGATGAAACTGCACTCATGATCATTACATCGATTGCTTCAGGGGAAAAATTGACTGCAAAATCCTTAAATATCACATCCACCGTAATCTCTCCACTACTAAGAGGACACCCATACAGTCCCTGAAATCTAACCACAAGATCATGATCAAGCCAGCAGATCAAGCAATGGTAGTCCTCAACCGTGATGTCATTGATAAGGCCAATTGACAACTCTCCAACACCACCTACTATAAAGAACTGAAAGACAACCGCACACCACAATTTACCCAGGAACTTAGGGATCTCATCAAATCCTTCCCCAAACAACTTCAAGAGAAACTCTACAACTTCGTCCCCCAGGAACCCACCCCAGGGACCTTCTACATTCTTTCCAAGAATACACAAACAAGATCCATCATATCTGGCCACAACACTCTTATTGAAGGAATATTGGAAATCACTCACCAAACAAAAGACCAGCTTCCTCGAGGACACACAGACTTCCTCCACAAACTCCACAACGTTAACAACCGCCCTCAGAACACCATCCTCGCCACCATGGAGGACACTTCCCTATACAACATCCCTCACAATGATGGCATAGCTTCCTACCTCAAATATTCACAAGACAATGGACAACCCTCAGATATCCACCCCAAACATCACCAAACTCATTGATTCCATCCTAACCCACAACAATTTTACATTCAACAAACACACTTTCTCCAAACCATGGGAACAGCCCTGGGTACTAGGATGGCTCCCCAATATGCCAACCCCTTCACGGGCTACCTTGAAGAAAAATGTCTGGACAAATGTACCACAAAACTAATGACACAAAAATTGATGATCTTTTCATCTTCTGGACAGATGGCTTAAACTCCCTTATAGTTTTCCATCACAACTTCAACAACCACTACACGTCCATTAAACTCTTTCTGGAACAATCCCACATGAGTATCAACTTCCTGGATAGCAACCAGCTTCAGCAATGGAATCCTGCAGACAACCACACCAGAAACCCATAGACCACCACATCTACCTTCATAGATCCAATGACCACCCTTAATACACCAAGAAATCTGTTATCTACAGCCAGACACTCAGGTACCACAGAATATGCTCGGAGGAGAAAGTCCGGGATACACACCTTAACACACTTAAAACTGCCTTCACCAAACTAGGACATTCCACCAGAGAAGTAGATCGCATCATGGCATGGGCCACCCAAATACCCAGGAGAGAACCTACTTCAATACAGAAATAAACCTCCCTAGTCATCACCTACCACCCCATACTGAAACCCATATGGGGTTTCATCATACTACAATCCATACTCAATGGGGATCCCATCCTGAAACACATCTGTCCTGAACCCCTACTTCTAGCATTCAAACAGCCCCCCAAACTTTCCAAGCTCATCATCAGAAACAAACTCCCCATAGACCAAAACATACCAACTCAAAGCAGCACCATCCCCTGCCAGAACAGATGCAAAATCTGTAGACATAACTCCACAGCTAAAATGATCAACACCAACCCCCCAACATATCTTTCAAGACCCATGGATCCTACACATGCCTATCACAATATGTGGTATACCTCATCCAGTGCACTAAATGCTCCAACCACCACCATGTGGGTGAAACCAGTCACTATGCTCTTGAATGAACTCACACAGGAAAATGATAAGACAAAACACCCTATCACCTGTGGGTGGACACTTTTCACCAGGGCTTTGGAGCGGAGCCCGGAGCAGCTCCGGAGCAGTGGAGCTGCAGGTTTTTGCCTGGAGCTGGAGCACAGCTCCAAAGCCCTGCTTTTCACAATGCGATCAATCACTATGTGTGACCTATCAGTCCCCATCCTCAAAGGAAACCTGCACAAACACTTGCAAAAGATGAGCCTGGGATCTTAAATTCATTACTCTGCTAAACACTGAAAATCATGGACTGAACAGACAAACTGGATTTATGGTTTATTACAACAATCTGTAACCCACTAACCCCCTCTTTTTGTCCTATGACTGCAGAGGTGTTAACAGGCCACTCTACTTTAAAATGGTCCCTTAGAACGTGCTAACTACTTACACTAAATGATCTGTTCCACCTTGCATTTAGCTGCGATATGTGGAGTACCTTTCCCTGACCTGCAAAGAGCTCTGTGTGGCTCGAAAGCTTGTCTCTCTCTCTCCTCCCCTCCCCCCAACAGAAATTGGTCCAATAACAGATATTACCTCACACCCCTTGTGTGTCTAATATCTTGGGACTGACACAGCTACAACTATGCTGCGTTCAGGGGAACAAGTTAAGTTCATCTAGGGTTTATTTAATTTACACAGAGAGGTTGAGATCAGATTGAGACTTGCTAAAACATTAGCTAACCCTGATCTAACCTCAACCTTTTCAGTAGTGTAGACATAGAAGTGAAAGGGGTTAACCTCTGTATACAGTCAATGTTAACCCCCAGGAATCAGTCTAAGCTTCAATGCAACCAGCTAGCCTGTATTAAATTGCGTCTGCAGTATGTGTTAAGGGAGGTTTCAAATCCCATTAGCTAATTGATTTTAAAGAATTGGAAGAGTAGACCATTCTGTACCATTGTATCTAGCTCAAAATTCCAGATGTTTTGAGAAGTCTTATTTCTGAGTCAAACCACTATTCCATTGGAAGGGCACAGATATATAATTCCATTTGCACACTATTAGGACCTCCTCTGATTTTCATCCCATTTTTATATATAAAATTGCACAAGAAGAAAACAACAGAATCATCTTCAGGATGAGGACCCATGAAAACTAGCCATTGATCCAGAGGAGAATTTTCATTGTATCACTACAGTTCATCCCGTTTGCACATATTCCTAGTATGTTATACACAATTCCATGGTAGATGATTTAAGGTGCAACTTCTTTATTCCACCTCTAGACCCAGCAGATTACAAAAAGAGGTAATAGATGAAAAAATTGCCCGGTTTGTTTATGCAACAAACTCTCCTTTCCGTATGACTGAGAACTCACACTTAATTAACAGTTCAGTCATTAAGACCAGGATACAGTCCACCCAACAGAACAGAGGTCCTAGGCAAATTGCTGGCTAAAGTGTATGAAAGAGAAATTGAGCAGTGTGCAAAAGGTCTAGAGGGTGAAATTGTTAACCTGAGTGTGGATGGGTGGAGCAATATCCACAATGATCCTGTTGTCACACAAGCACATACAACAGAAGAAGGGAATGTCTTCCTTACAGAAACAATTGATACATCAGGAAATGCGCACACAACAGAATACTTACAAGAAGTAGCAGTAAAAGCTATAACAAACTGTAGAAAAAAAAATCAAAATGTCTAGTATGCAGCTTGGTCACAGAAAATGCTGCAAATGTATCCAAAATGAGAAAAAAATATTAGAAGAGAGTCCCAAGCTAAAAACATAAGGTTGCAGTGCTCATTTGATGCACCTCCTAGCCAAAGAATTCAGTGTTCCAGAAATAAAGGCTAATGTTGTTGAAATTGCAAAATACCTCCGTAACAACCACTTTGCAGCAGCTGCTCTGAAAAAAGTGGGAGCAACCAAGCTAACTCTCCCACAAGACGTGTGATGGTACTCAGTAGTGGTCTGTTTTGAGTACTATATCAAGAGGGGGGGACGGGTAGCTCAGTGGTTTGAGCATTGGCCTGCTAAACCTAGGGTTGTGAGTTCAATCCTTGAGGGGGCCACTTAGGGATCTGGGGCAAAAAAATCAGTACTTGGTCCTGCTAGTGAAGGGGGCTGGACTTGATGACCTTTCAAGGTCCCTTCCAGTTCTAGGAGATAGGATATCACCACTAATTTAATTTAAATTTAATCAGATGACAATTTGTGAACAATATCATGGGGGGGAAAAAAAAAAAAATAGATGGCACTGTCACAGCCAAAGTTCTCAACATTGGGCTTAAGAGAAATGTTGAACACATGCTGAGTACCCTGAAGCCTATTTCTATAGGCTTGAACAAAATGCAGGGAAATAGATGCTTTATTGCTGACGCTGTTGAAATTTGGAAGGAACTGAGTGAGATCTTAAAAAGAGAAATATGCAATGACAGAGTTAAATTACAAGCATTAAAAAAACGAATGGGACAAACACTATATCCAGCTCATTTCTTGCAAATATTCTTAATACTTGGTACCAGGGTCAAACCTTAACTGCTGAAGAAGAGGAGTTAGCTATGACATGGACATCCAGCCATCATCCCTCCATAATGCCGACTATAATAAACTTCAGAGCTAAGGGTGAACCATTAAAAAAAATATATATATGTTTGCTGATGATGTTTTAAAGAAAGTCATACCAGTGACTTAAGCATTTGGATTCCGAGACTGTTGAAGTGATAATCTCACTTTTAACAGCAGTAGCATCTTCTGCCGGTGTAAAAAGAATATTTTTTTCCATTGGACTAATTCATTCCAAATTGAGAAATCATTTGGGACCTGAAAAAGCAGGAAAGCTAGTTTTTCTTTTCCAGATTATGAACAAAACAGGAAAATGAAGGTGAAGACGACTGAGTTAGCTACAGAAGCCAATATTTTAAGTTTCTCATGTTGACTTGGCTGACATAGTCGATGAAATATTTAAAAATAAATAAAATAAATTTAACTATTTTAGTTCAAAACAATTTTAACAAAAACAAACCTGATTTTAAAAAAACCTGAATGTTTAACTAAATTCAAAAATTCATATGCTTGTTTTGTTAAACTATTATATGTTTGCTGTTGAAGAAAAAAAATCCAGAATACACAACGTTGTTGTTTTAGTTAAATAAAACAATTTAAATATGTCTGTCTGGTGATGTTCTCCTCCTAATACAGCATGGCAAGAAAATCCTCCAAATATTAATGATTAACCTGTTAAACTGGAGATAGTTAACCTCCCAATGACTTCATAAATATCTTTTTCAATTACCTTTGGTAAATAAAATAACCAAAAAAATCATTCATTTTCTCATATAGCTGTAAAATTAATCTGAAGTTTTCAAAAATAAATCACTTTAAAAATGTATAATGTGTACCTTCTAAAAATGAAACCTACATCTCTGAGTTGTGAAGAATATGTATTAAGGTTATAACAACCAACAGGAATGCACTTTTATGTAGAAATCCATGATTAAATCAAGTCTTCCTGACTAGTGATTTAAATCAAATCCACCCTGCTTATGAAGAAAAGAAAATTGGTTCAGTTATTAGAAAGATTTAAAATAATTTGATTCAGAAACATCACCTACAAAACTAATGTTCGCTACCTGCCCTTTCTGGAAGTCTAGATTACCATTTAGAAGCAACACTGCAGGGTTGCCTCACAAAAGGGGCTCAGGACACCAATTTGGCATTGCCTAGGGTGTTGAATGCTTTTCCAAACTGTTAAGAAGTGCCTAAGCACATAGAGGGTTTTGTAGAATCTTCTGAGTCCACCTCTGTTTTTAATATAACTTAATTATTCCAGAGCTCTTAGCCAGCTGAGACTATTTCTGAACTAGTTGTAGTGTTCAGTGGGGCCTGCTGGCCCAGCAATAATTAGGAGAGTCCAGCATGCAGATATCATGTTGTTTATGACCCCAGAGAAAAACAAAAACATTGAGAGCTAATATTTTTAACAGAAGCTCTACAAGTTATATGTGATCACCTGGACCAGAGATAGGAAGTGTGATAGCATATTTATTTTAAACATTGTTTCTCCAGAAAGGATAAATTGTTCAGTTCTTTTTGTAGTTTTTCTAGCATAGTTGTTCTAGTTTCAGATATTCCCTTCATGCCCTAATAAAAGCCTGCCTTACTTGAAAAAATTAATTTAGAAAAATATTACTACATTTTCAAGGAGTCCTATTCAGTCCTACTTGGTCAAGAGTATGAGACCAAAAGGAAATTTATGGACAAAGAAGATTCGGGGATACTCAGAACTATTGGGAAAGAAAAACCCACCAAGAAAAAAAGCACAGCATAATTCACAACAGCAGGCAGCTTTCAGAATGCACATCACAGCTAAAGATGCCTGGGAGTATAAAGTTTTCCAGATAGGAGAAATGAGAGGCAACATCCTTCCTCTCTAAAAAAAGGGGCTAGTCTCCAGTTTGTGCTCTTCTGCACCTCTTCTCTGTGATGTTTATCTGGCCCCTGTTAATGGAGTATCTGAGCACCTCAGTCATTAATGGAATTATCCTCACAACATCCTGGTGAGGCAGAGCAGTGCTATTCTCAACTTTGTACAGGTAGGGAACTGAGGCAGAGAGCGGCTGAGGTGGCCAAGGAAATACAGGGAGTCTGTGGAAGAGCAAGGAATTGAACCTGTATCTCCAGAGTCCCAAGCTAGCACCCTAACCTCTGGACCTTTCACTTCCCTCTTACAGCAAAGTAGTACACTTCCTCCACATCCATCACTGCCCAAGATGTAACCAAATGTTAATAAGAGGCCAGGGATAGGTGCTAAATGCAGTGGCTTTAACAGGTGCTCTCCTCACACCTTGGGAAGTTACCTTAGCACTGCATTTGGTTGTTGTTCACAGTTCAGGTCTCTTTAAAACGGTGTTTTCTGAAAGCATACCAGTACTTTACTGCTACTCCACTGCACTTCAGATGCTTATTTCTCATGAGATGGCACCCTGTACACATTCCAGATCCAAAGCCTAGTGAGGTCAATGGAAATGCTCCCATTGGGTCAGGCCCTAAGAGACAAGCCAGACTCCTTTACAGTATAGTTATTTTATTAACTGTATCTGTGCTACTTACCAATGGCAGGAAAGTTCTTTCTGTATGTGAACCAAAGCCGAGATGTCACATCCAACAGGATCTCCTCTTTCTCTGAAGAATTTTCAGAAATAAACACACGTGACATCCCTGAGAAAGGCATCAACCCTACCTAAATCCCCATCACTTAATAACTTTCACTGATGAAAGTGCCTGGCTTGACAGGAGCAGGGGACTACTGCATGAAGGATGGACCAGTCAAAGATCCAGCCTACAGGGCAGGAGAGGCCTGGGAAGAAAAAACTGGGCCATGTTTGGGGAAAACAGTCTTTACTACTTCAGTCTCTCCTTTCCAGTGTTAGTCTTTCCTAGCTTTAAGCATCACAACCCTGTATCTCCAGCCAGGAAAGTGGAAGGAGAGGGTGTTCTACAACCCCTGTAGCGCAAAAAAAAAAAAAAAAAAAAAGACGACAATTTTCTCCAAAAATGCAGCAGGAGTGTCTGAAGGCAGCAGGAAAGGCTATCCTGACAACATGCAGGGGAACACATAACTGCATGTACTGTAAGCAGAATGCCTATAAATTAGCAAGCAGGGGCTGCACTTCTTCAGGATGCTACTTAGAAAAAGCTGGGATTACATAAAAGTTCAAAACACTACATGGGATGGTTAGATGTATGTAAAGCCCTCATGCCCTGAAAAGCACTGCTTAAGTACTAGCATGTAAGTGAATTACCTGTGAACACACTGTATGTTCTCCCCAGTATCCAAACAGGCTCTTTGGTCTCAGGGAAGTCTTCATACTCAAACCTGAGAGTATCATAGGTCAGAGTAGCTGGTGAGAAACAGAAAATCACATGCATTGTGGTTTGTTTTTTTCTGGTTTAAAATAACGTAAGATATAGTAATACAGGATGGATCACTTCACAATTCTAATGTTCTAGTAACATGCATACATGTTGAGCAGCTGGTCGGAGCTCTGGTAAGAGCTCTATTGATCACATTAATAATAAATACCACCTAGCTCTTATATAATGCATTTCATCAGTCGCTCTCAAAGCACTTTATAAAGGTGCTAAGTATCATTCCCATTTTATAAATGGGGAAACTGAGGCACAGATTGGGGAAATGAGTTGCCAATGTCACCCAGTCGGGCTATTAATAGAGTCAGGAACAGAACACAGGTCTCTCTCCTAAGTCTCAATCCTGTGCTCTACCCATTAGACCACAGTGCTTTGATGAAATCAGCAAGCTATGAAAAATTACTACATCAGTGAGGAAAAGCTCAGGATTGAACCAAAACACAGCAATTGCCAAACTTGATCAGACCCAAGTTCCATCTAGCCCAGTATCCTGTCTCTGACAGTGGCCAGTATCAGCTGCTTCAGAGGAAGGGGATAATCTGCCCCTTCCCGACATAGGTCTCAACCTGGTCTCTAATAATATGAGATGGGTTTAAACCCTGAAGCAGGAGGTTTAATATCCTTCTGGAATTTCCAGGTTTGTTAACAAGTCCCTTCTTCCCCGAGGGAATGTTTTTTGGTGGTGCACTGAGAAGCCTAGGATTAAATTAACATAGATAGTAGATAATGTTTTCACCCCTCAGCTCACAGAGGGGCGAGAAGTACTAAATATCCCTCTCAAAGACGATCAGTCCCTTCTGAAGGTTCTAAAAATTGCACCTTTGTTAGAATCAAACATGCAAAGGTCTTTTTTTTTTTTTTTTTAAGCAAAGAGTCTGCAGGGTGGGGGAAAGGTGAGACGATGTTCTTTATCCATGTCACACGATAAGTCATGGGAAACAATGGGAGCTATGCTGAGGCATCCAATCTAGAGGTTGCAGGCTTGTATATGATCCATTCTACTAGTTTCCTTCAAAATATGACCTTGTTCAGTACTTAAACATCCGTCTTTTCTAACATAAGTATCCAACTCTGATTGTGCATTACAAAACAATCCAGCAGTGCAGTCTATTGCAAGGCATTCCCAATCAGGGCTGTGGTCTTCTCCACAGGAATGAACAAGCAAGCTGTTGGGAGCTTCTGAACAATGTTTTAGTGGAAACAGGGCTCCACTATGTGCTTTGGGAACAGTTGATCTGAGCTTCAAGGAAAATGCTCCTAATAAAAGTGTGTCTCAAGATTCAGTTCAAATCACTTTTTACTTGCACATGTTATTCTTGAATAAGCTTGAGCAAGCTATACATCAAATTGTAACAGCTTTAGTTAGTTCTACTGTACAGACAAGATAGTCTCAGCAACTATTTTAGCTGACACAAGATTCAATAAATTACCCAGTGATACACCTGACATGAACACCACATAGCACACTCCATTTCCCTCTGTAACTGCGGGTGTAACCTCTTAGCTTTCTGGTGTGACTGAGGCCTTGGCTACACTCGTGGATTCACAGCGCTGCGTGAAGCACGAGTGTAGTCGCGCCACCAGCGCTGCGAGAGCTCCATCTCTCCGAGGGGAATAGCTTGCAGCGCTGCGAGCGAGCGTGCAGCGCTGATTACACTGGTGCTTTACAGCGCTGCACTCGCTGCGCTCGGGGGGGGGGGGGGGTGTTCACGCCCCTGAGTGCAGCGCTGTGAATTGCCAGTGTAGCCAAGGCCTCAGTGGCCATTTCTCAGTCGCCACCTGTGCTGCTGATTTCACTGTCCTTCATTTTAATTTTATGAGTAGAATTCAATATACTCAAATTCAGTTTTCCCTGATCTTAGAAATTGGTGGTTTATCACCATTGCATTTAGGGCTTGTCTACACTTGAAGGTTAGTTTGGATTAAAACAACAAGGAGTCTGATGGCAGTTTGGATTAAGGTTAGATTATGAATTTAAAACACAATAGATATTTGTGAACAACACTGTTTAGACAAGACCTCAGCCTTGCTAAGTGTTACCCCAGTTTTACAGGTGTGGTCAATAACTCCTCTACAGTTTATGCTAAGAAAATATAATAGCGCACAGAGGGTCACAAAGAGATTCTACTCCTCCTTTTAGCCATATATGTTAATCTATATTACATTCAGAAAACAAGACAGACAAGATGTTTTTGTCAATGAAACCCCAAAGGTCTCACTTGGATCTTCTGCCCCCTGGTCTTTCTAACCTGGAATATCATGATCTGAGTGTCAAATGGAAAACAAAATCAGCAGAAAACTGCCATCACTGGGTTAAACTGTAGTTTTCTTTAAGGAATGGGGCCCTGTCTACATAAATGGGGGACTAATTCCAAATTAACACCTGATTGGCCAGACAAGCAAGAAGATTGAGAACTTTGGAACAGGTAAACTTTTTCACAGTATGGACCGCATCTTAATAAAGATAATGGTTCTCTCTTCCCATGGGCTACAGTACCCCTGCAAGCACAGCAATTCTTTACATATTAAGATTTTCCTATGATGTAGCAGCCAGAAAAAAGGATTAGAGCCAGACCCATGTAACAAGCCAGGTTTTCAAGGACCACGAACAGTCAACAGGCCACACTTTGGTTTATCTTCTTTCACCTTCTCCTTACTACAACCGATTGATAATTGTGTAAACAGACAAGCATTGATAGCACAAAGTCCCCGTGTGTTTGGTGCTATTTCTGACAGATGGTATTTTCCTAAGCCTGTATTTTCAAGTCAAAAATAACCTTCTCCCTCTGTTTCTCCCCCACCCGACCCCAATTCACAGGCAACCCAAAGGTGAATTTATTATTAAGTTTCACAAAACTCTGTACGGTCACTTGAGATTGTCTGAAAAATGTTTTAACATAAACGTTAGACTAGTTTTAGAGTTCATTACTCAGAGGGCTTATTTTTAGATTTTCAAACTTGCCATGGATCAAGCGCTCAGTGAAAATACTTGTTTAAGTAAATTAGAAAGACGGGGACTGCATTTACATAATACATGACTCTCCACTTTTCCCCCCTTTCATTCAGCAATATACATCTCTTCCCATATATCTCGAACACCCCACACTAAGCATGTGAGCTGGTTCAGATGGCCAAGTTAAACTTTGCCTAGAGAGTCTCTCTTACTCAGGGCTGCTCTGGAATCAACCTGCACTCTGGCAAGCCATCCCCATCCCTTCCACACCCACATTTATTTGAATTTCCAATAAATAGCATTCAATTTAAATTTCACATGTTCTGCAACTTTCTATTCTACAAGGGCACAAGGATCACATGATTTGAAGCTATCAGACTGGTGAGTGAGGGACCTGCTGCTCTGATTCAATGAAAGTTGCCATGGGAAGAAGCTGCACACTACAGAACACATGGTGCTCAGCGAATCCAAAGCCTCAGAGCACGCAACATTTTATTTGAACACAGTCACTATGCACACCCAGGATGAGAGCTCCAAGGCCCCTGGACTGGACTGGATCTGTGCACACAGTTCCCTGTGTCAGCGTGGAACCCCCACTGGGCTCCCTGAAGATGCAGGGGTTCACCCATGGAGATCCAGCTGCACAACTGGAACCTCAGACTGCACACTCAACAGATGTCAGTCAGATACACCAGCACATCTCTTGCTTATTAAAAAAGAAAATGCAGGTAATCAAATGTGAGACGCGATATCCATTCCACAGCATAGTCAAGAATTTACACGCAAAACAGTCAAAGTTATGGTTCCCAGTGAGTATAATTATGACACATTGTACATTATAATGGGATTGCTAGTGCTCCAGGTATATTTAAGGTTACCAGAGCATTTTCACTATAAACCCCATTTTCAGGTGATCCTAACTTTCCAAAAGTTCCACCCATTGGGCTGAAATTCTCCAGACCTGGTTTACACCTAAAGGCAAATATCTAGACACATTTGAACAAAAGAGTTCTGCTATTTTTGAGTATGAGAAGAGTGGGAAAACATACATGAGTGTATTTTCTCCATTCGGCTTTTGTTTTGGGGTTTTTTTTTTTGGTAATTGTGTCCTTGAAAGCTTTAGAGTCAAAATGGCTGGAAATAATAGGTGGAAATTAGGCAGGCAAAAAGTCTTTTGGATGTTCACCTGAAAGTCAGTTGGGATTTGTCAGTTATGAGGTTTTGCACCTCAAGTTTTGAATGTATATTTTAACAATAATCTACGAGCATTCAGAAAGGGAGATAAGTTGCAATGGATACATGTGTGCAGATAACAGGTGCACACTGAATAGGTCAGCCCACTTTCATTCAGTGCATATTTATTGCCTATGCAGCTAAGGGGACCAAATGTGCCCAATACAAAGTTTTCAACTATGCAAAGCACACACTCAAGAAGGCAGAGCTGTCTTGTCTCATGAATCCAGGCATGTTGTGAACAAAGCAAGAGTCCTTGCCTTAGTGAGTGCACATCTTGCACAGGACATACCATAGCATTCCAGCAGCATCCCCTCCCCCCCCCTCCCCCCCCAAAGAATCACTGATTATGGAATTTCTTTTCCCTTTTAACTTGACCTAGAACAAGCCATTAAAAAATTACATTGAGAATAGTTAGGGTTGCACAGTTCAGCACTCAAGTGAGGAAATACTAATTCCAATAAGACTGAACACAACCTACAACTGCTCCCTTTTACACAGGCATTTAAGACTAATTATATAACCTGTTTCCTCTCATAATACCAGGCATCTCTTACAGTCTTGTATGGTGTGCAGTGAATGAGCCCTTATCTGTCGGTGTGCATCTTGTATATAAATGACTTAGCGTCAGTTTATCTGGCATAAACTGGTAGGAGATCCTACACGTGGATGCATGTAAGGTTGTAAAACAATTGTATGATATTTCACTATTTCAGAAATATTATGTGATAATCAAAGACTATTTTAGTGCATAAGGTATGAAGTTAACATTGTGGGTGAAACCTTAGAGATCTTCTGTACTTCTAAAGTTTAAACATGAAAAATTAATTTTTCAGTGCGCTAAAACTGAATTACATCATCACATGTGCTCACAAACCGGTAGAGAGTTAGTCATTGCAGGAACCAGGCTTTGAATTTCCTGACTTGCGCATCATGTCAAATTGCAACCATCACACTAAATTAGTAAATGCAAGGACTTTCACTCTTACCACCGTAAGCCAGTCTTACCGTTTTACCTTTTATAGAACTAAAGTTAACATGGCTGGTAACAGTCATTGTAATACTTCTTGTGTTTCCTTGTATCTACCTAAAAATTAATCAGAAATCAAAGCTTTGATGACTCAACAGAAACATGACCTATGAGTGCAGCAAGTGATTATTTTGCTTGTGTGCACAAAGTGGAACAGCTGATGCTCACTTGAGCATAGGTGATCTGAATAAGTTGTACAGGAACAATAAAAAGATATTTCTACAAAACACATTTATATTACCAGCACTCTCTGGAAAGCATGTAAGTAAGGTGAGAGAGTACAAGAAGCCCATGCTTTTCAATATCCTCTGGGAATTTTTCTGAAATCACCAGTGGGAGAAAGCTCTAATTCTGTGGCAATCTTGCCTCTTGCTCTGCACAGTAGTATTTTCCAGGCAGTGCCAGCAGCTGTTTAAAAACAGCTTCCCCGATCCTAGTCTGTTTCAATCTATAGATGCCAGGAATAGTATCACTGTGCAGCAGGATATGTGCAAATGCATCAAATGATAATCTTTGTTCTTATGGGGGGGTACATTACAGAGATAAACTAAGGGGAAATATCAGAAACAAGAGTAAAGTGATAAGTTAGTAGCTGAAAAATGCCTAGTTAAAATATCCAATGAAAAGGTTTGAAGCTTCCCCACTTTAACAAGAGAAGAAGCACTCGCCCCTCACAAAAAGCCTTAAATAAAATTAAACCCTTGTCATGTTTAAGAGGCAAAAGAGAAGAGAAGGGCCCTGACAATCAAAAGATGTCAAATGAACAGCTAAGTACTTCAGACAGTCAGGGAAGGAAAGTAGACAGCAGGGTAACTCCTCTCAGTGGCCCATGGCTATAAGTGAAAACAGTTCAAAATCTGCTGACTAGTTCCCCAGTGGAAGCAGATTGCTTCCTCCCCCCCAAAATCTAACTGGCTAAGCAGAGTTGCTGGAGAAGAGGGCCACCAGGGTCCTGAAATTCCATTGCTGCGGAGTTCCTGAGCACTGCAACAGAGGAAAACTGTAGGAGACAACCCTCATTTGGATAAGTGAGGTTCAGCTGAGGATCTACTGTACATCACACCCTTGATTTTCTTCCCTTGATAAACCTTGTATCACATAAGAGAGCATCTAAACTGCTAGATATGCCCCTCATACTATTCACTTGCTGTATCATTCATCTTATTTCCAGTCAACAGGCACATTAGGCTAAATGCAACCAAATATTGTGCGGTCAGGGAGCCAGTTTGATACCCACAGCTGCAGAACTCTGGTTATAATAATACTAGCATTGAGGAAGAAAAATAAAGGCGGCAGCCCTGGAGCACAGGAGTTCTGGGTCCAAGGTGGAAAACAAGCAGGGGTTGAATATCTTAGGAGAGTATTAATCAGAGTTGGATATGGAGTCCTTCACCCATGGTTCAGTGGCTTACATGTGGCCTTGGAAAGAAGGGATCAAAATTACCGCCCTATGATAGCGGTCAGATGATTGTTTGCAAAGAGTTGGTCTCAGTCCATTTCCTAATGGATACTTGTCCATATCAAAAAACACTACTGTAATGGGCCTTAATTGCCTCCCTTGTTGGCATTCTGAGCAGAAAAGGCAAGAAATGAACAGTCATGGAGAGCAACTAACCATCTCACTCTGGAAGGCCTGCAAAATACTACCAGGACAGTGGAGAAAGAGTATACAGCTAACTGTTCTTGCTCTACAGTGAATTTCCATACCCAAGGCAGTCAAGCCAGCATCACTGAAGCAGTGAGGTGCCCTTTTCCATTACCCCAATTACAAAAGAAACTAGAAAAAAAATTAGGAGGAGGAAACTTTTCTGAAGTCTGTAAACTAGTATACTCCATATAGTATGCATCACACCACACACACCCCAAGCTGCAGAAGAAAGGAGGGTGTCCTGTGGAACAAGAAATTCTGCTTCCAGGGAGCGGTACTGTTGATTGACCAAATTAATTTCAAATGCTGAACCACCCCTAACAGGAGCAGACTCTTTCCACTCCATACATACACTCAGCCTTTCCCAAACTGCCATGCATAACGTGAGGTTGGGAAGGAAGATGGACAGCATTCTGTTTCAATTCAAGGCACTTTGTTGGCATAAAATGTTATGTGTTGCCAAATATAAAAGCCAAACCTTAGGACTCTGTCAGAAACAGACAATGCATCAAGGATATACAGAGTTTTTTTAAGTTATAACAGTGTCCATTGCTGATTTGTTGTCAGTGTGCTACGTGATAACATGCTATCCCTCATGTCTTTCTCCTAATGTTACATTTTCCTCATCACTTGAAGAGAAAGTCTTGTGTCCTTCCTAATGCAAGCCACACCCCTTCCTCTAATTGCCAGGGGGAGCCCAGGGAGTGTGCATGGTTGAGGGGGTATCTTACACATATCATGCTTGGTACCTCCTATGCCAAGTTCTGTAAAACTTTTTCATAACATAGACCACATTTTAATGGAGACTGTCCTGTGGACATCTCTCCCCATGTGAGCATACTAGGTTGATGGCAGAGATGAACACATTCTAGCATAACAATAGCCCTCATTTTAGCTTTGCCCATGTCTCCCCTGAGCTTAAAATATTGATGTTGTGAGAGAGAAAGAAAACAGGGAGTCCTAGAAAAGTAGGGTACACAAAGAACCAGGGTTTCTGTTGGAATGGGGGTCACAGAGAACCCCTGACATTTGTAACCTGGGAAGGGGTCAGGTTACAAAGAGTTCCTGAAATAAAAGGGGATGGGAGGATGAAATACAAAACAGCTTATAGCAGAGAAAGGAATGCAAAGAGCCTTAGTAATGTGTGTAGTAAGCTTGGCCTACAGCTACTACAGTGATGAGTGTGGTATAAGAACCTATATATAAGAGATGTAAAGTGTGTGACCAAGTGTATTTTTAACTTTCAATGTGAGTTAGCAGCAAGATGTGAGAAAGCATCACCATGAGATCAGCTAGCCCTGCATGACCAATGGACCACAGTTTGGGACCCACCTATACATCCCCTACTGCACCCCTACCTTGGAGATCCCAAGCCCCTACCCACTAATATCCCTACCCCCTGCCTTGAGGATCCCCAGCCAGCCGCCAGCCCCCACTCCATAAATCCTTACACGACCTTCCCCACAACCCCTCCTAACAAGGGAAATTGACCCCATCCCATCCCAGGGCCTCCTTCCCACACATACACCACCAGCCCTACTCCCCCGTGCCAGTGGGAGGAGAGAACACCGGTGCTCAGGGCAGCGGGGGCACAGCCAGCCCGACACGCCGAGGGGCGGGGCGGGGCCGGCTCAACGCTCTGGCAGGGGTCCCGCCACCGCTCACCTGCATCCATCCTGCGACTCCTACCTCCTGACCAGCCTCCGGGCCAGGTGGGCTGCGACTACTGCCTCCTCCACATACACACACAGACCGCAACCTACCCTGTCCGCTACTGACGAGTAGCCTTGCGCGCCCAATCAGAGAGCGGCTCACAGCGCTTCTCAGTCGGGATAGGTCAAGAGGGGAGCTTGCCGCGTTCAGCTGCGCTGCACCGCTTCCTCATCTAAACGGGGGCCGCCATCTTACTGTACGGAACGAAGGGTTCAGGTGAGGTGGAGTCATGTGGTACCAGGCAGAAGCTAGGGTCGGGGAATGAGCAGGGAATGATATTTAAAAGCTTTGCCATTACCGGATCTCAGCCCTATGCCCAACCCCACCCCTATCTACTACTGGAGGAAAGTCTTATACGTGGGCGCCGCCATCCTGTAGTACGGATCAGGAAAGCCCCGCCCCCTGTTTCCAATATGGCTGCCTCAGTTAAGCTTCATTTGAACCCCTTGAGTTTCCCATTCCTATCCGCTCCCCACAAGTCCAACCCTCGCCTCAAACAAAATTCCAGTGAGGGCACAGAGAGGGGTGTTAGAATGTCCCCTTCCGCGGGAGATAGTGCTGTACGGCGGTGCATCGACCAAAATGGCGGCGGCCATATGGTGGTCGCCATCTTCGATGACGGCACCGTCGTATAGAAACCCCTTCCCCAGGGAAGGGGGGCAGCTGAGGTGACCTGGCTCCGCCATCTTGTTGTACGGCTGGCCTCGGCCCCTGTGTTGGGAGGGGTGAGGGGGCTGGGGGGAAGGGCCAACCGGCCGGAGATGGTGATCTGCTGCGCGGCGGTGAATTGCTCTAACCGGCAGGGGAAGGTGCATAGAGGAGCCGTCTCCTTCCACAGGTAACAGCGGCCGCTGAAGCCGGCCCAGGTACCCCCCGCCCCGACCGTCAAAGCCCGGCTCCCGCTGGAATCGCGGGGCACAAACCCGCCCCTCCCCCACCCCCTGACTGAGTGACAGACTGTACAGACAGACACCGACTGATCCCCCTTCTGGTCCCAACTTGAGAGATCTCCCAGACAGACATCTACCCACACCTGCCCTCACAGACTGACAGACACACACCTGCTTATCCCTCACAGGTAGAGCCATCTACCCACCCAGCCCCTGGACAGGCAGCTATCTATCTTCCCTTTTCCCCACCACACACCTCTCCCGTGCCTTCCTACTTCCACAGATTGACAAGCACCTCCCCACTCCACCGAACCACTCTCTGTCCCACCCGCGGACAGACACTCACCTACCTCCTCTCTGTCCCCTTGAAAAAAGAAGAGCAGGAGTACTTGTGGCACCTTCTCTAAGGTGCCACAAGTACTCCTGTTCTTCTTTTTGCGGATACAGACTAACACGGCTGCTACTCTGAAATCTGTCCCCTTGCAGAGCTACATCTGATGTCCACCTGTCGCTCCCCCCCTCACACATAGGTTCATCTACCCCTTAACAGGAACACATGTATCTCCAACTGTCTGACACACTTACCCCTAGGTATACCCCAGCCCCCACAACGAACATGCACATCTCTACCTCCCCGTTGTCATAGACAGACACAAATGTACCTACCTCCATTCCTTTCTGGCCCCTGCACACAGACACATGTTCACCCCCAATGTCACACAGATAGACAAACTCACAACTTTCTCCTCCATTAGACACATGCCCTGTTTTTCTATCCCGAGGGCCGGGCCACAACTTTTTGGCACCTGAGGCAGGAAGCTCAAATGACACCCCCATGCCCCCTCACTTGGGCCAAAACTTTGAAAGGTCTCAATTCTGCCTTCTTCCTGTTCTACTCCTCTCATGGTACTGCTCTGCTACCTACCCCAATAAAGGAGAACTAACAACTTAAAATGCCTTGTTCAAAAATTTTAAGTAACATTTAACTTTCAAATGCCTGAACAGCAAATGTAACTTTTCCTGTCTGCATAGTAAACACTGGCATTTTTATCTGTTTGAATAATCAAAGTGGTGTTTTCCGTGCCTTCTTGGTTGCAAAAATTTGCTTCCTGAAAGTCCACAGTCTGGGCCAACTCATGCTCTATTGAGATGGTTGCAGAGCCGACCAGCGTCTCATGTGTCATTGTGGAGGGTAGATATGTTTTTATTAACTTCAGCTTGGAGAAGCTATATTCTCCACTGGCAACTGTTACAGAAAGTGGTAGAAGTATGCGCAGAGCAACAAAAGTATTTGGAAAGAGGGTGGTCATCTTATTTGTGCACATATATTCCAGAACAGCCCTTTCAAGATACAAGAAATGTATCTTGAAAGGGCTTTCAGTTCCTCACCCAAATCACTCGCATCAATATCGTGCATGTCATCATGTGTCAACACTGTCTCTAGTGCCCTGCATTGCTGGTGTAGGTCTTCTTCAGGTATAGTGAGGAGTTTTGGAATATCATACAACATCCCAAATATACTACTGTGTTCCTTGAGCTGCATGAAACATTCTTCAACTGACTGTATTGCACAATCTAGCACCTGGTTAAAGAATTCAACTTTGAATTGTTGTTTGGGGTCTCTTATGGGATTATCCCATGCCTCGTAATCAAAATGTCTTCGTCTTTGGTGATTCTTGAATGGGTGAGAAAATAGCTTCAGTGTGAAGTTCCTCTGCCAACTTTCAGAACGTTTTGAAATCCCTCATCTGACTGGTAAGACTGTAGGTATGACTTCGCTTTGTCCAGTTGTTCAATTGCTCTAGAGATATCAAGGTCAACACCTTGGAGTCTCTTGCTTACAACATTTATTTCAAACAGTATGTCATGCCACAACACTAAGCCACACAGAAATTTGAAGTTATGTATGTTTCTGGTGATTCCATTTCCCTCTGCCACTGTTCTCCCATGAACAGTTCCTGTCCTAGCATTATCCTCCATAATGGCAACTGTGACATCATTTATCTTCTCAATTTGGTGTTTGATAGGCTTTATCGCCTCAACTTGACTTTCCCATCATGTGGCACTCAGTGGTTTCAGTGTCAGAGAGGATGTTCCCAGATGTTGCTTCAAAATTTGCCATTGATGAGATGATGCAGCGAAAAATACATAGATGCTTTGAATTACATTCAAAAATTCAGCAGCCTCACTAGAATCTGATGCTGCATCACTGACCACCAATTTCAATGAATGAGAACTGCATGGGACAAAAAAAGCTCGAGGGTTTAACTCTCGGATCCGTGTCTGTAGTCCTCTGTTCTTTCCTCTCATGTTGGCATCATTATCGTAGCCCTTACCTCTCGTGTCAGCTATCGCAATTCCCGTATCTTCCAGCCTTTTAAGAAGCACATTTGTCATACCAGCTCCTGTAGTATTATCAATGTCAATAAATGCTAGAAAATGCTCTCTGACAGTCACCATTGCAGGGACATTTTCACTAGGTTCTGTTGTTGTTACAAAACGCACCATTAAAGTCATTTGTTCCGTATGGCTGATGTCACGTGTGCAGTCCAGAATAACAGAGTAATATCTTGCTGACTTCAGATCTACCACAATCTTCTGTTTGACTTTAGTTGCCAGTAACTGTATGATCTCATTTTGAATTGTTTTTCCAAGGTAGTGGTGTTTGTACATTTCTTTGGTGGTGACTCTTCTTTGATGCTCCTGGAGTACAGCATCAAACTCAGCCATCAGCTCCACAATTTTAAGGAAGTTTCCATTGTTTGGCACATACAGCTGATCTGAAGTGCCACGCGGTGCTAGGTTTTGGGTAGCACGCATTCTCACAATGGCAATGAGCCTTTTCAGAACATTTTGCCAGTAAAGAGACTCTAATGCAATCTTCTCTTGATGCTGATCATCTATGGTGGCCTTTAACCTTAGTCTCATCTCAAGCTCTTTCCACCTATGGAATGCTCTCTGGTGATTTGCTGCCTTCTCATGGCATGCCAGATTTCTAGCCAGATTTTTCCAGTCCTTTGTTCCTGTAGAACCCAATGTGGCTGGAACATTAGACTGGAAGAGTTTGCAACAAAAACAGTATGCAGCATTCTGGATTTTTGAGTACATAAGCCATGGCCTCTCCACTTTGTCACTATTGGGGATTTCACGCCAGTAGTGCGTTGGATGGAAACTTCTATTTTCATTGTCTTTTGGGAACATGAAGTTTTTCACTTGCTGTGGCTCATGCAGTATAAGGAAGTCCCTCCGGCTACTGCTCAAGTGGGTCCACAGTCCTGGATCATCTAGACTTAAGGAACTAACCCCAGCAGCAGCTGTTTCTTGTGCCTCCACCACACTCTTCTCTGATCTACACTTTTTCTTCAGGAGTGTGCATGGTTACATCCATTTGAGATGGAGGTATGGATGCTGCAGTAGCTGCTGCCAGGTCACCTGCACTCTGACTTACTGGAAGATCAGGCATCTCCTCACCACTCACATCCTCACTGGGGCCGGAAGGCTCACCGTGAACATTTGTGTCTATGTATCTCAGGAGAGCTCCTTCCTGCTTAGATAGAAAAGCTTCCTTTGCTTGCTTTCTTTTTCTGAATGCTGCCCCAGAGGGGCGTTTTCTTCTTTCACTCATGACTGCTGTTCTGTGCCAGCTATAGTGGCTCTCAACACTCAATTGAAGGGGACAAATAAGCAGGCTGGTAGCAGGGCCTGAGTGAGGGAAGATATCAACGTCTTAAGGGCCTAACTGGCTCCTACTACTTCAGTTGACTGTCTGTTCTCCTCAAGTGGGTTCAGGGAAGCAGCAGGAAACAGGAAGTTCCCTGAGAAGCTGGTGTTAATCAGTCCAGGTTCCTGGATGTGCTAGAGAGGTACATAAGAGGCTCCTCCTCCTCTCTCCCTGCAGCTCCTGCTGCTTTCTGTTATTCCCTTTCACCTTTTCTCCTGCCTGCCTGTTATGTCTCTTGTGCCCTCCTCCCTCCAGCACAGCACTCCACCATCTCTGTGCATGTAGAGCAGAGAGAATACATATGCCACAGCAGCAGACATAATTTTCTACATTCTGGGTCCTAGTGGGGCCCCCACACAGTCTGGCACCTGAGGCAGCCACCTCAGTTTGCCTCATAGTAAGGCCAGCCCCGTCTATCCCCAACCAGACAGGCAGTTAGACACATGCCAAACTTCTGTCCTATCTCTGCAACATAAATACACAGAGCTTCATCTGTCCTCCATCCTCCTAAGATGGAGAGTCACAGCTATCCTCCATGCCCAGATGCACATACACCTTCTCATTTCCCCCTCCTCAGACTGCCAGGTACTCACCTACCCCTGCCTTCCACTCTTTGCAGGTTTCCCACTGATCAGTGTAATTGTTTAGTCCTGCAACATTCTTAGATGGTTGATGAGGGACTCTCATGTTTCTTCCTCTCCTGTCAGATGCACATATTTTATCCTTCCCTTTCTCTCCTGCCCCAGCACATGTATTTCCTGCACCCCGACAAATCTCCAACTGGACAGCTTATAAATGTTTAATCTTGCTGTACCTTTAGGGCCATGATGGGGGACATAAACATTCTTCCCTGATTCCCTGATACACATTGCGCCGCCTATGTCTGCCACCAGCCAGTGTAACTGCTTAGCCCTGCTGTGCGCTCAAAGTTGTTGATATGGGGAACAGAACACGCATCTCTGTCTCTCACATCTCCCTTCCCTACTTCTTGCTCCCCGGCACTCTACTTTTCTTCTTCCCCCAGACACACACACTTCCCAATATCCCCACCCCTGCAGATTTTCCTAACTGTTATGTTCTTATGCTGTTGATGAATGAGGGATGCATGCTTCCCTTCCCCACTGTCCCTATGTTCTCACTCTTTACCCCTTTGGCCTTGTCTACATTAGAAAGTATGGTGTTTAAGCATTTCATCATTTTAAACAGTTGAGTTAGCTGACCATGACTGCGATCAGCATAGACGAGGACAAGTCGTGTTTGATATGATGAGAGAGAGTTAATCATGCAGTCTAGTTGACAGCATGTTGAACATGATTTGTCTGCACTAATCACAAAGCCCTGGTTGTCTATGTTGGCTAACTGTGTTGTTAAAAATCATGATTAAACACAATAACATTTGTTAATATAAACAAGACCTAAAATGCATTCCCCTCCCACTCTCCAATGTGTTTTCTTCCCTGCAGGTCTCCCCCTAGACATATGTTCAATCTACATTATAAAAACTTTGCTGATATAACTACACTGGCAAACTCTCCTAGTTAAGATGCAGCTTATACCATCAAGAATACTTTTACTGGTATAGTTTATTTTGTTCAGGGAGCTAGTATAAGTTATACTGACAAAAGCACTTTTTTGCTGGTATAATTATGTCTACATTAAGGCTTTTGTTGGTATAAAAATGTTGTACAAAAAAAATCACACCCCTCTCTCACATTGCTATTCTAGAAAAAGTTTCTAGTGTAGAAACTGCCCATAGTAACTCTGCTTATGCTATTGATGAGGAACACACACTTGGATTTCTTCCATCCAAGCTCTCCACTGGCTAAGGAAACTTCAGCTTAGTCTTGTTATAGCCCAAGGCTGGCGTTAGGGGCTGTACACATGCACATTTCCCCCATTGCATGTCTCGGCTAGTATGTGTAATAGTCTTGTTGTCATGTACCGTCATGCTGGTGATGTGGGATGCACACAATCTTGCCCTCCTCTTATGTCTTTGCTGAACAATAAGGCAGCTTGACCCAGAATGAACAGTAAGGAAAGAGGTTCCATGAGTTACATACAAACAGCTTTCTTTCTGGGACGTATTCTATTACTGCGGGTGGTATACAAGAGAAACTCCATTAAAGAAATGCTCTGTAATAGTAGTCTTTTTCTCTTTCAAAAAACCCAGGATAAAAATATTGCTTTCCTCTTGTAGTTAAAAACTGAAGACAATTCAAGAGCAAATTATATACAACACTTGTTTGTAATGAAATTGAGGTAATCATGTTTCCTGTGCACGAAATGAGTAATACTAACATAGTAATACTAACTATGCTGATTCTGTTCTGTATGTCTCTTATTTAAAATCTGCAAATACAGTAAGCTGTCTCTTTTTTATTATGCAGAGCTGTTAATAATTATATCCATTATGCTTTATTGTATGAATTTTGTGATTTGTTTTGCCATCTTTTGACATTTCAGATATTTCTTCTGATAATTTTTGGTTTGTAAGGTTGCTGAGTAATCATAGTTGGTTTGGGTAATATTGGTATTCTTGCCTGAACACATTCACCTCGGACGCTCTCTTAAAATAGTGGGCCATGTGGTCCAAAGACGCAAACATGCAAATGGAACTATGGAGGCAGGCAGATGCCTGTACTTGCATTCAGCCCATGGTCTCTGTGTAGGTGCAGGGGTCCATCTGCCTAGATCCAAATGTAACCTTAGCATTGGTAATGCTAAGCAAAAATTCAAAATTAAGATGACTTTTGCGAGCCCATTTCAAACTGTATCTTGTATGCCTAGTTTAATTTTTAATTTTTCTTCCCTCATGGGATATGAAAAACTACTGAATTCCTCTCTGAAAATGATTGTGTGTGAAGTCCCTGGCTATGTTTTTGTTTTTTCTGGAGAGGTGCCGTTAATAGTCTAAAACAAGCATTTGTGTCAACTATAAGAAATACAGTGTGTCTAAATGCTATGATTTCTTGGCATTGAGGCCTGAATGTAGGATGTTTTATCTCTTGTTTAATATCCCTTCATTACTCAGTATAAACACCAGTCAGTCCCTGAAGATTGTAGATGAATTAGATTGTTGTTCAGGGCAGAGGGTTTCATTATTCACATCTTGTCTTTCCTCACTTACAAGTAGAGTCATGGTCTCTGACTGGTATAAATACATAGTGGAGTGGTCAGTTGCTTGCTAACTGATTTTAATAGACGGGAGCACAAAGCTAACTGATTATGTCCTCTCTGGGGAATTTAACTGCCAGCCAAGAAAATGAATATTTAGCATTCCACTGAAACTTTCAATAATCAATCATCAACCAGGCATACCCAGTACTATACTGCTTTCTAGATAATTTTGGTCCGCTAACACTAAGCTTCTTTGATTATAGAAATATCCATTTATTTTACTCTTTTTATGCTTCTTGTTTGCAGATTCCCTCTAAAGGACTCAAAACGTCTGATCCAGTGGTTAAAAGCAGTTCAAAGGGACAACTGGACTCCTACCAAATACTCCTTTCTCTGCAGTGAGCATTTCACCAAAGATAGTTTCTCCAAACGGCTGGAAGATCAGCATCGGCTACTCAAGCCGACGGCTGTGCCAACCATCTTTCAGCTCACAGAGAAGAAAGACGACAATCAGGATTATGTCAAAACTAGAGTTAAAATAGCAAGCCAAATACCTGTGAGGGATGGAGATCAACCAAGGGAAGGAGGCTGTGAGGTAGTTGAGAGAACCTCATATTCTGACCAAAACTTTATGGTAATGCAAGGAACTAAAGAGATGGAGCAAGTGACTCTGCAAGCTGAAATTGGGTCAATGTCTGAGCAAGGAGAGAATGTCTGTGGGCAGTTGGAAGGGCCTCTGAGAAGGATGTTAGTCGATAATTTAGTCACAAAGACAGGAGTCCAGAAAAGGCCAGAAAGGCCATCTGTGGATGATTGTTCTGAAAGCGCTGTCCATACTGAGAGTTGGATAACAGATAGAAGTGGTATATCAATTGATGACTTCACACCTCCAGTGTCTGGGGCTTGCAAATTTATTGGCTCTCTCCACTCTTACAGCTTTTCCTCTAAGCACACCAGAGAGAAGCCATCTTTCCCCAAAGAGCAACTTGAGAAGAAAAGGCCAAAGAGAGATGTGGAACCAAGCTGCAGCAGCAGTATCATGGGGCACAATAAGACCTTAGCAGAAAGCTCCCCTAATTCATCACTTACTGCAACCCCTCAGAAACCTTCACAAAGTTTGTCAGCATCCCCTGCAGACCTTACCCCTCAGCCAGCAACAGAGGCTGTGGTAGGGCAGAAAGGAGAGACAGATGCCAATCCCATGTCAATCAATGAGGTCATCATCTCGGCCTCAGGAGCTTGCAAGCTCATTGACTCGCTCCATTCATACTGTTTCTCCTCTAGGCAAAGCAAAAACGAAGTATGCTGCCTACGGGAGCAGGTGGAGAAAAAGAATGGAGAGCTGAAGCTGTTGAGGCAAAGAATCAGCCGCTCTGACAGTCAAGTCAAGAAGCTGAAGGAGAAGCTGGATGAACTAGAGAAGATCAGTTTCCCATACTTGAACAGTCTGCTGTCCCAGGACTGTGGTCAGTACCCTCAGTGCCTTTGTAATTGGGGCAGAATTCATTCTTTCGGTTAAAGTAAGAGGCTATCTAGTTAAAGTGCACCTCTTTTGTAAGACTTTACGGTCATCTCTCATCTAGGGTAGTGTATTTTGCCTTACTTCTAAATAGAAAGTACTCCAATTAGCCTCTACTTTCCCTTCCCCGGCCATTTTTAACTAGTTCAGTTTCTACTTGAAGCTGATCATAAAGGCCATAAGGATTTATTTGTCATGTTTAAGGAGCTAGAAGTATGCTAGAGCCTAATTTTAAAGCCCAACTAGACCACAGCAAATCTGAGCCCAACCCTAGCTCATTGAGTTGTTTCATAATGACCCAAATTTGACACTTGTGGTCAGGTGGGTCCCATTGGGTTTGGGTAGTGTTGCAAGCATCTACCTGACAATGCTGTCTCCACCCAGCCCATCGCTTCCTATCCCTGTTGTGCTGGACTTTGGGCTCAGGAGCCCTGGATCCCTCACCCTCTGCTTATCCTGTGGGAGGCTCTAGCAGTGGCTGGGTGCAGACACTACGTGATACATCATACTCCATCAGGGCTCCTTCCTGCAGCACTGGGGTGGCAGTCCTAGAAGCACTCCTCCAGGATCTTGGCTACCTGGCAATGGCTCTGGACATCTCCAGCGCCTCTGCCCAGGCAGGGGGCAAGCATTGAGCCTTCCCAGCCAGCCCATGCATCAGGCCAGCCAAGTCAGCATCGTCTCTCTCTTGCCATGTTGCCGTGTGTGTGCAGGTGCCCCACCCTGACCTGCAAGGCAGTGCAGAGTGGACGCCTGGAATACTCCAAGCCTCCTCTCTGCATCCTGGCACTGCTGTGGCCTCCTGTTCGGGATTACAAAGGCCCCTCCCCATGCAGCTCTCCCAGAATGCCTGGTACTGCCAACTTCTCCAACCAGCCGCTGCCACCTCCACTGGGCTCTGGGGACAGGGATCCTTCTGTCTCTCCCTTCAGCCTGGTGCCAGCCTAGCTCGCTCGTAGCTGGAAATTGTCCCAAGCCCGAAAGAGTCGAGTTCTTTTCATATCCAACACAAACCTGACACTTGTAGTTGGGTCCTGTCGGGCTTGGGTCAAGTTACAAGCCTCTATAAGGAACCTGTTCTCTGCAGTCAGAGTTTGTGTGTGACTTAATAGCCACTGTCATTAGCAATTCACTAGATACGCATTGTGCAGTACCTGGTTATATGGAGTGCAGTGGGCTGCATTCAATGAAGCCGAGCCTCCCAGCACTATCTTATTTGACTCTCTTTGAACCATGTTTTCACAATCTGATAATCTGTAAGTGGACTGGCACAGACCCTAGGTGTTTGAGAAGCCCCCAATAGCCTTTTATCTTGATTTAAAAGTAGTTTAGTTCTTGCCTCTTAATAATTGCATTGCAAAGAGTTCTTAGGATAAGAATAAGATAGAACATAATACTCAAAATATTATAATGCTGTTATATAAATCAGTGGCATGCTCTCACCTGGAATGCTGTATTTAGCTCATCTCCAAAAAGCTATAGCAGAAATTGCAGGAGCCAGAGACAAGTGACTAAACTGATTAAGGCTATGCTGTCACAGACTTCCAGTGTGATCTTGGGCAAGTCACTCAGGCCTGGTCTGCACTTAAAAGTTGGGTCAGCAGAACTATGGTGCTCAGGGTGTGAAAAATTCATACTCCTGAGAGCCATAGCTCTGCCGACCTAACCCCCAGTATAAGCACAGCTAGATCAACAGAAAAATTCTTCTGTCAACCTAGCTACCACTGCTGTGGGAGGTGGATTAACTACAGCAACAGAAAAGCTCCTTCTGTCACTGTAGAAAACCTCCACAGAAGTAGCACCCATAGTGTAGACATAGCCTTAGTCTTCCTGCGCCTCAGTTCCCTCACCATAAAATGTGGATAATAGTTACTCTAAATTAGCTGTTGCCACTCAAGAAAGAGATCTTGGAATCATTGTGGATAGTTCTCTGAAAACATCCAAAGAATGTGCAGCAGCAGTCAAAAAAGCGAACAGAAGCATCATTAAGAAAGGGATAGATAGTAAGACAAAAAATATCATATTGCCTCTATATAAATCCATGGTACGCCCACATCTTGAATACTGTGTGCAGATGTGGTTGCCCCGTCTCAAAAAAGATATATTGGAATTGGAAAAGGTTCAGAAACAAAAATGATTAGGGGTAAGGAACAGCTTCCGTATTTCTTCACACAATGCACAGTCAACCTGTGGAACTCTTTGCCAGTGGATGTTGTCAAGGCCAAGACTATAAAAAGGTTAAAAAAAGAACTAGATATATTCATGTAGGATATATTATTATATTATTAGCCAGGATGGGCAAGGATGGTGTCCCTAACCTCTGTTTGCCAGAAGCTGGGAATGGGAGACAGGGAATGGATCACTTGATGATTATCTGTTCTATTCATTCCCTCTGGGGCACCTGGCATTGGCCACTATCAGAAAACAGGATATTGGGTTGATGGACCTTTGGTCTGACCCAGTGTGGCCATTCTTATGATATGGAGAGTCTTCTGTATGAGAAGAGAGTGAGAAGACTAGGACTGTTTAGAGGAGATGAATAAGGAGGGGTATAAGATAGAGATATATGAAATAATGAATGCTATGGAGAAGGTAAATCAACATTTTCTAATTATTCCTTTTTATTATACAAGAGCAAGGAGACATAAAATTGGGTCACAACTTTAAAACCGATAAACTTTTACATAATGAATAATTAACTTGTGGAACTCATTGTCACAAAATATCATTTAGGCCAAGAATTTAGTAGGATTCAAAAGAGGAGTAGACCTCTAGACCTTTAGATGAATACAGAGAACATCCAGAATTATGTTACAAAGGATACATATTATAAAGGATATAAACCCTCATTCTTCAGAGCGTAAGCCAGCCCCCAACTGACAGTGTTGGGAAGAAAAACTTTCCCTAGGGGTATTCCATTGTGAGGTTTCTTACCTCTTCCTCTGAAGCTTCTAGTACTAGCCAGTGTCAGAGACAGGATACTGGTGTAAATGGACATCTGCTCTGATCTGGTGTGACAATTCCTATCTTTAAGCTCAACTAAGATAATATAAACTACCTGCTTATATTTAGGGTTGCCACCCAACCTTATTTTTCCATGAGAAGGTCCCAGTTTTAATAGGTCTTTCCCATGGAAAAATACCACATTTTAATGTAGGTGGAAAAAATATCACTAAAGTGATGTCAAGGTTGTGTGTTTTTTGTTTTTGTCCCTGCAGGATTACATAGTAGAAGTGAGTCCGTTGAAAATTTGTAACTTCATCCAGGGTTTCCAACAATACTATAAACCACAAAATCAAAGCTTAAATAGCTAGTAGTGCAAGTCACTAAAACCCTGCAACAGGCTCGTGATTGGTATCTTTTGGTGCATATTTTTATACTCTTTGTGTGTCAATATAAAATAATTACCTTAATTTAAACTGCTCGACAAATTTTTTAGGTTTACATAATTTGTCTTAATATATTTTTAATAAATTCACATTTGTTGGAACTCCTACAAATGAGTTTCTTATAAAATTGGTCCTTTGAAAGATGCTTTGCCCTAATTTAGTAAGCACCATGTCTCATTTTTCTGAAATACATGTGCTGTATGTTGGAGGACAAGAATCAAACCTTTTTAATAGGAGTTCTGAAAATTGCCAGATCTAATATTTTTTCCAAGATAGAAAGCAATATGTAGATAATCAAACAAATTCTAAGTGATTATAAATTGTTTAATGCATAAAGTTTACATTAGTAAAGTTTTAACCGCTGTCCATAAATCTTAAAGAAGAGTTTATTTTAATCTTAGTATTCTATTGGCATGTACCACCTACTCACGCTTCAGTCTTCTTGTTTATATACACCTCTACCCCGATATAACGTGACCTGTTATAACACAAATTCGGATATAACGCGGTAAAGCAGTGCTCCGGAGAGACAGGGCTGCACACTCGGGCAGATCAAAGCAAGTTCGATATAACGTGGTTTCACCTATAACGCAGTAAGATTTTTTGGCTCCCGAGGACAGCGTTATATCAGGGTAGAGGTGTAGTGTATTAAAAAAACCCTAATAAAACTGCAGCCAACTGTTGAGTTGGGCAGTTTATATTTTGTATGAGTGCTAAGGGTAGATTGATACACAAAGATAAATTGAGAGTGCTTTTCATTTCCTGAGAATCACATAAAGGAGACTCCATAATTTATCAGTTAAATAATAATACTGTTGGAAGAGAGAAGGTGAATGAGGTAATATCTTTTATTGTACACCTGCTGGGGGTGGAATTGACAAGTTTTTGAGCTATCCAGAGTTCTTCTTCAGGTCTGTGTGGCCATGAATGACAGCTTGGGAAACAAGCAGTTAAGGCTGAAACGTTGCTTTGTTTTGTCTGAACTCTGAATTGGGAAGGGCATGTCTCCCTTACCACGGAAGTTTTATCAGTTTGCATCACAGCCAGAATGTGGTATATTCCCAGTGAAAATGTACAGCCAAACTTGCATGTTTCTTTTCAAAACATATGGCCTATGGGGGTGTATGTAAGGTGACTAGGAAGACTGACTTTGGAGGTTGATGATGCTAATTATTTTATGCCCTGGTTCCAGTACAGCAAGCCATTTGGCTGACCTCCCCTGTTCCCTGGCACTCTGCCACCCCCCTAAAACTGCTGGTGCCAAGATGAACCTTACGCCCATCTGCAACTGGCTCCCAACACAGAGTCTCCCTATTGAATTGTCATATATTCTGCCATGTATTGGAGTCTGGGGTTGCTCATAGCCCAGAGCGTGCCAGTGTGAGAGTCTGGGATCTGAAGTGTTAAAGATTTTACTGTATGTCAGAGCGTGCAGTAAATCATTTGATAGGTGCCAGAGTCCTAGAAAAAGGCAGCTGGGACCAAAATTCATCTCCGGAGGGAGAGTAAAGATATTGGGGGGAAGAAATAAAGATCTAAAGCATGGGGGAAATGCTGCTGAAAAGCAGCGGAGGGTCAGGAGAGTGGGAGAATGTTATGAACAGCCTGCTCTGATTGGAGACAATTACTGCCAAATCCTCTTGTCCTGCTTGAAGGCTTCTCTTAACTACCAAATCCTTCCACACCTCGCCCCCTTTGACTATATTTAGAGCAGTCCAGGTTTTCTGTTTTGAAGGTTGGGTCATGCTAATTGTGCAACTGCTGTGTATCAGGTCGGTTAATTTTGTAAGAGCCTGTTTTAAATTGAACTACAACTCCCAGCAGACACTGGGATAACATTCTCACCTAATCATGAGATCATTTCCTATATTACCATCTTGTCAACCAAGTCCAAAACATTTCCTGGTGAACAAGGAAAGATTAGGGAGCTAAGGTGAGCAGTCTAAAAATAACCCTGGAGAATATGGCCAGCAGTGCCGCAACCACAGGTATGGTTAAATGCAGCTAAAATACTGTATTTATTAGTCAAAGGGTTAAAATTCTATTATTCAAAGGTTTTTGCTTCACTGGAATCCCTTTTTAATCTAGTGTCTGCTTTTGTGAAGGCTGTGTTATTAAAAACAAAACCAGGGAAAAATTGATTCACATCTGAAGCTACCTGAATTATTTGAAAAATCAGTATAACATTTAGACTTCCCCAAAATTAGGTTTGTTTTAGAAGTATTACTAAACCTAATATACATACATTGGTGTTCATCATTCTTGCACTTGAATGAAAACAATTTTGGGTGAATTGGATGGCTTTTGAGATTGGTAATACTAATAGGATATAAATGTGGGGTTTTTATTTTTGTGCACTAGTTGAATCTGACACCTCTTCAGTGGTCTGTGTGAAGTGAGCAGGTGTTCCCAATCCAGACTGGGTTAGCATTACAAAGCCAGTCAGCAAAATCATGCCTTTATTGATGGTGTCAGAGGCTAAGAGTTGAACAATCCTGGAGGCTGAATACTCTCATCCCTTTAAGTGGTTGCCCCAAATCAGGGCAGTAGCACATTGCTGGGGCAGTGGCGGGATGTTGCCCTGCTGATTCCTCTGCAATACCTGTTCTATGAACAAAGGGAGGGTCTCAGTCTCTGAGGCTGTCTGGCATAAACCTGCCATCAGCACTAAATTAATTTAAAAATTAATTTAATTTAAAAAAACAGAATGCAGGGCTCCAGATTGATGCTAAAATGAGCTGAAAATTAATTTATCTCTGACCCGATAGTCTCAGGAGGTAGCAAAATCGGACATCGCTTTTTGTGATCTTGCTTCTTTAATGTAGGAATGTGTGTTAGGAGTTGGATGGGAGGGATATCAGACAATTATATCCAATGTGAAACCTCCCCTTCCTTTCACTAGACTGTATCTCCTCTAGCTCAGCCAGAAGCTATGAGCTTGATGCAGGAATTCCTGGGTGAAATTTGATAGCCTATGTTATGCAGCAGGACAGACTAGATGATCATAATGGACTCTTCTTGCCTTAACGTGTATGAAACTAGGGAAAGATTTGAAAATCCCTCACACTGTGTGCTGGTGTTGAGACACCCTAATAGCTGAGGGGGGCAGTTTAGCAAATGTTTAGGAGGGGGGATTTGTTCAGTGAATTTGTTCAGTTCAAGACTGTAACAGGGTTTAAAAAAGAATTAGATAAATTCATGGAGGATAGGTCCATCAATGGCTATTAGCCAGGTTGGGCAGGAATGGTGTCTCTGTTTGCCAGAAACTGGGACTGGGAGACAGGGAATGGATCCCTTGATGATTATCTGTTCTGTTCATTCCCTCTGGGGCACCTGGCATTGGCCACTGTCAGTAGACAGGATACTGGGCTAGATGGACCTTTGGTCTGACCCAGTATGGCCATTCTTATGTTCTCCACCTGAAAAGGGTGTAGTGAGGATAAATACATTAAAGATTGTGAGGTGCTCAGATATACAATGATGGGGAACATGTAAGTACCCAAGGGCTTGTCTACACAGGGAAATTTACCAAAATCTCTATCATGAAATAACCTATTTCACAACAGCAAGTCTGGAATAACTTCCCATGTGGACACTCTGTTTTGGAATAAAAGTGATTTTTATTTCTGAGCAATTACTCCACTTTGGAAGCGCACTCATTAATCTGGAATAAAGCATCCACATGGGGAGCTATTCTGCAATAGTTACTTTGGTCAATTTCCCTGTGTAGACCAGCCCTAAGATAAATAGAACAAGTGGGTGTGACAAACATTAAGAGGGATGGGAGAAGGAGGACAAGGGTGTCAGTGATAAGAATGTGTTAACATAGGCCTTGGCTACACTTGCAGCTGTACAGCGTTGTGAGTTAAACCTGTCTTCCTACAGCTGAGTAGGGAAAGCGCTGCAGTCTGTCCACATTGACAGCTGCCCAGCGCACTGTCGTGGCCACATTTGCAGCAATTGCAGGACCATTGGGAGCAGTGCATTATGGGCAGCTATCCCACAGAGCACCTCTTCCCATTCTGGCGCTGTGGATTGTGGGAAGGGGGCGTGGGTGCGGGGGATTCTGGGTCCTGTCCCAATGCCCCGTGATGCATCGCTTCGCATCCCAGAAATCCCTTTGTTTCCGTCCACCTTTGGCGCCATCTTTCAACGGTTTCTGTGTAGCGTGATCTGTCTGCGGGAAATGGAGCCCGAACTGCTGAGGCGTATGCTGACGAGTCTCGCCAGCACGTCACTGTCGAACTATTCCTTAAGATCCAAATTGACAGCGAGAGTGAGGAGTCCGACGATTCTATCAAGCTGCGTAATGCGTACGACACAAAATTGCTTGTGGCATTCACGGACATGCTCAGCACCGTGTAACGCCACTTTTGGGCTCGGGAAACAAGCACTGAGTGGTGGGATCACATCGTCATGGAAGTCTGGGATGACGAGCAGTGACTGCAGAACTTTCGGATGAGAAAAGCCACTTTCATGGGACTGTGTGAGAAGCTCGCCCCCACCCTGTGGCGCGAGCACACGAGATTGAGAGCTGCCCTGCCAGTGGAGAAGTGGGTGGCTATTGCAATCTGGAAGCTGGCAACTCCAGACAGCTACCGGTCGGTCGCAAACCAGTTTGGAGTGGGAAAGTCGACCGTTGGAATCGTGTTGATGCAAGTTTGCAAGGCCATTAATCGCATCCTACTCAGAAGAACCGTGACTCTGGGTAACGTGCAGGACATAGTGGATGGCTTTGCACAAATGGGTTTCCCTAATTGTGGAGGGGCGATAGATAGGACGCACATTCCTATTCTGGCACCACCCCACCTAGGATCCGAGTACGTTAATCGGAAGGGGTATTTCTCTATGGTTCTCCAGGCGCTTGTGGATCACCGTGGGCATTTCATTGACATTAACACAGGCTGGCCAGGAAAGATGCATGATGTACACATCTTTCAGAACACTTGGCTGTTCAGGAAGCTGCAGGCCAGGACTTTTTCCCCAGAGTGGAAGATCACAGTAGGGGAAGTTGAAATGCCCATTGTGATCCTTGGAGATCCTGCTTTCTCGTTAATGCCGTGGCTCATGAAACCCTACACAGGGAGCCTTGACAGCAGCAAGGAACGGTTCAACTACAGGCTGAGCCGGTGCCGAATGACTGTGGAGTGTGCCTTTGGCCGTTTAAAGGGCCGCCGGCGATCTCTGTATGGGAAGCTGGACTTGGCCGAACACAGCATCCCCGCGGTTATATCCGTGTGCTGTACCCTCCATAATATTTGTGAAGGGAAGGGTGTAAGCTTCACTCAGGCATGTACCTCCGAGGTTGAACACCTGGAGGCTGAATTTGCACAGCCAGAGAGCAGGGCTATTACAGGGGCCCAGCGTGGGGCTGCAAGGATTAGGGATGCCTTGAGGGAGCAATTTGAGGCTGAAAACCAGCAGTGATATCTGGTGCCCTGCACTGGAGTGCAGTAGTTCCAGTCTTTAGGAATCAGTGTTTGCTAAGCAGACTTGCAGTGCCTGTTTATTTCCTGGGCTAAGGAACCTTTTACTTTATGCAATAATAAAGAATGTTTTCAAAGCCAAAAAATCCATTTATTGAAAATAAAATTTATTTATTGAAAAGAAACACAACTGCGTGGGAATCAGAAAGGGCAAGGGGGTGGAATGGGGAACGGTACAATCACAGATTCAAGTATGTCCTGTCTGATGTGCTGTGCAGTGAGTGCTGCACTTCAGGATAGCTATACTGCATGGTGATGGGGGTTGAGTGCAGAGGGTAAGGGTTGTGATTTTCAGGGCTGGATGGTGAAGATACTGGTGTTGGAGGCAGCTGGTGGCGTGAAGAACCCGGAAGTTGGGGAAAGTGGGTTGGAGGTAACAGTGGGGCACAAGGGAAAGAGTTTTGGGACAAGGGCTGTGGGGTGGGGGGCATTTGCCTTTGCGATACTGCTCCTTCTGCATGGCTACGAGCTCCTGGATAGCGTCTGCTTGGCGCTCCAGAATGCTTATGATCCGATCCGTGCTTTGCTGCCGGTGCTCCGTGCTTTGCCGCCAGTGTGCTGCGTTTTCCTGGCGGATCCTGCTTTCTCTCTCCCGCCAGTTCTGTGCTTTTTCATTCTCTTTAATAGATTGCCGCATCACTTCTTGCAGCATGTCTTCTTTGATTTTTTGCGGTCTCTTCCTGAGTCTTTGCAGTCTCTGAGCAGGCGATAAAAGGGACGGCTGAGGTCTCAAGGTTGTTGCAGCTGTATAGGAAAAATGCAACATTTAACAGAGGCAGCATTGTTTATAGCAAACAGAGTAATGATTTTCCCCGCACTTAAGGAGGGCACACACAGGGTCTACACAATAGCATAATTTTCCCGTCCCAAACAGAGCACACATAACCCATGGGAGCCTCAAAATGGTGAGTAAGGGGGACTGATTGTTTTAGGGCTGTACTGTCCTCTGGGTTTCTGTGCCTTGGGGAGAGCCAACAGCTGCAGGGGGCACCTACACTGAACAGTGTCCCAACATTTTCCACAGGAGTTTGTCCTGGATGATATCTCGCTGCTGAGGGTGACCTGGGAAGCAAGGGAGGGTTTTCTACTGCAATGCGGCTGCCGCCCTGGCCCATATGCAGCTTGCCTGTGTGCTGCAATGGTCCCCCCGCCCCTCGCGGCACAGTGGCGCGGACACGTTAGCCTGGCTGGGACAAGGACCACAGTGGCTCTCCCGATAAATCTGCGCAAGCGCATTGCACACGTTCTGGATGAGACATTCGAAGAGATTACCGAGGTCGATTACCGCGATGTGATAAACCACATCAATGCACTATTCCACATCTAGGCATGCATGCCTAACCCTCCTCTCCCAAAGAGCCCGCACCAAAAAAATTCCTTCCCGGAAAAAAAGCCGCTTACCGGGAACCTTCTCTTCTGCAAGTACCGGCCGCTGCGACTGGCTACCTTCCTCCTGGCTCCATGCCTCCAGGGATTCCAGGGTGTCTCCATCCGCCCCACCACCCTCACTCCCGTTTTCCTCCTCCTCCTTCTCCTCCCACCCCGGCTCTGAAGTGTCCATGGTGGTGCTCGGAGTGGAGGTGGGGTTAACCCCAAGTATCACATCCAGCTCTTTGTAGAATTGGCAGGTCGCAGGGGGAGCACCCGAGCGGCCGTTTGCATCGTGGGCTTTGCAGTAGGCACTCCGCAGCTCCTTCACTTTAATCCTGCACTGCAGGGCATCCCGGTCATGGCCCCTTTCCATCATGTCCTTTGATACCTTCCCGAAGGTATAATTCCTACAGCTGGAGCGCAGCTGGGACTGGACAGCTTCCTCCCCCCAAACACTGATGAGGTCCAGCAACTCGCCATTGCTCCATGCTGGGGCTCGCTTGGCACGTGGAGGCATGGTCACCTGGAAAGATTCGCTGATAGCACTCCACTCCATGCCACGCCTGGCTGAGCAAACAGGAAGGAGATTTTTAAAATTCCAGGGGAATTTTAAGGGCGGGTCACATGCTTGGTTACCTGAGGTCAGGGCAGTAGAGTTTGAACTGATGACCAGAGTGGCTGGAACAGGCATTGTGGGATACTGCCGAATACTTCTGGAGGTCAGTCACAGCGCATTGAGCGGCCACACTGGTGCTGCAGCGCTGCAGCAGCGGCACAATACACGATATTCCTCTTGGGCCTTGGCTACACTGGCGCTGTACAGCGCTGCAACTTGCTGCGCTCAGGGGTGTGAAAACGCACCCCCCCGCCGAGCGCAGTGAGTGCAGTGCTGTAAAGCGCCAGTGTAATCAGCACCTGCAGCGCTGCACGCTCACTCGCAGCGCTGCAAGCTATTCCCCTCAGAGAGGTGGAGTACTTGCAGCGCTGCGAGACGGCGCGACTACACTCACGCTTCACAAGTGTAGCCAAGGCCTTGGGGAGGTGGAGTACATGCAGCACTACAGCCACGGAGATACAGCGCTGTAAGTGCCATGCCAGTGTGGACGGGGAGTGAGTTACAGCGTTGGGGGAGGCTTTATTGTGCTGTAACTCGCATGTGTAGCCAAGGCCATATAGGTTAATTTTGTGCACAGGTTGATGGTTTTGAGATTTAAAATACACACACACAGAGTATCATCAGTTTTCTTCAGATGAATAATCCTGTCCTCCTTCCCCTAGTTAAACTGTCTAGGTTTTTATATTGCGGCTATCACCACAGTATTTGATTGGAACTGGCTCTACTGCTGTGTTAGCCACCAGAACAGAATTCCACCCAAGGAATCACTCTTTTGGCCATGGGAGAGAAAAGGAGGTGCCATTTTCCCACATCACACCCAAATTAAAAAGAGATGGGGAGAGGAAGCGAAAAGATGCTGCTGTTTCTTCCATCCCTTTTTTGTCCTGTTTGTATTGTTTCTCCTCTTTCTCTTGGTGAGATCACACACTTTGTCATAATAGACTATATAATATGAATTAAAATAGAAATAGTACAGTTTCGGAGGAGGGATAGCTCAGTGGTTTGAGCATTGGCCTGCTAAACCCAGGGTTGTGAGTTTAATCCTTGAGGGGGCCAGTTAGGGATCTGGGGCAAAAATCTGTCTGGGGATTGGCCCTGCTCTGAGCAGGGGGTTGGACTAGATGACCTCCTGAGGTCCCTTCCAACCCTGATATTCTATGATTCTAAGCTTGCAGCAAAACCTCTGAATTCCGTAGCTTGTACTATGTTAATTAAGGAAGACCTGAAAGAAAGCTTATATCACTTTATAAATGCACAGTTTCCTTAGGACAGGGGTGGGCAAACTACGGCCCGTGGAGCGAATCCAGCCTGTCAGCCATTTTAATCTGGCCAGCCAGCCGTTTTAAACCATCCCTCGAGTTCCCCCTGGGGAGCAGGGTCTGGAACCACTCCTTGTGGCTCCCAGAAGCAGCGCATGACCCCCCCTTCAGGCTCCTACATGTAGGGGCAGCCAGGGGGTTCTGCTCTGCACACTGCTCCCGCCCCAAGCGCTGCCCCTGCAGCTCCCATTGGCTGGGAACTGCAAGAGCTGCAGGAGGGGTGCCTGTGGATGGGGCAGCGTGCAGAGCTGCCTGGCCGCACGTCCGCATAGGAGCCGGAGAAGGGACATGTCACTGCTTCCGGGAGCCACTTGAGGAAAGCGCCGCCTGGAGCCTGCACCCCTCAGCCTCCCCACGCGCCCCAACCCCCTGGCCCAGTCCTGTCCGCCTCCCACCCTCCAAACCCCTCGATCTCAGCTCAGAGCACCCTCCTGCACCCCAAACCTCTCATCCCCAGCCCCACCCCAGAGCCCGCACCCCCAGCCGGAGCCCTTACTCCCCGCCCCTGCATCCTCCCCCAGCCTGGAGCCCCCTCCTGCACCCTGAACTCCTCATTTCTGGCCCCACCCTGGAGCCCGCACCCCCAACCAGAGCCCTCACCCCCTCTCACACCCCAACCCCAATTTTGTGAGCATTCATGGCCTGCCATACAATTTCTATTCCCAGATGTGGCCCTCAGGCCAAAAAGTTTGCCCACCTCTGCCTTAGGATGTTGGGGAGTTCCAAAATATGTAATTTTAACATTTTTTCTATATTCTGTGCTGCCAGAGAATTAATACTAGCAGGCTGCAGACGTCAGAAAGTCTTCTTGCAGGATTTTGATATGGTATGCTGTAGCACATGCTGACCCTGGTTATGCGATCTTCATTCAGAAAAAAATACAAATCTTGTGAATGTTTAAAAATGGGGATGGAGTTTGATAGTTCTATAAAACAACATTGCAGAGGCAGGAAAGGAGAATAACTAGTCACAGAGTAGTAGAAACCAGTCAGAAGGACAGGGATTGTATCTCTGCCTCAGCACTGGCTCCTATAGCAAAACGAAAGGAGTTACTCACTATTAAGCTTGTTTTTGGTATAGGTGGGAATTTGACATCAAGGCCTGTCTTTGAATGGGAAAGATCAGATGACAGTTTGTCTGTGAATTTTGAGCGGTGAGGTGATAAAGCATCTTGTTTGTTTAATTTGGGAGGGGAAATGGAAACCAGGAGATCTTGGCATAGCCTGTCTGTCAATAGGGAGTGGATTTGGTGATTGGGTTAGGAGTGTTGCGGACCTCATGGCTTCCCAAAGTGGGAAGGAGCAGAAATTGTCTATCTGGTGAACAACCAGGTTAGGAATACTGGAGTTGATCAATGGAGATGCATGCATGAGGAGAGGACACCATGGAGGGGGAGAAGTAGGGGATGCTGGAACAGTGTGTAGGGAAGGGTAGAAGCAGTGTGCATGGAAAGAGAGGCAATAACACTGGGAGAAGATGAAAATATGCAAGGGGGGAAGTATACCTACACTGGGGGAGCAGTATGGAGAAGGTCAATAGTAGCTAAACTAACATCACAGTGAATTCCCTTGTCATTTCAACAGAGGAGGATAGCTTCAAATTTAGGTTGTGTTCTATGGTCAGTCTGCAGCACGCATGTGTGACGGGTTGGATCACAGAAACCCCCTTGGGAGCTGCCACCCGATGTGCAAAGACTACCCCTGCTTCTGTTTTCCCTGCCAGCTCAGGACTCCAGCACCCTGTCTTGCTGAGCCAGACACTCCCGTCTGGCTCCAGACACAGACCCAGGGTCTGAATCACTTGTCCCAAAGCTGCAAGTTTACCTGAAAACAGCTCGCAGTAGCGTGCTTGTCTTTAGCACTCAGATGCCCAACTCCCAATGGGGTCTAAACCCAGATAAATCCGTTTTACCCTGCATAAAGCTTATGCAGGGCAAACTCATAAATTGTTCGCCCTCTATAACACTGATAGAGAGATATGCACAGTTGTTTGCTCCCCCAGGTATTAATACATACTCTGAGTGAATTACTAAATAGAAAGTGATTTTATTAAATACAGACAGCAGGATTTAAGTGGTTCAAAGTAGTAACAGACAGAACAAAGTAAGTCACCAAGCAAAATAAAATAAAATGCGCAAATCTATGCCTAATCAAACTGAATACAGATAATCTCACCCTCAGAGATGCTTCAGTAAGTTTTTCTCAGACTGGACACCTTCCAGGCCTGGGCACAATTCTTTCCCCTGGTGCAGCTCTTGTTGCAGCTCAGGTGATAGCTAGAGGATTTTTCATGATGGCTTCTCTCCTTCCCTCTTCTCTTCCCCCCTTTATATATCTTTTGCATAAGGCGGGAACTCTTTGTCTCTCTGGGTTTCCACCCCCCCTCACTGGAAAAGCACCAGGTTAAAGATGGATTCCAGTTCAGGTGACATGATCACATGTCACTGCAAGACTTCATTACTCACTTGCCAGCACACACATATACAGGAAGACTCACAGGTAAATACAGCCATCTGCAGACAATGGGAGTCATCAAGATTCCAAACCATTATTAATGGTCCACACTTTACACAATTACAATAGGCCCTCAGAGTTACATTTTATATTTCTAGTTTTAGATACAAGAGTGGTACATTTATACAAATCAGATGATCATACTCAGTAGATTATAAGCTTTGTAATGATACCTTACAAGAGACCTTTTGCATGAGGCATACCCCAGTTACTTACATTCACTTATTACCGTATTTTCTCTAAAACTATCTCAGTTACATTATATTGACTTATTATCAAGTTTTTATAAAACCATATAGACTGCACAACGTCACAGCATGCATGCATGCACGCATCTTTAATTTTTTCAGTGGACATGGTTTTCACAGATTCCAAGTTCAGAAGGGACCATTGTGTTACTCTAGTCTGATCTGTATAACACAGGCCATACAACTTCCCAAAATAATTCCTCGAGCAGATCTTTTAGAAGAGACATCCAGTCTTGATTTTAAAATTGCCAGTGATGGAGAATCAACCATGACCCTTGCTAAGTTGTTCCACTAGTTAATTACCCTGACTAGTTGGAGTGAGTGGGGCTAAAAGACTGAGCATTTTATCTTCTCCTGGCTTTTTCTGGTCTATTTCACCACGACTATGCATGTCATGGTTAAGCAATTGGGAGAGGACAGTGAGTTTATAGGTTTTATTATGTCTTTACTGCATCACATGATCACACACTCTATGGATTATACTACTGATGGATTTCATCCCAGTGTTTCACATCTGATATCCAGAATGTTAGCAGTTCTCTTCTATGCAACAAAGTCCTTAAACTAAAATTCACATTCCCCAGTACTTTGAGGCACCTTTTGATAATGCAGCTGGTAGAATGTTTGCAAGAGTCCTGCTTGAAGCTTAGCTCCATAATAAGGAAAATATTCATCACCTCTTTAGAGTGATTCCTCTAAACAAGGATTACATTGCTAACACTGATATTTAAAACAAAACAACCCAGCATGCCAGAGATACATTTCCCTTTCCTTTGCAAACACCACTTTATGTTCTACCACAACGGTCATCTAGCTCTTCTCACCCTAACCATGATCCCACAGACAGTTAGCCTCCCTCTTAAAGTACTCCAGCCTTCACTTGCTATACAAAGTATAGTATAGATCAGCTGGTAAGAAAACCAGCATAAGCCAGTTCAGTCATATATAATAATTCACATTCCAATGAAATACTTTATTTCAGCTCCACTAAACTCCCAGGCTTTTTAAATCAGTTTTGTCACCAAATAATGCAAGCTGTTAGCAAGGGTGAAGAATTTACCAACATCTCTTCAGCTGAAGAGTGAAGTCTGCTAGCCATTCCCTCTGCAATGTAAAAGAATAAAGCACTTGTACTTAATTCTAAGGTGTTCTCAATCAACTTTCTATCTTAATCATTTGTTTAAAATGCTACTTACTGCATCTTTCTTACTCCTCTCCTACCCTCTTTTCCATCCTGGCTTCACTCCACTTTCTTTTCCTTCCTGTCATAGGTCATGGTTTATCCCTTCTCCTTTGTTTTCATTGTCAGTTAGCTTCTTATTTTCTCTCTTTCCTCCACCGCTTTATAACACTTCCCTATATTATGTTCTCTGCTGCTGCCTCTATTTTCTGTTGCTTCTTTCTTCTCCCATTTCTTCCCCCTCTCCCTCAATTTCTCAATCTCTGTCTTTTAAAATCATACATCTCTTTTCTAATTCATTCCATCAGCCTCTGTCTCTCTCCTACTCCCTTACACATCCAGCCCAACTCATTTACCTCCATCCACTCACACACAAGGCTTAAAATTTATCAGAGATCAGGGAACTAAACCTACTTTGATGCAAAAGACTGATGCAAAAGATGTGAGGGCATCATCGTCCAGAGGCAACATCCAGGTGAGAAATAAACCTGTGCCGCAGCTGCTGGGAAAGATTTGTGTGCTGAAATTCTTGATGCTGTCCCTGGACTCTACTCAGGAGCTTTGTCTTTCAAATCCTCTGTGAGGTAGTAGGTGCCTGATAAACTTGAATCCCCAAACTCCTCTGACTACTCAGGAGAAAGAGTATTCTTTTGCTTCTCCCACCTCCACCTCCCACCCTAGAATCTGCCGACTGCTTCAAAGATGGATGAAATATCTGCCCCTCCTCTCTCACTTCTAGCTACAACAAGCGGGTGGGGGGGGGGGTGTTGTATTGTTTTGTTCATCTGCTGCTCTGTCTTTCCTCAGCCTCTAGCTTTTGAGAGGAGGATGGATCTCCACTGCTTTTTCCCTGTTATAGCCTCTGTTTTGGAGTCTTCATGCCCCATTAGTGACTCCTCTGTCTGCCTTTGCAGCAGCTTCTAGTTTTCCCAAGCAGCACAATGCATGAATGATTCTTGTCAGTTTCACTGCTGTCCACAGGGCTGCAACTTGATACTTTCCCAAGATGCAGCAAAGACAATTAAAGCTGTCTGTCTGCAGACTTAGGAAGACGTGACTGCCTCAATTTGTACTTGGTTTACATCTGGAAAGTTATTTTCACAAACTTAAGGGCTAGAAACCCAATTGAAAAAATAAATACATTCTGCAGAAGTTGGTGACGCTTGTCCAGAAAAGCTATGTACTCTTCCCAGGCATGTAAATGTTTAAAGAAATAGTCATTAGGAACAATAAAATTACTCGCACCTTGTGCCTGATTCCTCCCTGAAGCCATTTCTTCCATCCATCAGGTACAGTCTGCCTCTTGATCTAGAAATGCTGGGGAGGGGAGTCAGAGAAATATTAAACTTATTCTGTTGCAAACCCCTCTGCATAGCAGTGAAGCTCAAAGTGTATTCCAGGTTAATGTTTTTCGGTTTCAGAAAATAGGTATCTCTTTTCAAACAGTCAAAAACTGAAATTCACTGCCTGCTTTGATCTTTTGCACAGAAGAGAGGACTTTGAATTGCTGCAATATCACTTGCTCCACTAGTGGGGAGCAAAAGCCTATGCTGCAGACCAGAGGCAATGGTTCCCAAAGCTTCCCTGTTAAACTTAAACCTGGGTCTTTTCCTGTTACAAAGTGCAAAGAGAGCACTCAACAGGGAGGAGGGATCGGAGTATACACTTTCAGCGAGCAGGAGGCAAATATCTATTTGGCAGGATATCAGCACTCTTTTGACTCACTAATTTGCACACTGAGAGAGAAGGTGGAAAGAAAAGATCTTAGAAAGCTGTCCTGCCGTGGAGGGCTTTGATCTTAGGGTTTTCTATAGCACTCATCACCATAGTATCTAGGCTAAACAAATTTTTGATTGTGTGTATGTTTATTTACAACATGTCAGATAATGTGGAGAACCTGCAGATGTTATTCCCTGTAAAAGTAAAAAGTCAGTATCTAAAAATGTGAAATATAAACATTTAATGTTTCCCTGTTTGAGAACCCCTTATCGATAGTACTGTCAGCTGTGAAGAGTGCAAACTGATATACAAATATCTTGTTGTTCTATCTCAGTGTGTTTCAGGAGAATGAAATGTAATTAGGAACATTACATTTGTTTTAAAACTGTTTTAACACTCGCTAAACTTGAGAGAGAACAAAAAACGGCCATACTGGGTTAGACCAAAGGTCCATCTAGCCCAGTGTCCTGTCTTCCAACAATGCCCAATACCAGGTGACCCAGAGGGAGTGAACAGAACAGGTAATCAAGTGATCCATCCCCTGTCGCCCATTCCCAGCTTCTGGCAAACAGAGGCTAGGGACACCATTTTTGCCCATCCTGGATAATAGCCATTGATGGACCTGTCCTCCATGAATTTATCTAGTTCTTTTTTGAATCCTGTTATAGTCTTGGCCTTCACAATATCCTCGGACAAGGAGTTCCACAGGTTGAGTGTGCGTTGTGTGAAAAAATACTTCCTTTTGTTTGTTTTAAACCTGCTGCTATTAATTTCATTGGGTGACCCCTAGTTCTTGTGTTATGAGAAGGAGTAAATAACACTTCCTTATTTACTTTCTCCACACCAGTCACGATTTTATAGACCTCTATCATATCCCCAGGGCCGCTGAGAGCGGGTTCGGGCCCCGGTGAAAAAAATTTCCAGGCCCCCCAGCAAGGGCGGACTGGCTAAACAGGGCCGACAGCGGGGGGGGGGGGGGGGGGGGGAAGCCGGGCCCTGGGCCTCCTTCCAGACCACCGGGCCCCAGTAATTTGTACCGGCTTCTCTCCCTCCCCCCTCTCGTCGACCCTGCATATCCCTCCTTAGTCGGCTTTTTTCCAAGCTGCAAAGTCACAGTCTTATTAATCTCACCTCATATGTCCTTTTCTGAACCTTTTCTAATTCCAATATATCTTTTTTTGAGATGGGGTGACCACATCTGCACACAGTATTCAAGATGTGGGCGTACCATGGATTTATATAGAGGCAATATATTTTCTGTCGTCTTACACTGCTCTACAGCCAAAATGCTTCTGAAATAAATGTAGTCAAACTTTACTAATTCTGGGTCACTGAGAATGAAAATGATGCTTAAAATTGTTGATTGGCTCTAGTTTTCAAGATATGCTATTGGGTCAGTATATACAACCCTTGACTTGGGAATGGCGGAGGATAAGTGAGTTATAAAGGGAAGGGATCTCAATTTAAACCAGAAATGACTAAAATACATCTTTCACTGGATCTATGAATAAATCTATGACTGGGTGTGGACAGTACTTGCTTTTTAGGCAAAACAATGAATGATGCAATCTGAAGCTGGTATTGCGTCATACATGATATGAATTACATCATGTTATTCCTAGAAGTCATGGATGATGTAATCATAACAATGCTTACATCACTCCGCTGAACAAATTGCCCTATATCAGCTCTAGAAATCATACAGTATCATGCTCTCTTATTTGTCAGTTTTTGATTTTGCAAAGGGACACATTTCTGTTTAGCCAAAGTGAGCAGAGATGCCTCGTACTTGTGTGAACAGTGCAGATAACTTCTGCTATGTTTGTGGTGAAGTGACTTTTGCATCACAAAAGTGCAGTATAGCCACTATGGTTAAGAAAGCCTATCACCTTTATTTTGGCTGCAAAATTGGAGATCAGGACAAGAGGGGGGCCCCACACATATGCTGCAACACTTGTGCAACAAATCTTCGCCAGTGGTTGAACAGGAAAAGGAAATGATTTGGAGAGAGCCAACAGATCATACCAGCAATTGTTACTTCTGCATGGTGCCTCCAGCTGGGAAAGGTGTGTCAAAGAAGAAAAAGTAGACTGTGCATTATCCAAACATTCCATCAGCTATACGCCCAGTACCCCATGGAGAAGGACTGCCGGTTCCTGATGCACCAGAATCATTCTCACTTGAGTCAGACAAGGAAGAGGATGAAACTTCTGGTCCTGAACCATCAATGTCACAGGACCCACATTTTCTCCCATCCTCCTCCTCTGAACCACACCTCATAACACAAGGAGAACTGAATGACCTTGTCAGGGATTTGGAACTACCCAAGAGTAAGGCAGAGCTCTTGGGCTCCAGATTACAGCAGTGGAATCTCCTGGCAGGCGATGTTAAGGTTTCCATGTTCCGTGACCGTCAAAAGGATCTTGTCCCATTCTTCTTCATGGAAGGTGATCTTGTAGCCTGCAACAACATCGATGGTGTGATGGCAGCCCTCAACATCGTTCACGATCCAGATGAGTGGAGACTGTTCATTGATTCATCCAAGACGAGTCTTAACGCTGTTTTACTGCATAATGGCAATGTTTTGCCATCAATTCCAGTTGGTCATGCAGTCCATATGAAGGAAACCTATGACAGCATGAAACAACTTTTGAGGTGCATAAACTATGACCAACATCAGTGGCAGCTTTGTGGCGATTTGAAGGTTGTTGCTCTCCTGCTTGGTCTGCAGACTGGATACACAAAGTACTGCTCTTTTCTCTGTGAATGGGATAGTCGTGCAAGAGATTCCCACTACGTCAAGAAAGATTGGCCACTCCGACAGTCATTGGAGCCTGGGAGGAAAAGTGTTCAGCATCCACCTCTTGTTGAATCAAGGAAGATTTTGTTACCACCCTTACACATCAAGCTGGGTCTGATGAAGAACTTTGTCAAGGCCATTGACAAAACACAAGCAGCTTTCAAGTACCTCCGTGGAAAATTTCCAAGGCTAAGTGAAGCTAAGCTAAAGGAAGGTGTCTTTGTTGGTCCTCAGATTCGTGAACTTCTTCGAGATGATGCATTTGACCATGCACTGCATGGCAAGGAAAAGACGGCATGGAAAGCCTTCCAGTTAGTGGCAATAAATTTTCTCGGAAACAACAAGGCAGACAACTACAGGTTGTTGGTGGAAAACCTCCTCAAGGTATCCAAAAGCCTTGGTTGCAACATGTCACTAAAGATACATTTTTTGCACTTTCATCTAGATTTTTTTCCACCGAACTGAGGAGCAGTGAGCGACGAGCATGGCGAGTGATTTCACCAGGACATTGCAACAATGGAGAAACGTTATCAGGGCAAATGGAGCCCATCAATGCTTGCAGACTATTGCTGGACAGTGACAAGAGATTCTCCATTTAATGAATACAAGAGACATGCCAAGAAGCGCCGAGTAGACACTGAATAGGACTAAACTATGTACAGAATAGTTTTTTGCCTTTTGTTTAATAATAAATTTTATTTATATAACCCTTTTGCTGATTTTTAAAGTGTTACATAAACAGGACAGGTGAAATATTATCATGTAAAGCAACCATAAACACATGAAAAGACCTAGGTTTACAATTTATGATTAAAATTCTACTATCTACACAATATACATAGTCATAAAAGTAAAAACTTAAATATCTTAGAAACAGTAGCCAATCAGTTGTTTTAATTGTCATATTTGAATTCAGCACATCAAAATACATAATAAATAGCACATTTTATCTCTGAAGCAGACGACTTCTCAAAAATTGTAGACCGGTGTTACCTATCCCTTTCTTAATGATTCCCAACATTCTGTTCGCTTTTTTGACTGCCACTGCACGGTGAGTGGATGTTTTCAGAGAATTATCCACAGTGACTCCAAGATCTCTTTCTTGAGTGGTAACAGCTAATTTAGACCCCATCATTTTATGTGTATAGTTAAGATTATATTTTCCAATGTGCATTACTTTGCATTTATCAACACTGAATTACATCTGCCATTTTGTTGCCCAAACACCCAGTTTTGAGAGATCCTTTTGTAGCTCTTAACAGTCTTCCCGGGACTTAACTATCTTGAGTGTTGTATCATCTGCAAATTTTGCCATGTCACTGTTTACCCCTTTTTCCAGATCATTTATGAATATGTTGAATAGGACTGATCCCAGTACAGACCCCTGGGGACACCACTATTTACCGCTCTCCATTCTGAAAACTGACCATTTATTCCTACCCTTTGTTTCCTGTCTTTTAACCAGTTACCAATCCATGAGAGAACCTTCCCTCTTATCCCATGACTGCTTACTTTGCTTAAGAGCCTTTGGTGAGGGACCTTGTCAAAGGCTTCCTGAAAATCTAAATACACTATATCCACTGGATCCCCCTTGTCCACAAGCTTGTTGACCCCCTCAAAGAATTTTAGTAGATTGGTGAGGCATGACTTCCCTTTAGAAAAACCACCTTGACTATTCCCTAACAAATTATGTTCATCTGTGTATCTGACAATTTTGTTCTTTACCATAGTTTCAAACAGTTTACCCTGTACCGAAGTCAGGCTTACCAGCCTGTAATCGCCGGCATCACCTCTAGAGCCCTTTTTAAAAATTGCCATCACATTAGCTATCCTCCAGTCTTTTGGTAGAGAAGTTGAGACCCCACAAGAAGAGAGACCCCACAAGTGACAGAAATGAAAATCCTATGCTAATGGGGAAAATTCTCATTAAAATCATAGAAGATTAGGGTTGGAAGAGACCACAGGAGGTCATCTAGTCCAACCCCCTGCTCAAAGCAGGACCAACACCAACTAATTCATTCCAGCCAGGGCTTTGTCAAGCTGGGCCTTAAAAACCTCTAAGGATGGAGATTCCACCACCTCCCTAGGTAACCCATTCCAGTGCTTCACCACCCTCCTAGTGAAATAGTGTTTCCTAATATCCAACCTAGACCTCCCCCACTGCAACTTGAGACCATTGCTTCTTGTTCTGTCATCTGCCGCCATTGAGAACAGCCAAGTTCCATCCTCTTTGGAATCTCCCTTCAGGTAATTGAAGGCTATCAGGTCTCCCCTCACTCTTCTCTTCTGCAGACTAAACAAGCCCAGTTCCCTCAGCCTCTCCTCGTAAGTCATGTGTCCCAGCCCCCTGATCATTTTCGTTGCCCTCCGCTGGACTCTCTCCAATTTGTCTACATCCTTCCTGTAGTCGGGGGCCCAAAACTGGACACAGTACTACAGATGTGGCCTCACCAGTGCCGAATAGAGGGGAATAATCATTATTATTTTTCCTCAGTCTGCTAGCAATGCTCCTCCTAATGCAGCCCAATATGCTGTTAGCCTTCTTGGCAACAAGGGCACACTGCTGACTCATATCCAGCTTCTCATCCACTGTAATCTGCAGGTCCTTTTGTGCAGAACTGCTGCTTAGCCAGTCAGTGCATGGGATTCTTCCGTCCTAAGTGCAGGACTCTGTACTTGTCCTTGTTGAATCTCATCAGATTTCTTTTGGCCCAATCCTCCAATTTGTCTAGGTCACTCTGGACCCTATCCCTACCCTCCAGCATATCTACCTCTCCCCCCAGCTTAGTGTCATCTGCAATCTTGCTGAAGGTGCAATCCATTCCATCATCCAGATCATTAATAAAGATGTTGAACAAAACCGGCCCCAGGACCGATCCCTGGGGTAGTCCACTTGATACCGGCTGCCAACTAGACATTGAGCCGTTGATCACTACCCATTGAGCCCGACAATCTAGTCAGCTTTCTATCCACTTTATAGTCCATTCATCCAATCCATACTTTTTTCACTTGCTGGCAAGAAAACTGAGGGAGACCATATCAAAAGATTTGCTAAAGATATATCACGGCCACTGCTTTCCCCATATTCACAGAGCCAGTTATCTCATCATAGAAAGCAATCAGGACTATATGGGCAAGCATGACTTGCCCTTGATGAATCCATGTTGACAGTTCCTGAACACCTTCCTCTCCTCCAAGTGCTTCAAAATGGTTTCCTTGAGGACCTGCTCCTTGATTTTTCCAGGGACTGAGATGAGTCTGACCGGTCTGTAGTTCCCTGGATTCTCCTTCTTCCCTTTTTTAAAGATGGGCACTATATTTGCCGTTTTCCAATCATCCAGCACCTCCCCTGATCGCCACAAGTTTTCAAGGATAATGGCCAATGGCTCTGCAATCACATCAGCCAATTCCATCAGCACCCTCAGATGTATTCCCATCCTTTGGATGCATTCCCACCCTCGGATGCATTCCCTCCCAATTCTCTCAGCACCCTTGGATGCATCATTCCTGTACCTTTCAGTCTGCTCCTCTAAACATGGGCTCTCTCTCCTCCCTTTCCCAGTACTTTTAACAAGCAATTTGGGATTGAGGCACAGTGAGTTTCACACTGGCCTAGCAAGTTTTCACCTATGACATCACCCTTTTAGGTCATCAATTTTCTTCATAATTTAGTCTCTACCTTCCAGCCTAGCCAAACCTGTGTCACATTCCTGCTTGTTGCCAGGTGATGATGGCAGTAGGTGTATAAACTCTTCTCACATTGGGTTGAGTGTGTGGGCTCTTTTAGCTAGTGTGTGGGAGGGGAACATCCTACAGTGACTCCTGAATTTGAATCTCTGGCTTCACAATGCTTAATGTCACCACTCTAGACTGTGCAGTGGGCATATCCAGTCATATTTGTTTTGGTCTTCCCTGATGTAGTAGAGGTGATGTATCCCTTTTCTTACTTGCATCATCAGTACGAAATGTTTTGCCATTCTCAGGGACCTGAAATGGTGTCAGTACATCTCAATTAATTTCTTGGGCGGGGGGGGGGGGGGGAGAGGTTGTTTTGTTTTTTGTTTGTGTTTTTTATAGTGCACACCCTATTAAAATCACATTACAGAATAAAAAGTGCATAACTGTTGTTTACCAAAGCTGTTCCTCTCACAATGACTCATTAAAGAAGGTGGTTTTGTTTCATGAGACAAAGGTTCCATATAAATGTAATAATGGAATAGTGCTATTCCCACAGAGCAGCTTTCTAGTCCATTTCTACTTTAACTTGTATGCCATAGTGTCTTAATTGACTTTTACCTAGCCCCGGTCTTAAGCATAAGCAAAGCAACTTCTGAACTAACCCTTATTCCTGTCTAGCAGTGGGGAAACAACTCACTGTGAGTTTCCAGCAGAGGGGAGGCAAATTATGGCCTCATTAGTCCCTTCCAACAGTTTGTGCCCAAGATTTGATTGGCCTCTTGCACATCCACAAGCTGGCCCTGATTATATCTTTGTCATTCTTCATCCAGATATGCATATTCTATTTTTTGGTTTGGCTTGGAACACTGAAAATGTTTGTGAGGTGGGTCTTTGGCTTCCCTTGGATGCCTAGGTGAAATATTGTTGAACAGGGATATACTGGGCTGATGAAAACAGTAGTCATCTATGTTTCATGTTTGCCATCCCTATGCTCTTTTAAATGGAATTATAACCTTTGTAGGTATTATAAATAGGCTGGTTTGCAGCCCCATGTTTTGTATCAATGCTGGAACTTATCTTGGCAAGGGTGTGAGGGTACCACTCTTTCAAGCACGCTTGCAGAATATAGCTATACTATATCCAGGAGATCCTTTAACCACCTTCATTCTCCTCTGTTAAATCCCCATCCTCTTCCATGTATAGTTCATAGCTACATTGTGGCATCAGATTCTGTGGCTGGAAAGGCTGCCACTGACTGTCCTCTCTTGTGACACTGCATTTAGACTAGCCACCAGAACTGTCCTTAATGGCTCTGCATCCTACTTCCTGACCTTCACTAGAGACTTATGCCAACCTTCTGAAAGTTGGATGACTGAAGTTGTGCACATGATGTTGGGCAGATTGTTTTCTGAGATGCTGAACAGTCAAATCTCCTGCTTAAGCCAGGAGGAGGTGCACATACTCAGCGCTTCTGAAAATTAGGCCATGTAATGAAGGTATCTAAATATGTTTTTAGTGCCTAACTTGCAGCCCTGAAGTTTCACAGTTTTCCATTGAACATACACCTATTCTTTGTCAAACCTGAGGTTGATGAGCTCTGCATGCAGTCACATGCTGTAATAACTGCAAGACCAAGAGGCGGATTTTAAGTCAGACTTGTTCTCCACAACTGTTGTCCTTCGTTCCCAGCTCCATTCATACTTTGAAGGTGCCATTGATCTAGCATCAGAGGGGTAGCCGTGTTAGTCTGGATCTGTTTAAAAAAAAAAAAAAAAAAGGCAACAGAGAGTCCTGTGGCATGTAATGGAAATTTCCAGAGGTTAGGTCCTGTGATTGTGTTGCTGGTGTAGATATGTGGGCAGAGTTGGCATCGAGGTTTGTTGCATGGATCGGTTCCTGAGTTAGAGTTGTTATGGTGCGGACACCATCAGATCAAGATTAAACAAAGACTGTGAATGGCTGCCAACTACAAAAGCAGTTTCTCCTCCCTTGGTGTTCACACCTCAACTGCTAGCAGAGGACCTCACCCTCCCTGATTGAACTAACCTCGTTATCTCCAGACTGATTCTTGCCTGCATATTTATACTTGCCTCTGGAAATTTCCATTACATGCATCTGACAAAGTGGGTATTCACCCACAAAAGCTTATGCTCCAATACATCTGTTAGTCTTAAAGGTGCCACAGGACTCTGTTGCTTTTTACTGATCTAGCAAGAAGCAGTGATTATGTATCCTAACATCTGTGAGATGCTTTTCCATAACAAACTCACCCCAACTCTACACAGCTGACAGAGAACTCTAAGCAGCTCTCTGAGTCAAAAGTTCCTGATTCTTTCCTCCTTCTCAACAGAGACCCCCCAACTAAACCCTGTGATTGAGCCTCTGTCCTGGATGCTGGGCACCTGGCTGTCAGACCCACCGGGAGATGGTGACTTCCCTATGATGAAGCCCTTTCAGTACCTGGAAGAGGTGCGCATCTCTCACGTGGGGCAGCCCATGCTGAACTTTTCGTAAGTCTAAAACTTCGTTTGTCATGGCAATACCTTTGAATGGAGTGTGCATAAACCCCAACAGGTTTACTGGCTGCACATAAAAAAAAAGTGGTATAGTAAAAATATTCACCCATCAGATGAGAGGATATGATGGGATCTGACTGGGTGGCCTGATTTTTAGAGGTGCTGTGCAGCTCCATTGCAACATATGCCTGGGTTACACACCTAAATCTGGCAATTGCTGTTCTTGATTAAACATTTATCTGCATTTCTGTTCACTTAAACGTTTACAAATCACTACACACCTCAATGGAAATGCAGAAATAAGTGGGCAGGCAGGGAGCATGACAATAATTTTAAGTGTGCACATGCTAGTGACCTGTTGCCAAAGGACCACAAGCAGTTAATAGAGCACATCCATGTGGTCCACAAAGTGCAAAGTTTTGAGAGCCAAGCAGCAGAGGACTTGGGAGGTTGGGCAAGAGAGTGGTTCCATGAGAGAGATTTATTTCAGAGTGGTCCAAAGAATCATTATATTTTGAATATCAGTAGGTTTTTAACTTTCTAGACACTTAAACTTGGTGTGTGTATGTACGTGTACATATGTAGCCACAAATTTACACTGGCCTAAGGCACGAGACAGACAATATTGTTAATGCTGAGATAGGCACTTTAATAAGATTATCCCTAGAGCTACTTGCTCTGCTTCACTGTAGAGCTTGTGCTATAAATTTTAACAAACAGTCCATGTGTCCTCACACAAGCAGCTATGAAGAGGCTGCTAGATCTGTCCATTTAAATCCTGGCAATTTGTCTATATTGTAGATAATGAAAAAAAGTAGAGTGATTAAATGAAGTGTTTAGTAGGGCATATAGGGTAAAGAGCTAATTATTTAGCCATTTTGGACATGTAGGTTTAAGAAATTGTGTGCAAGGAAAAAAGATTTGGAGGAAGATAGATCTTTTAGCTAACATTTCAGTATTCATGTTAGTAAAAATAAGCTTTTTGCCTGCTTATTTTTGGGTGTGGATTACAAAGGTTATTGCTCTGACTGCAAGAGAAAGGAATAATTACAAGCTCTTAACATGATGCAAAAGATGACACACACACCTAGACTACGTGCAGTTTTTGTACTAATATAAATATGTTGGTTGGGGGTGATTTTTTTTTAACCAATATGATTTTACTGGTATAACCCCTAATGTGGATTCAGTTATACATGCAGTTATGCCCCTTACATGTATAGCTTTATTGCCCTTCCCATCCAGGAATAAGCTATACTGGTAGAAGCACATTCATACTAGTATAACTGCATTCCATTAGGAGAATTGTACCTCTTTAACTATACCGGTATAGTTATTGCAGTACAACTTTTGTGTCTAGATAAGGCCAAACAGGAGAAGTAACATGTTCATAAACAAAGGAGATTATTGATCAGAGTGCAACTGCAAACACACAAAACTTTCCACAGTAGGGAATTCCTGGAGCAGAATTAGCAAGAATTAGCTCAGAGGAAACCCCACCACCCCCATTTCATTTATACAAATGAGGGGTTGGAAATGCCATCTAGTGACATGGGAAATAGGAAAGAAGTAGAAAAAGTATGCTTGGCTAGTCTGACAGTATTTAATTAATAATCAAAAGTGCAGGCAGACCCAGTGGTGTTACACACAAGACCCAGAGTAGGACTGATCAGAATACATAATTGCGGGGGCTGATGGAGACTACATATGTCTCCAAGTTGGTGTATTTGTGCTTTGTGGGGAAGAGCAATGATTTAATGGCTCTTGTAGCCAGCCTTTCAAACTGGAAGATAGATGGTATAAGATCAGATATTTAATTGAGTAAGGAGGAGTATATAGGGTAAATGGTGGCCCCCAATCAATGAAAGGGCAGAATTCCCAAGGATCCCTCTCAGCAAGTTCTTGTATTGAGACAGATGAGCTGTGGAAAATTCCAAGCATGAGCATGAAAAGCAAAGTATCTCCGTAAATGTTAGCTAGGCATAACATGATATATCTTATACAGGTTTAGAACTTCCACTGCTGAAATGCTGCCTTACTGCTGTGCCAACCACTGGTGCATCCATAGTGTGGAGACATTTTTTGTATTCTTCTATTCATAATGTAGCTACTGCTGGTGACCATACCATTGAATAAAGTATCATGCTCTTGGTGATGAGACTGGGCTGAATACCTTGCATTTTGCTACTCTTCCATAGTAGAAATCTGGTAGTTTTAGTATCCTGATTTCCCAACAGGTTTAATGCTTTCCATCCAGACACCAGGAAGCCAATGCACAGAGAATGTGGATTCATCCGCCTCAAACCTGACACTAACAAGGTGGCCTTCATCAGTGCCCAGAACACAGGTACTGGCCCGATACCCTACCAGTTTGCACTATTGCTTTAAATTTGGGTTCTGTGGGGGAGGGAAGAAGGGCCAGCAGTCTCCTACATCCATGCTTCAGAACATTATTGGACCTGTATGAGGTTTTCATTATAATCTGTTTTAATTGATAATCCAGCACCAGGAAGCAGTACTTCTACCTCTGGTATGAATGAGCTCCTGCACTGTGAAACCTGTTGTGAGTGATGAGTTGCCAGTGACTCATGTAGTGCTTTGGGAGAAGAACTAGGCCCCGGTTTTCTCCAAGGGCATCACAGGACTCTAAACTAGGATACCATTCCAGTCCTATGCTAGGTTAGGGGGTGTCCTCTTTTTGAATAGAACAATAAGTTGGATGGGGATGAAGCTCCCCAAAATACCTTCCAATTTCCATGCACAGCTTTATAAACAAAGGATGACTAAAAAAACTGAAAATCAAATACAGGTCTGGAGCCTTGAAGATAGCAGAAGACAAGCAGCCTGCCAAGTTAAATGTAAGGTGTAACATTTCCATTCCCTTGATAGTGTCCTTCTCCTCTCCACTACTCCCTACTTGAAACACAAGTGTTCTGGAAACTGTAGATCCCACTGTGGGTGTAGGTAGGCGCACACCCCAGTTCAAAACAGGAAATTGTGAGGATGCAACTCTTCCTATTACAGCTAGCATGTTATTTGGCTAATTGCCAGGTGACTCCTTAGAGACTTCCACAGGTCACATTTCTTTTAAAAAAGTTCTTACCTGTGTTAACAACACTCCAGCAGTCCGCCTTATTCGGGTGCATCACAGAACTCAGAGCCCACCATGGCTTTAAGCCACCTTTGCACCCTCTCTATCCTGGGCTGCTCAGGTGCCCCTGGCATAATTTAGACAGTCCTAATTTACAGTGGCCTTCCCAGGCTGCTTAAAGGGGACAGAGCTGTGGTGAGAACTTCACCCAAATTATTAGAAGTGAAAGAATTTTAAAATCCAGTCAGCTTCTCAAATTGCATCTATAACTACCTAGCAGTCATCCGTTGAGCACTCTGTTAGCTCTCTATTGAACTGCACTTTCATGTTATTGATTCCACTATGAGTAATGGCACAGCATATCCTGGCAGGTGATTATATCATGTAGGCAGGGAGCACTAGGTTTGCCCGTTTCTCTTTCAAATTGTTAACTAGGCTGTTTGCACTGGTAGATGCCAATAGGAAGAGCTGTGTACACTTATACAGACCTACATGTGTGGTTGCAGTATAGTTAGCCTTTTGTAGCTTATAATGATGTTAATAATATCCCTTCTCACTCCAGGTCTTGTGGAGGTGGAGGAAGGAGAGGTGAACGGACAGGAGCTGTCTATAGCTTCTCACTCTATAGCCAGGATCTCCTTTGCCAAGAAGCCCCATGTGGAGCAGGTGAGTGTCCTGGGGTTTGACACAACCATTCAGTTAGCTGTGATGAGTACCTGCCCAACATCGCATCGCCCCAGAGACGGCCAGTTAAGGAGATGCATTGAAAAACATCCTTTTAATCAAACAAACAAAAAAATCCACACACAAACTTTAAGATGTTCACAGAAATACTTCAGTCTCTTTCCTCTCTCATTTCCTCTGTAGTCTTCAGACGGTATTTATTTTTTCCCGTTGCTTTTAGGACATCAATAAGGCAGAGGAACTTCTGCCACTGAGGCATATCCCTACTGTGAGAAAAATGGCCCTGGAATCTTTGATCTCCAGGCAGAGCAGACAGGGTCTGTTTTGAAACTGAGACCCCAACATCATAAAATGCATGATAGTCAGTGCATCTGCCTTGAAATTGTAAGAGCTGAGTGGACCTAGAATTAGTTTTGTTTTTTTTTATTGCTGGTCTCTGTGATGTCAGAGTACACAAATGAGACATATTGGCACCAGATTTCCTTAGGGTGTTTAGTAGAGCTGCACTGGCACTCTGTAGAGAAGTCTAAGTGCTTTGTTTGTGATCCACAACTTTTTCATTTCAGGTTCTGCTCTCTTTCACTTGGGCTTTAGGGTTCCAATCCTCGGTAGACTATTCCCTTCATTGCTCCTCAAATAAAGCTGTGAAACTTTAGTTTACTTTCAATTAATACATTTTGGTACTGGGATGGGCCAAATTATGTACCTGGACAAACAAACAACTCTCATGTGGGACAACTGGGAGTTGTGGAAGTCCCTGAATGAGCCCTGGTTCTGTATTTATGAAATTTTCCAATGGGCTTCGGATCATGCCCATTATGTGTCAATAGGATTCTCTCTCGACTTCAGTGGGCTTTGGATCAGACCCACAGAGACATGCACACAAACAATATACATAGAACACTAGCTACATTTAAAAACAAAAACCAACATTTTCCAAAGTGACCTTGCATCTAATAAACCTAGATCAGTGTTGTGATGGGTTTCCCCTGGGAGCTTGCATCTAATGAATCTAGATCAGGGTTGTGCCATCTGGAACTGGGGTACCACTGACCCTGACCCACAAGTCTGGGCTACCTTTACACTTTACTGCTATGACAGGCCCTCAAGCCCCTACCAGCACACATGCAAGTAGGGACACATCCAGCTGCAGCTACATACAGATGCTGAGATCAGCTCTGCATGGGAAGGCTTCAGCTAAGGAACTGCCCAGCTACTCAAGTGCACAGCCCCCTCTGGAGGGTAAATCCAAAATTATACCGTCTTGTGCTGCACAGGGAACTGTACATCGTAAGCTCATGAAATTCACCCCCTCTCTCAATATGGAGAGGAATATACACAACTTTCTGCCTCAAGTTATGACTCCCACACACACTGGTTTTAAACAAAACAAAAATAAATTTATTAACTACAAAAGGTAGATTTTAAGTGATTATAAGATTTTAAGTGATTATAGGGGATAGCAAACAGATCAAAGCAGCAAGTTACCTGGCAAGTAAACAAAAATGCAATCTAAGCTTAATATACTAAAAAGATTGGATATGAGTAGCAAATTCTCACCCTAAATGATGATTTAAGCCAGCTGCCTGCTCTTAAGGGGCAAGCTGCACTTGCTTGCAGCTTAAAACCCCAGGTATCCCTTTCACAGGCTAGAAACCCCCCTAGCCTGGGTCCAGCACTCCCCTCCACCCCCAGTTCAGTCCTTGTTCCTCAGGTGTTTCCAAGAATCTTCTTTAGGTGGGGAGTCAGTGAAGAACCAAAATGTCACTCCCCTGCCTTAAAAGCTTTTGCATATGGTGTGAACCCTTTTTCTCCAAGCTTGGTTCCCACATCTTTCAGTGGAAAAACACTGGTATTCCAAGATGGAGTCCAGTACCATGTGGTCACATGCCCCCATAGTGTCATAACAGCCATGTTTGTAGTGTCCTCAGGAAGGCTCCCTGGGAAGGCTCCGGGGTGGGAGATTAGCTTCTTCTAGGACCCATTGTTCTCCCTAATGGTCCATTGATTGCATTTCCAGCCAGCCATTTTGCCTAGTGGGCGTTTCCCAGGTGTAAATGCATTTGTAATAGATACATAGACAATATTCCTAACTTCAGATACCAAAATGATACATGCATACGAATAGGGTAATTATATTCACTAAATCATAACTTTTTCAATGATATCTCACATGACTTGTCTTGTATAAAATACATCATAGTTATGCCATAATCATATCATAATATCTCTATGAAGAATATGGGATGCAGTGTTATGGTGTGGACCACAGTTTAGTTGAGAGATTGTGTGACTGTGAACAAGAGGGGGTGAAGATATTGCCAGCTTCCTTTCCCTCCTACACATTATACATTACTAGTGCAATGAGGAGACTGAATGCCTGTAGAAACACCTAGGAAGGAGGAAAAAGAAAAACCAGCATCATGTGACTGGAGCTTATAGTTTGGGAACCACTGTAAATGTTCCTTGGCTCTTCAGTGCCATCTTTGGTGCTCTCACCAAATCAGAACCACAGACAGTAAAATGTTTAATGCAAATGATTTTTCCAGATAAAGGCATTATGTTACTTGGGGAAATGGTTTTTTAGGGAAACTCTGGCTCCAAAATGAATGTAAGGCCCTGTCTATGCTTGAAACAGTGTTGAGGAACAGTTACTATGCAGTTATACCACCAGAAAGTTAAAACATGGACCCATTTTGTAGGATCTGTGCAATCTACCTATATTTTAAGGATCATACTTAAGACACATCGTTAAGGTTGATTCCCCCCGCTGGCACTTTGAGTGTAGAAGTTGGGGTCCTGCAAGGATTTTAAAAATGAATACTGGCCGCTTCAGGCTTGTATTAAACTCCCAAGGTTACAGCTTTTTTCTGACCTTGGATGGGTAGATGCTGCCACCACCCAAGTGCAAAAACCCCTTTGAGAACCCAGGAAGGCGCACTTGGGAATTTCTTCCTGTGCGGTACCCTTAAGCCCTTTCACCCTGATAAAGAAAACAAAAGAAATTAGCTGTTGCCACCAGCTAATTAAACATTTAGCTGCTGCACAATCCTGTCTCTGTTCCTCTGTGTTCTGTATAAGACAGATAACAAGCAGCCTCCCCTATGACTTGAAGAGTGTGACAAAGCAGGAAAAAGTTTGCCCTTACGGTTCCTCTGGCTGTTCTAATAGGTTTGCAGTAACAAACATTTTGGGAAGTTGTGGCTTCAGTTGTCTGTGTGGGTATTTGGCAGGAAAAGTCCCAATTGCTGAATACCACGGGTGGGGGCACTATTCACAGGTCATTTATTCTGTCAGAGCCTTACCTATGCTTCACATCTCAGATTAAAGGAGATTAGAAGGAACAGTAAACAGAAAGAGGACAAGCAGTCCTGGGAAATAATTCTTCAGTACAGTGCCTAGCTCTGCACTTTGCTGCCATGCTCAGTTAGGGTCTGTCTTCACTGCAGAGTTCCCAGGCTCTTACTCCGGTGTTGGCCCTAACCCCCTTCCCATCTACACATACAACCCTCTCATTCAACTTTAGTGGTGCTTTCACGCCAGGCTAACTGGCCTGGCGGGGCGGGGTATGGGTTAGAGCACAGGTTCAACTTGGCCTAGTAATCTGCCACTTTGCAGTGTGGACACAAGCTAAATCACTTGGGCGCTCTTAGTTCTCCAGTGCTTTCCTTCTGAGTGCCTGGGGGAACTCTGAGAAAGGCAAGTTCTCCCACAATTCGCTGGGAAAGAATCATAGAGCAGTTCAGCTCACTACAGCACAAAGAACTAAGAGATGTGCCCCCAGAAGTCCTAGCCACAGCACCATGAGTACAGCACCAGGGAGGACCCAGTAATAGGGGTCTGGCTTTGCAGTGTGGCTGCTCACATCCAGGCTTGACTAACCTGAGTGTGGATCATTGGTATAACAGTACAAAGAAGGTATACCCAAAGCATGAGACCAGAGCAGAAACTGACTAGGGAACAAAGCTCAAACCACTGAGATCTCTTATGTCATAGGCCAGGCACTACAGCAAGGAGGCTTGGAACTGCCAGAGTGATAGCTGGCCCTGCTGTGTGAGGAAGCTTAGACTGCAGGATATATGGTACTGTGACTTGGGCTGTGCTGTGAGGGAACTCTCTGCCAAAGCCCTAGAGCTGGAGTTAATAGGACACTGCTGTGAGGAAGCTTACACTGCTGGAGTTAGTGCTGGCATATTGAGGGCACAGCAGGAGCCCTAACTGCTATTTGTGAAGTCGCAGTTGCAGAGTAACAGCAAGAAGCAAACCTAAAAACTGTCCAAAAATAATAAAAGGTACCAATCCAGTCTTGCATGTATTTTACTGTGAGCTATTGAATATTAAAGTTTAATTACTTCAGTATCTAAAATGTTTGAGATTGGATGTAGCTAGAGAAAAAGGTGTTAAGTATTGATAATACTCACTGACCACCTCTGACTACAGCAAACACAGTGCTATTTTATTCTGGACTTTAAGGATCAAACCTGCAGCCTGGCTTTAACTGATCACACCTTAATGCTGGCATAAAAATTGCAGTTGCAAATAACTGTGGGCCTAAATTTGCGCAGACACAGTCTGGGTCCTAGTGTGTGTAGTCTGATTTGCATGCACAAAATTGTACCCATAATTGTTCGGGCCTGCAAAAATGGAGACCAGTGTCTGAAAGACTGGCCTTGGCTATCACATCAAATTAAAAAGTTTAGAGGAGTTTTTAAAACTAAGGGCTGGGAGAAAGCCGACAGGTGTGGAGGAACACACAGTTCAGACAGACACATCCCTTAGGGGATGATTTATTAAAGGGGATACTGTATAGCCTAGTAAAGAGGAGAGGCTAGAAGTTGATAAAGTACAAGTAGGAGCAGAAGAGAGAGAGTGAGTCAGATGAAAGAATCCCATTCAATTACATCACATGAAGGCAGACAAACTAAATATTGACAGATTTTATAAGTGCTTATATACAAATGAGAGAAGTCTAAATACTAAGGTGAGTGAACTTGAGTGCCTAGTATTAAATGAGAATATTGAGAATAATAGGCTTCACAGAAACTTGGAACAATGATAATCAATGGGACACGGTAATATACAGGATACAAAATATATAGAAATGACAGAGTAAGTCATGCTGTCAGGGGAGTATGAAAGAAAGCAGATAAAAGTATAGTAAAAATCTTAAATGAATCAAACAGTACCATAGAAACTCTATGGATAGAAATTCCATACTATAAGAGTATGGCAGTAGGATGGTGACTGTGATTGGGAAATGCTTGGGGAGATTACAGAGGCTACAAAAAAGAAAACCCAACAACAATTTCTAGAAACCATTAATGACTGCTTCATGGATCAGGTAGTCCTGGGGAGAGGCAATTCTTGATTTAGTCCTAAGGATCTGGTCTAAGAGGTGAATATAGCAGAACCGCTGAGTAATAGCAACCATAATGTAATTAAATTTAACATCCTTGCAGGGTGGAAAACACCAAAGAAACCCACCACATAAGGAAGTACTTCTTCACACAATGCACAGTCACCCTGTGGAACTTGTTGCCAGAGGATGTTATGAAGGCCAGAAGTATAACTGAGTTCAAAAAAGAATTAGATAAGTTCATGGTGGATAATACCATCCATGGTTAATAACCAAGATGGTCAGGGACTCAACCCAATGCTCTGGGTGTCCCTAGACCTCTGACTGCTACAAGGTGAGACCGGATGACAAGGGATGGATCACTCAATAATTGCCCTGTTCTGTTCACTCCCTCTTAAGCATCTGGCATTAATCACTGTTGGATGACATACTGGGCTAGGGAGACCATTGGTCTAAGCCAGTGTGGCCATTCTTATGAATTATCTCCCCGGTGCCGATATTTAAGAGCTGCTGTCATCTTTCTAGTTATCTGATTTCTTTATTCTTAGTGATTTATAGAGCTCTTATCATCATGGCACCTGAGCGCTTACAAAATTTTGAAATAAAATAGGTAGAACTACTCAATCGCTGCTGCTGGCTGAAATATTGGTAGCCATATTGTCAGGAGGGGAGGGGGGAAATTGGCATACAGATGAATAAAATAAGTGTCTTACTTCATTCCCTGAAGTTTGTACAACTCTGCCAAGGAATAGGAATTCCAGAAGTGAGGAATTCCTATTCCGTGGTAGAGTTGTACAAACCCGTTAAGAGAGTTCACAAGAGTTCAGTCCCAAGCTCTGAAAGTTAAAATCAGCTGAGAGACTCTTATTGACGTGTTGGGGTCTAAGGCAAGAGATGGTTCCTCAGGTACTTGGCTCCCAGACCATTCAGAGTTTTAAAATGATCACCAACACCTTGACTTTCACCTGGAAACAAACAGAAGCTCAGTGCAAAGACAAGTGTGAGCATTGTATTCTTTTGGCTGTTTATTCCACTCAAGAGGCTGGCGGCTAAATTCTGTACCAGCTAGAGCTTCTGTTATAGAAGTGGTCCTAAGTACAGCTCATTATTGTAGTTTTGCAGAAAGCTGACTAAGGCATAGGTCATAGAATCATAGAATAATCGTAGGGTTGGAAGAGACCTCAGGAGATCATCTAGTCCAATCCCCTGCTCAAAGTAGGACCAACACTAACTAAATCATCCCAGCCAGGGCTTTGTCAAGCCAGGCCATAAAAACCTCTAAGGATGGAGATTCCACCACTTCCCTAGGTAACCTATTCCAGTGCTTCACGACTCTCCTAGTGAAATAGTGTTTCCTAATATCCAACCTAGACCTCCCCCACTTCAACTTGAGACCATTGCTTCTTGTTCTGTCATCTGTCACCACTGAGAACAGTCTAGCTCCATCCTCTTTGGAACCCCCCTTCAACTAGTTGAAGGCTTCTATCAAATCCCCCCTCACTCTTCTCTTCTGCAGACTAAATAACCCCAGTTCCCTCAGCCTCTCCTCGTAAGTCATGTATCCCAGCCCCCTAATCATTTTCGTTGCCCTCCGCTGGACTCTCTCCAATTTGTCCACATCCCTTCTGTAGTGGGGGGACCAAAACTGGACGCAATACTCCAGGTGTGGCCTCACCAGTGCCAAATAGAAGGGAATAATCACTTCCCTTGATCTGCTGGCAATGCTCCTACTAATAGAGCCCAATATGCTGTTGCCCTTCTTGGTAACAAGGGCACACTGCTGACTCATATCCAGCTTCTCATCCACTGTAATCCCCAGGTCCTTTTCTGCAGAACTGCTGCTTAGCCAGTTGGTCCCCAGCTTGTAGCGGTACATGGGATTCTTCCTTCCTAAGTGCAGGACTCGGCACTTGTCCTTGCTGATCCTCATCAGATTTCTTTTGGCCCAGTCCTCTAATTTGTCTAGGTCTCTCTGAACCCTATCCCTACCCTCCTGCATATCTACCTCCCCCACAGCTGAGTGTCATCTGCAAACTTGCTGAGGGTGCAATTAATCCCATCATCTAGATCATTAATAAAGATGTTGAACAAAACCGGCCCCAGGACCGACCCCCGAGGCATTCTGCTTGATACCAGTTGCCAACTAGATATCAAGCCATTGATCACTACCCATTGAGCCCAACAATCTAGCCAGCTTTCTATCCACCTTATAGTCCATTCATCCAATCCATACTTTTTTAACTTGATGACTGTTACTAGGTCTGCAGTAGAGAGGAGCAGTTGCAGTTTCCTAGCTAGATACAAAGGATAAAAGTCACTGCAGTCCTTGTGACCAGGTTTGTCTCTGTAGCACTCCCTTGTGGCCTATCAGGGCACAACTCACCCAGCCGTGGGCCTTTTCTGGTAGGTTGCTGTCTCTTCCAAGGTTCGATGTAGCTGTGCTTTCACAAGACACCACCCTTCTATTCAGGGCTTGTTTGCAAACAGTCAGTACTTCAGCTGGTCCCTCAGGGTCTGGTCATCCCTTGTCCAACTGGCAAGCTAGCCCAGTCTCTGGGCTACAACCAGGCATCTCTCATATCAGGAGAAGGAGAGCACTACACTCCTTTCTATTCTGCCCTGAATGGGCCTACGTCTTCTCCTTTTAACTTCCCTCTCCATGCCTGATACCTGCTGCAAGTGTAGTAGGGTTGGACCAATTGGTCCACATGCTCTCATTAACCCTCTCATTGCCAGTGTGGAGCCTGTCTGCTCTATCATTGTCACCTTTGCAGAGAGCCCTGAGGTAGCAATAGTCCCAAATCTGTGAGCCATTTTGGTGAGGGCATTCATCCTCAGTTGACAGCATAGATCTTACTCTTGCTTATTCCTCCAGATGCTTCTTCTAGCTTGGAAGCATCACTTATGTACAGTGAATCACCTTCAACATTTCAATCCCCACCAACTTGGTCAGTCACTCGGGGAGTGATGACACTGTACTAACTGTGTTGAAAAGGAGACATACAGCTGACTATCATCAGCACTTCAATGACTCCACAATTCTAAAGGTTGTACAGGTCTCAGTCCTGACAAATGTTCTGTTTAATAGTGCTGCTGATACATCATTATTTTTTCTGCTTCTTTTGATTAGTAGAGCCTTCTTAGGGTATGTCTACACTACGAAATTAGTTCGAATTTATAGAAGCCGGTTTTATTGAAATCGGTTGTATACAGCCGATTGTGTATGTCCACACAATAAAATGCTCTAGGTGCTCTAGTCGGCAGACCGCGTCCACAGTACGAGGCTAGCGTCGACTTCCGGAGCATTGCACTATGGGTAGCTATCCCACAGCTATCCCACAGTTCCCGCAGTCTCCGCCGCACCTTGGAATTCTGGGTTGAGATCCCAATGCCCGGATGATGCAAAACAGTGTCGCGGGCGGTTCTGGGTACATGTCGTCAGGCCCCTCCCTCCCCCGTCACAGCAACGGCAGACAATAGATTCGCGCCTTTTTACCTGGGTTACCTGGGTTACCTGTGCAGACAACATGGAGCCCGCTCAGCACAGCTGAGCTCACCGTCACCATATGTCCTCTTGGTGCTGGCAGACGTGGGACTGCATTGCTACACAGCAGCAGCTGCTAACTGCCTTTTGGCGGTAGACGGTGCAGTAGACTGGTAGCCTTCATCGGCGATCTGGGTGCTGGCAGCCGTGGGGCTTGCCTTTTGGCAGTAAATGGTGTATTATGACTGTTAGCCGGCCTATTACAAGTCGGGTCATCGCACGTTAGCAGAGTCTTCCCTGAGCAGCAGCTCATGCAATAGGCCTGAAGACCATCGTCATACACCGCCCCGTATTTGCTGCCAAGCACCCAGAAAGATGCCGAGGGCTATCAGTCACGCTGCACCGTCGTCTTAAGATGTAAAAAAATAGATTTTCTCTGTATTCATTTGCTTCCCCCTCCCTCCGTCAAATCAACGGCCTGCTAAACCCAGGGTTTTCAGTTTAATCTTTGGGGGGGACCAGTCTGTGACAGTTGTTTGTGTCTCTCCCTGATGCACAGCCACCGTTCTTTATTTTAATTCCCTGTGCCTGTACGCCATGTCGTCACTCGGCCCCCCTCCCTCCTTCCCCTAGGCCGTCAGATACTACGTTTGCGCCACAGCTCGAGCCGAGAAGCGGTTCGCGCCTTTTCTTTGAATTCTGGGTTGAGATCCCAATGCCCGGATGATGCAAAACAGTGTCGCGGGCGGTTCTGGGTACATGTCGTCAGGCCCCTCCCCCCTCGTCACAGCAACGGCAGACAATAGATTCGCGCCTTTTTACCTGGGTTACCTGTGCAGACAACATACCACGGCAAGCATGGAGCCCGCTCAGCTCAGCTGAGCTCACCGTCACCATATGTCCTCTGGGTGCCGGCAGACGTGGGACTGCATTGCTACACAGCAGCAGCTGCTAACTGCCTTTTGGCGGTAGACGGTGTAGCATGAGTGATAGCCGTGGGGCTGGCAGCCGTAGTGCTGCATTGCACCAGCCCCTTCCAGGCGATGGTATATTATGACTGGTATCCATCATCGTCATACTGGTATGGTTGTCAATCATGGCCACCTGGGCAGACATGCTACTGTTTTGATGATGACGGTTACCAGTCATAATATACTATTTTCTGCCAATTGCCCAATATTGTCTGCTAAGCACCCAGAAGAGGCCGAGGGCGATGCTGGGTGCTGGCGGACGTGGGGCTGGCAGACGTGGGGCTGCATTGCTACACAGCAGCAGCCCCTTGCCTTTTGGCAGATGATGGTATATTATGATTGGTACCCATCGTCATCGTACTGGTATGGCTGTCACTCATGCTGCAGCGTCGGCTGCCACCTTAAGATGTAAAAAATAGATTTGTTCTGTGTTCATTTGCTTCCCCTTCCTCCGTGAAATCAACGGCCTGCTAAGCCCAGGGTTTCCAGTTTAATCTTTGGGGGGACCATTCTGTGTGACAGTTGTTTGTGTTTCTCCCTGTTCCTGTACCTGTACGCCATGTCGTCACTCAGCCCTCCCTCCCTCCCTCCCTCCCGCCCTCCTTCTCCTGGTCCATCAGATACTACTTTCGCGCCTTTTTTCTGACCAGGCGCCATAGCTAGCACTGGGATCATGGAGCCCGCTCAGATCACCGCGGCAATTATGAGCACTATGAACACCACGTGCATTGTCCTGGAGTATATGCAGAGCCAGAACATGCCAAGGCGAAACCCGGACCAGGCGAGGAGGCGATTGCAGCGCGGCGACGAGAGTGATGAGGAAATTGACATGGACATAGACCTCTCACAAGGCACAGGCCCCAGCAATGTGGAAATCATGGTGTCACTGGGGCAGGTTGATACCGTGGAACGCCGATTCTGGGCCCGGGAAACAAGCACAGACTGGTGGGATCGCATCGTGCTGCAGGTATGGGACGATTCCCAGTGGCTGCGAAACTTTCGCATGCGTAAGGCCACTTTCATGGAACTTTGTGACTTGCTTTCCCCTGCCCTGAAACGCCAGGATACCAAGATGAGAGCAGCCCTCACAGTTGAGAAGCGAGTGGCGATAGCCCTGTGGAAGCTTGCAACGCCAGACAGCTACCGGTCAGTCGGGAATCAATTTGGAGTGGGCAAATCTACGGTGGGGGCTGCTGTGATCCAATTTGCCAGGGCAATGAAAGACCTGGTGATAGCAAGGGTAGTGACTCTGGGCAACGTGCAGTCAATAGTGGATGGTTTTGCTGAAATGGGATTCCCAAACTGTGGCGGGGCCATAGACGGAACCCATATCCCTATCTTGTCACCGGAGCACCAAGCCACCGACTACGTAAACCGCAAGGGGTACTTTTCAATGCTGCTGCAAGCCCTGGTGGATCACAAGGGACGTTTCACCAACATCAACGTGGGATGGCCGGGAAAGGTACATGATGCTCGCATCTTCAGGAACTCTGCTCTGTTTCGAAAGCTGGAGGAAGGGACTTTCTTCCCGGACCAGAAAGTGACCATTGGGGATGTTGAAATGCCTATCGTGATCCTTGGGGACCCAGCCTACCCCTTAATGCCATGGCTCATGAAGCCATACACAGGCAGCCTGGACAGGAGTCAGGACCTGTTCAACTACAGGCTGAGCAAGTGCCGAATGGTGGTGGAATGTGCATTTGGACGTTTAAAAGCGCGCTGGCGCAGCTTACTGACTCGCTCAGACCTCAGCGAAAAGAATATCCCCATTGTTATTGCTGCTTGCTGTGCGCTCCACAATATCTGTGAGAGTAAGGGGGAGACCTTTATGGCGGGGTGGGAGGTTGAGGCAACTCGCCTGGCCGCTGATTACGCGCAGCCAGACACCAGGGCGGTTAGAGGAGCACAGCAGGGCGCGGTGCGCATCAGAGAAGCTTTGAAAACGAGTTTTGTGACTGGCCAGGCTACTGTGTGAAACTTCTGTTTGTTTCTCCTTGATGAACCCTCCAACCCCCCCCCCGACCCGGTTCACTCTACTTCCCTGTAAACCAACCACCCCACCCCACCCTCCCCTCCCCTCCCGCTTGCAGAGGCAATAAAGTCATTGTTTTTTCACATTCATGCATTCTTTATTAGTTCCTTACAGAGGTAGGGGGATAATTGCCAAGGTAGCTGGGATGGGTGGGGGAGGAGGGATGGAAAAGGACACACTGCATTTTAAAACTTTAACTCTTATTGAAGGCCAGCCTTCTGATGCTTGGGCGATCATCTGGGGTGGAGTGACTGGGTGGACGGAGGCCCCCCCACCGTGTTCTTGGGCGTCTGGGTGAGGAGGCTATGGAACTTGGGGAGGAGGGCTGTTGGTTACACAGGGGCTGTAGCGGCGGTCTCTGCTCCTGCTGCCTTTCCTGCAACTCAGCCATACGCTCGAGCATATCACTTTGATGCTCCAGCAGACGGAGCATTGCCTCTTGCCGTCTGTCTGCAAGCTGACGCCACCTATCGTCTTCAGCCCGCCACTTGCTCTGTTCTTCCCGCGATTCAGCCCGCCACCTCTCCTCTCGTTCATATTGGGCTTTTCTCATCTCCGACATTGACTGCCTCCACGCATTCTGCTGTGCTCTATCAGCCTGGGCGGACATCTGCAGCTCCGTGAACATCTCGTCCCTCGTCTTACGTTTTCTCTTTCTAATGTTCACGAGCCTCTGCGAAGGAGAAACATTTGCAGCTGGTGGAGGAGAAGGGGGAGGTGGTTAAAAAAGACACATTTTAGGGAACAATGGGTACACTCTTTCATTACAAGGTCGCATATTTTGGCTTGCAGGCAGCCATGGTAGGCCACAGTGTTTTGGCTTTTTTAACCTTCTTAACATGCGGGAAAGGTTGCAAACAGCAGCGCATTTCCCATATCAAGGATGAATTGGGTTGTCCATTTAAAATGGGGTTTCAATGTAAAAGGAGGGGGCTGCGGTTTCCCGGTTAACATGCGGCACAAACACAAGTAAACCACCCCCCCACACACACACACACACACACGATTCTCTGGGATGATCACTTCACCCCTCCCCCCCACCGCGTGGTTAACAGCGGGGAACATTTCTGGTCAGAAGAGCAGGAACGGGCGCCTCTGAATGTCCCCCTTAATAAAATCACCCCATTTCAACCAGGAGAGCTTTCTGGAGATGTCCCTGGAGGATTTCCGCTCCATCCCCATACACGTTAACAGACTTGCTTGCTTTTTTTTTGTAATGTTTACAAATATTTACAAAGTTACACTCACCAGAGGTCTCCTGTGTGCCCTGAGGGTCTTGGGTGAGTTCGGGGGTTACTGGTTCCAGGTCCAGGGTCACAAACATATCCTGGCTGTTGGGGAAACCGGTTTCTCCGCTTCCTTGCTGCTGTGAGCTACCTACAGTACCTCCATCGTCATCTTCCTCGTTCCCCGAACCGTCTTCCCTGTGTGTTTCTCCAGTGAGAGAGTCATAGCACACGGTTGGGGTAGTGGTGGCTGCACCCCCTAGGATCGCATGCAGCTCCGCGTAGTAGCGGCAAGTTTGCGGCTCTGCCCCGGACCTTCCGTTTGCTTCTCTGGCTTTGTGGTAGGCTTGCCGTAGCTCCTTAATTTTCACGCGGCACTGCTGTGTGTCCCTGTTATGGCCTCGGTCCTTCATGGCCTTGGAGATCTTTTCTAATACTTTTCCATTTCTTTTACTGCTACGGAGTTCAGCTATCACTGCTTCATCTCCCCATATGGCGAGCAGATCTCGTACCTCCCGTTCGGTCCATGCTGGAGCTCTTTTGCGATCCTGGGAGGACTCCATGACGGTTACCTGTGCTGATGAGCTCTGCGTGGTCACCTGTGCTCTCCACGCTGGGCAAACAGGAAATGAAATTCAAACCTTCGCGGGTCTTTTCCTGTCTACCTGGTCAGTGCATCTGAGTTGAGAGCGCTGTCCAGAGCGGTCACAATGAAGCACTGTGGGATAGCTCCCGGAGGCCAATAACATCGAATTCCGTCCACACTCCCCCAATTCCGACCCGCAAAGGCCGGTTTTATCGCTAATCCCCTCGTCGGAGGTGGTGTAAAGAAACCGGTTTAAAGGGCCCTTTAAGTCGAAAGAAAGGGCCTCGTTGTGTGGACGTGTCCAGGCTTAATTCTGTTTAACGCTGCTAAAGTCGACCTAAACCCATAGTGTAGACCAGGCCTTAGTTCACCTACTACTGCCACTTATTTCTCATCTGAAATCTGTATACTTTGACATCAAAACCCTTTTGACAGAAGCTAATTGTGAGGTCACAAATTATTGCATTGTGACTTCAGGGGAGAAATAGGTGGCTGGAGAAGCCAAAAATAGCAAAGATTCTGTTTTTTTACCTTTTGTATTTCTCATTTGCTCAAACCATGAACAGAATTATGTCAGATGAGAATTACTGTCAAACTTTCCATAGGGCATCAGCAAGTCATTAATCTATCTGGGCCACAATTAACATTTTATATCGAGAGTCACACCAAATGGGGGAGGGGAATGATATTTACAGGTTTTTTAAAAGCTAAAAAACACATTTTCAACAGTTGAGATTTCAAAGTGATTCCTGAACTGTCAGAAGAGGTAGGGCCAAAGCTGAAAAAGAAAACGTTTATATTCTCCTCAGAGTGGCTGTGGAAAAAATTGATTTCTAAATATTTTTACTTTTTTTAAAAGCTGTTTGTTAAAACCTACATACAAAATCTTGACAATCCTGTATATGGAGAACAGCATTACTAAGCCAAAGGCTTTACATATCCATCATTACTTTATACTGTGTGTAAACAGCTGGGGCTCACAAGAAGAAACTTGCTCATTAGAACTTCCCCTGGATGCATGCCCTTGAGAAACTGATGTACTGAACCCAATTTACTTAGCCTAGAATGCTGAAGGTGTGTTATTCTTTGGGGGTGATTGTGTTTGTAAAGTAGCTCAACAGTCTCTTCCTTGCTTTGGTACAAGAGTAATAAAACAAGGTGATGCACGTGAAATGGAGCTCATGTAGCACAGATCTCTGGGGGGATCACTGCTTCTGGGCCACTCTCCTATCCCGTAGGCCTGGTACACCTAAAAATTAGATGGTTCTAGCTACATTGTACAGGGCTGTGAACATGTCATGCCCTGTGCAACAGAGTTAGTTCAACCTAGCCTTCACTGTAGATGCAGCTCGGTCAACGGAAGAATTCTTCCATTGATCTAGCTACTGCCTCTCGGAGGGGTGGATTACCTACACAAACAGAAATCCACTTTCTTCAACATAGGAAACACCTCTACAACAGCTGCTGTATCACAGTTGCAGTGCCATATCTGTGCTGCTATAGCTACTTTAGTGTAGACATAGCCCTAGACACAAGATAACGGGAAGCAGGGTTGGAGACTTCCAGTAGCCCACTCCCACTTCCAAAACCAAGATTGTTCATGGGAGACTGCTAATGCTTCTCCCACGTGCTGCCCCCCAACACCCATAGATGTGACAAACGACTCCACACGAAATAAATGTCTTTTGTCGTAGACCTACCCACAACCCACTGCCACATGTACTCTTTTTATGTGAGGCAACCAGCCTTCACCCTTCCCACATACAGTACCTGCTGCTCCAAAAAGAGGCATCCCTCCATGCATACTTCCTCCTCTCTATGCCCATTTCCCTTTACTCCATATTTGTTTGCTTATTTTTTGAGAAACAGTGAGCTCCCTGGCTTCTTTGATGTGCAATGGCTTTTTGTCTCCATTGGGGACCCGAAACTCCTTTTGAATCCAACTAAATTTAAGAAAAAAACCTACAGTTCATAGGAGTAACAAATTATTCACTCTGTTTCCTTCTTCCAACATTCAGCTATCATTATCCATTATTTGTATTGTGGTAGCATCTAGGACCCCGGTTGTGGACCAGAACCCCATTACAGTAGGCACTGTACAAACCCAGAACAAAAAGACCCTGCCCTAAAGAGCGTTTACGGTCTAATACCCACAGTAAGAAAACACTATGGGTTTTACTGAATTTACTTGTTTTTAAACAGGCTAGTTTTTGAATAGGATGAAAACCCCCAAGCTAAAGCAGAGCATTGCATGTCACAGTGCTTTTGTTGAGATATAATAAAGGTTCTTCTACTGGGCACTGCAGAACCCATGTTATGAGTACTCTGGCACACCAGGGAGTAAATATTGCTCCATTTAACCTGCCAATTTTAAGCCTCAGCAGTCATGGCATCTACATAGCATCCTTCTGTGATTTGGCAGGGTCCATGTTAGAGAGCAGTCAACCAGACTCATTTTGAAGATTAATGACCCTTATCTCCTCTTATGGGAGGGTATCCTATTATCAGTCCTGTTACAAGGTGGTGGCTGGCCAGGGTAGTAGTTATCTGAATGTCTGCTAGAGCAATGGGCTGGTGTTTTTTCTGGAAATTGTGAGTATATTTCTCGGCTCTGGCTCTTTCCACAAGCATTAAACACAGCCATAGAGAACCTTTCATTTTTATTTGCATACATATTAATGATGTTTTTAAAAGGATGACTTTGGCTTTGCTTTAACTGACTTTAATGTCAAACTAAAGAAAGACTGATTCAGTCACAAAACCAGCCAGATGGCCAACCTGTTCTGTTATGATCATGAAGGAGAAAGAAACCTTCTTGTCTCAATACAGTCCTTTCTAACCAACATTATTCTATAAAACCTTTCTTACACACTAGATTTCAGAGTCTTTCGCTCTCTGGAGTTACCATGTGTCCAGAAAAGCCACTGAGAAAAACTGGGAGAAAGGTTCTCATTTTTGAGCAGCCCTTTCTTCTGAACTTGCTTCCCCTCTCAGCTGAGTCCATCCTTCAAGGGTCCCTTCAGCAGGTCAGTTACACAGCAAAATATGGCTGAGACCCAGCATTCCTTTTAACTTAGGTTGGGGCAGTGGCAGAGTTGACAACGTTCAATGTAATTGTTCCTCCATCAGAGAATCCTTTTTTCTCTTTGGAGTTAGAGGAACTCGGCAGAGCAAACACATTCCATTGGTAACAAGAAAGGCAAAAGATTGTAACCCCAGAGAGGAAAAGCAGCTTCTTAAAGATTTAAAGGAGCTGTGTCGTTGCAATATGTCCCATGTTCTTGCGGGATCTGTGCCATTTCTGCCTGAAAATATTTGATGGAAGAGGAAAGAAGCAGCCACCCCAGAGCAGCTGTGCAGAAAAGACAATTTCCTATATAGGGTAAGCACTGGAGAGAGATGGGGAAATGGGAATCCATAGAACTGCTGTGTGGAAGGATGAAAAACATATGGAGGTGGGACTGATTCAGGGTCCATTTGTGGTTGCTCCTAGTTTTTGTTGCCTGGGTCAGCAATGACCGGGACTGCTGTTGAGGCAATACTCTCTGATTTTTAAGGAGTCAGTGCTTTGTATTGCTGAACAGTGACATCTCCCTCTAATTTTGAGGGTACCGTTGACTGCCTATCATAATAGTCCTATCCAGTCCTCATTAGCTAAAATGAGAATAACTGTGTTGTGGGGCTTTAAAGGTGGGAGATCTTAAATTTGGGGGATTAGGAGATCCTCAGATATATAAGCAATTTCCCTCCACATATATATGTAACATAGACACACACACTGCCCAGAAGGAAAAGATTTGCATTTTGCTAGCTACCTTCCTTTTGAAACAGGGTAACATGGGTGACAAGTGATGAAAGCTACACAGAGAGAGCCTGAATAGTACATTCAAAGGAGGGGAAATAACTGATGTGTTGATAATGGTAACAATGGGTACCTCAGACTGTGTAGCTCAGAGAACAGCTAACTAAGGCTGTGTCTACACTTCGAGGTAGGGGTGTGACTCTTGCTCATACACACGTAAGAGTTAGCGCAAGTATAAATAGCAGTGTAGCCACAGTAGCACTGGTAGCGGCAGCGGAAGCCCGGCTGACCCACACTGATTACAAACCCACCTGCAACCGGTAAACTCTAGGAACCCATCAGGTTCTACTGGAATTATTCTCCCTCTGGTTGCTGTGAAATTCACTGGAACATTTATTCATATGAAAATCATACTGCCCTTTAATTTTCTCTCAGTGCAGTACAAGATTGGCAGTAACTTCTTATTTTGCTTTGACCAGCTTTACTCCCTTTGTGCATGGTTTATCCTTTGATCTCAGGCCATTGGTCACCTGAGGGAGAACAAAGCCAGACAAACCCCTGCAGTGTGAAGTTTGGAATTCCATTCCTCAGTGCACACAAGATTCTACATCTCCCATAAGCTTTTTAAACTAATCTTAACTCTCCTGAAATTAGCCTTTCCTGCCACATAACGCCTTGGAGCCAGATTGCAGCTGGCCCCTGCACTCAAGGAAGGAGGGCACAGAGAGCTTCCCTTCATGTGCCTCTCACACAGGAGACAGCCCCAGCTGCAGTGGCTTACTCTTGCTAGCCACACATAAAAGACCATGGCTGAGGAAAGTGTACACAGCAATGGCTGCACTCCTGATAACTCCCAGAGACTAGTGCACCATGAGGGGCAATGCCCCTGGGAATTCCTTGTGGGCTGTGTGGCTCACCACAGGCCAGCACCTTAAAGGCATAACTGAGCACTCAGCTCTCTGGGAAGAGCTTCTTAGCATCCAAAGCACTAATACGGGGAAATAGCACACCCTGCAAATGCAGAGACTCACTACTCTGCCTTGTTTGAAATGTCCAGTTGTGGAACCATAGAAATCAGAGTTGGAAAAGACCTAAAGGATTAGGTCATTCAATTCATTCCCCTGTCTGTAGAAGATTCCTTCTTATATTTTAGGATTTGGATAATGGGATCAGAATTGTTTGTGGATGATTAAATTTGAAGTATATGAATGTTGCCAACTCAAAACATTCAAAAATCATGAGTCAGGGTTTGAAATCGTGAGATTGTCTTAGAAATCATGAGATTTAAAAATCGTACCATTTGTATTCTTTTTATATGTCTTCTAATGCTGAAGTATTTAGGGTTCACATTTTCAAGCTTTTTGCTACAATCTGAGCGCTAGAAACTTACTAAAAAATAAGAAAAAGCTGAGATTCGTGGGTAATAAAATTATTCCAACAGTTGGAGGTTTAAAGAAAAAAAATATCACAAGACCTACCATACATCCATGAGAATTAGCAATTTTGCATTCCCTCTGAAGCACCTAGCATTGGCCACTGTCAGAAGACAGGATACTGGGCTAGATGGACATTTGGTCTGACCCAGTATGGCCGTTCTTACGTTCTTATGCATAAAATAGAGGTGATTGCTTGACATAAACACTGAAATAAAATAACCTCCTTCAAAAATATTGTTAATGTAAAAGGAAGTTTAAGAGCTTAAACACAAAAGTCAGGAAATTTTAAAGTAAGATTCTCGCACCTTATTTTGTTGCTTACATTGCAATCTTTCATTGTGCAATTACACAATATACAGTGTGTGTAGAAAGACAAAATGTAGCATAAGCCCTTGTAAGGCTATCAGGAAATGGTGCAGTTCATTTGTATTTGCTGAGATAAATCACTTTTCTTTTTCTAGACATCCAACTAATCATTAAGATCAGCCATTTCTATCACAGAGAAGCACATCACACATGGTCTAACCGGTCCAGATTGAGTTAGTTTTGAGATTAGAACAGAATAGGAATTTTCAGTTGCAGCCTCATGTTTCCCATAATTGATTCATCCCAGGACACACCTGTATGCCAGCAGTATCAAAAAGGGGTGGTCTAGTCCTTGCTGCACCACTGATCTGGTTTATGAACTTGGCAAGTCATAAAGCCTTTGTGTACTTCAGCTTCCATAAATTGGAGATAACACTTCCTGCCCTTATTAAAGTGCATTGAGGTTTTTCAATGAAAAGTACAGATCATTATGAATGATAAAGTAGTATGGTGCCCAGCCTGTACAACCTGTGTTATATCATCTACCCCACCAAATTGTTATTAGTTTACAGTTAGGAAATGCAGTTGTGTTGATAAGGTTGCTCAGGCAATAAAAATAAAGGAAATCACCACTTAAACCAGCATTCACATCCAGCCTCAATTTGTATGCTATCCCACCCAGATATCAAAATGCCCAAACAGCCCCATAACAGATACATTTTCAGTCTAACATAGAACCACTTCCTCACAATCATACTGAAATGCACAAGCTAAACCCCAGCCTCAAACAGATTACAATAAATTGCCTATAGACATACATGTACTGGTAAAAAGTCTAGTGTATTAGCTCAAGAGGAAAAGGGCGGAGGTTGGAGTTCAGCTCGTGAGTGATTGTCAGGAACTGGAGGTGCGCATTGTGATTGGTTCTCTGATGGAATTGAAGGTGGGTTTGTTGTGTTGCTGCGCTGTGTTGGTGTGTTTGTGTTTGCGTATGTGCATAGGTGAGTGTGTGCTAAGGGATGCAAGTTGTGTGAATGTCTTGTTTTTTAGCGATAGTGTTGATGGGAAATGCATTTAAGCAGTCTTAACAATATGACAGTGTTTTTGTGAAAACCTCATTCTTCCTTATTCTTATTCTCAAGGCTCCCCAGGAAAGGGGATGAAGTGGCTTGGGGGAATATTTTGGGGAAACAGGGACTCCAAGTGGCCCTTTTTCCTGGATTTTTGTCTAAATCACTTGATGGTGGCAGCAATACCGTCCAAGGACAAGGAAAGGATTTGTGCCTTGGGGATGTTTTAACCTAAGCTGGTAGAAATAAGTTTAGGGGGTCTTTCATGTGGGTCCCCACATCTGTACCCCAGAGTTCAGAGTTGGGAGGGAACCCTGACACCCTCCCTCCAAATCCACCTCCTCTATGGCCCCCTGTTAATCCTAGGGAGTAGGACAGGACAGGAGGGAATTATAGCCCACATAGGGTGACCAGATGTCCCAATTTTATAGGGACAGTCACGATATTTGAGGCTTTTTCTTATATAGAAGCCTATTACCCCCCACTCCCATCCCGATTTTTCAAACTTGCTGTCTGGTCACCCTAAGCCCACATTGTCAGAAACATGGAACATACAGCTGTGCTGCAGAGACAGCTGCCCCTCTAGTATTGGCTACTTCCATTCTCTGATGGGTCTGAACTTTTCTTGGTAGAGATAAGTAAGGTTTTGTTAAATGAGGGCAATAACTGTTTTGTTAAGGAGTCGCTTTTGAAAAGTGGCATATGCCCAAGGTATTTTGAAAGTGTGCATATGGGTGAAGTTCGGCGCGTCAGAGGACTGTGCTTCTTTAGCTAGACGGAGATAAAAAATGTAAGACTGGCAGAGCCAAATGTCAAATTTACAAAAGGCATCATTTAAAAAACCTTTCCTCTGCAAAAGAGCGTGACTATTTAACTCTAAAAGTTATGGAAAATTCCACTGTCCTCAGTAAAGTGATTGTATTAAATTGGGACCCATTGTTAAATCCTTAAGGAGAGAAATAGCAGGATTAAATCCTGCTTTAACTACAGATCTCAAACAGTCTTAACTCTTGAGTCACAACCAATGCCTCTGTCATAACAAATGTTCCTGTTCTGTTTGGTGTCTCCGATGCTGAAGCACTCTGAGATGATAATGTAAATAAAGCCATTAGAAGAAGGACAAACTTTTTTTTAGCTGTTTGTTTTTAAAAGCAAGAAAGAGTTTGATCTAAATCTTGGAGTCTGTAGATATAAATATATACAGTTGACAACAGCATTTCATTAAGATATATAGCTTTTGGAAAGTATTTTGTACAGTATGGTCCAAAATTGTGGATCTATTGGGAAACTTTTTGACTGTAACACTGTCCTTTGCATTTTCAGTTCTTCCTTTCAGTTGAATGCATCACATGTAATGAATTTTTAAATTTGACTAGTTGATCCCATTAAATATAACCACTTGGCAGAGCTATCAGACTGAGCTCCCTCAGTCCCTGAGACTTCATTTCCGCTAATCTCTGGGACTGTGTTCACCATGAGAAGGAGCAAAGGGGGCCAAGCAACATAAACAAATCTTGTGGATGACGTGCAGAAAATCTGCACTGAATTAAGTCAAAGGGCCAAACTGCTGAGCTTGTGGAGTCTATGCCAAGATACTTTCAGGCACTGCTGATCACTCAGGGTAATCCTGTGCACTTATATGTGTGATCATATGATCACTTCTATGCAAGGCTCCATATAATCCACAGCTGCATCTCCATATATTCCACCTCTTGCTGCAGAATTGTTCTCCAGGATCAAAGCTTTCATAATGATGGGCCTGATTCTCCACTCTCTTGCACCAGTTTTATGTTGGTGTAGCTCACTGACTTGAAGGAAGCCTTTACAGTACCTTGAAGATGTAAACCAATACAATGCATCTTCCTGAGTCTGCTTACAGCCTGAAACAAAAAGAACAGGAGTACTTGTGGCACCTTGGAGACTAGCAAATTTATTTGAGCATAAGCTTTCGTGGGCTACAGCCCACTTCATCGGATGCATGTAGTGGAAAATACAGTAGGAAGATATATATATACACAGAGAACATGAAACAACGGGTGTTACCATACACACTGTAAGGAGAGTGATCAGTTAAGGTGAGCTATTATCAGCAGGAGAGAAAAAGACCTGTTTGTAATGGTAATGAAAATGGTCCATTTCCAGCAATTGACAAGGAGATGTGAGGAACTGTGTGTGTGTGTGTGGAGGGGGGTGGGGGGAAATAAGCATAGGGAAATAGTTTTACTTTGTGTAATGGCCCATCCTCTCCCAATCTTTATTCAAGCCTGATTTAATGGTGTTCAATTTGCAAATTAATTCCAATTCAGCAGTCTCTTGTTGCAGTCTGTTTTTGAAGTTTTTTTGTTGTAATATTGTGACTTTTAGGTCTGTAATCGAGTGGCCAGGGAGATTGAAGTATTCTCCAACTGGTTTTTGAATGTTATAACTCTTGACGTCTGATTTGTGTCCACTTATTCTTTTATGTAGAGACTGTCCGGTTTGGCCAATGTACATGGCAGAGGGGCATTGCTGGCACATGATGGCATATATACACTTCAATCTCCTTGTCAATTGCTGGAAATGGGCCATTTTCATTACCACTACAAACAGTTCTTTTTCTCTCCTCCTGATAATAGCTTACCTTAACTGATCACTCTCCTTATAGTGTGTATGGTAATACCCATTGTTTCATGTTCTCTGTGTATATATATATCTTCCTACTGTATTTTCCACTACATGCATCCGATGAAGTGGGCTGTAGCCCACGAAAGTTTATGCTCAAATAAATTTGTTAGTCTCTAAGGTGCCACAAGTACTCCTGTTCTTTTTGCAGATACAGACTAACACGGCTGCTACTCTGAATTCTGAAACAATAGCTCTGAGAAATGTAAACTGCCCTGTTCATCTTGATGGGTTAAATCTCTGATCTAAGTCTGTGTATACTAGGGATACTTGTGGCAGTGTAGCTACAGCAGTGCCAGGTCCCCATGTATATGCTCTGCACTGATGTGGCTTACCCCATATTACACCAGCGACACTACTACAAATGAGATGAGTGAAGTGTCAATATTAACTATTTCACTGCTGATCATTTTAGTGGAAAATAATGTATTTAATCCCAAAGGCCCAGCTCCTCAAAGAGATTTAGGCTTCTAATTTAAAATTCTAAATCTCTTTGAGGAGCTGGGCCAGACTGCTTCCCCCTCAGCTGCCCAAACGACCAGCTTCCCCCTGATGATTTCTTCAGTGCAATTAATCATGGTCAACACAAAACTTTTGGACGTACTGAAAGCTGCCAGTGTGTGAATGTGATGTCAAAATAACTAACCTAGGGGGCTGCTGTACTGAGTATTATTAATTGACTTAATTACAGGCCTAATGTTTTCATTTAAATGAAGCTACTTCATAATTTCCAGTCTGCCCCAGCTGGCTGCTGCAGAATTGAGGAAACATGCTGTAAAATTTAGGTCCAGCTTGTTACAGAGTACATTGGGGTTTGCTGCTAATAATCATCAGAGATGGATTTTGGCTTTGCTTTATGTAAGCATTCATTTTTTGTCAGAGGCGGTGATCTGTATTAGAAATTTAGCAAACTGGAAATGAGGTGAGAATGCCCAAAGCCCTAATGGCTGCTGCTATTCTGCAGCAGGAGATGCTTTTAAAGAGTGTGTAACCTCTGACACACAGCCTGTGTATTAGTGTGTTTGTTTCCATTTGATGACTAGCATATTTTCTTATTTTCCATCTGCATTAATACATTTGTCAGCTGTACTTCAGTCCATCCCTCTCAGTGTACACTGTTCTCAGTGTAGGACTCAGCTGTGCAGTACAGTAGCAGCCGTCACTCTGACAGAGGTGCTTTCTCTTAGAAAGTTGCTCTCTGCTTTATTGGAGGGTACAGAGTGATTATTGCCAGTTTCGCCAGGAGCTCCTGTAACAAACCAACCTATTTGGGGGCATAGGGAAGGGAGTATTGCAGCAGTCCTTAAGATTTTGCCTGTGGAAGTCTGTCAGACATGAGAAGGGCTGGGCCAGTAACTTTCAACTAAGGAAATAAGAGCCAAGCTTATTCTAGCCCCAGATGTTGGTTTACTTCATTTTAAAAAAAAAATGCTAACCAGAACAAAATAAAGGGCTGTGTGTGTTTATTTCCCTCTCAGATTACCAGAAAATTTAGACTCAATTCCGATGGGAAACTAGAACAGACCGTCTCCATGGCAACCACTGCGCAGCCAATGACTCAGCACCTTCACATTACCTACAAAAAGGTGACACCTTAAAAATAGGAGAGTAGGGTTTCCCCGCAGAAAAGGCGGAGCCTGGAGCCTAAGGACAGAAGCCTATCTTGGTGATCCACATTCACACCTGATTACAGGAGGGGGAGGCTGGTGAGCTACACATGCTGTTGGGAATGTTATGCAGTTGTTTCTGTAACGGTATATATAAAAAACAAATAAAAAGCCTTTATTTTTATGGCTGTGGCTTTGAACCTTATTGCTGTGCGGGCTGTAAATTCCTCTGCTCTGGCAGTGATTAAACAAGGGGTTTCTCAGGCCTGTTCCCTAGAGAGTTAGGAGGGCTGGCAGATTCAGTCTTCTAATCTTTTATATGATCTAAACGGATCGCCACAAAAACAAAACAGGAAGATAAAAGCAGCAGCAATACAGGGTGTGACAGACAGAACTCTCCATTCCATCTAACGCAATACAGGCTAAAGGTTAGGAGAGAACACCTCCTACTGTGGGACAGAGCAAACTGCCCTGGGGCCAAAACCTGCAAGGTGCTCAGCAACCACCCAGAGGTGGCAAATACCCTCACCCCCTTTACTTCAGTCGGAGTGGAGGGAGCTGAGTAGCTAGCAGGTTGAAGCCCATAGAGGATCTGATCTGAATCACTAGGAGTCATTCCATTGCCCTCAGTGGGTTTTGGTCAGTCCCAGAAAAAGTCCCCTCCCAGTATAGGATGGAGGGAGCTCTGGAGATAAGAGCCACACCTTCTCTAGCTTAAATGCGGAACACAATAAAACTCACATTGACAGGCACATGATAAAGAAAAGTGCCAGAAGCTTTAAATAATGAGGGACTAATTTCTGCAGCATTTTCAGTGACCTTGGTGTCATGGTTCAGCCTTTGATTTAGCTGATATATAATATTAGAAATATCAGCAGGTCTTTGTGCAATGGAAATAAATGTGGATCTAAAATTAAAGCCTTAATACACATGAGGCAGTTTGAAAGATAGTGAAACAACTACCTTTTTGGTGTGGGAAAGAGGGATTAGACAAAGTTTTCTGAGACATGGGACTGAAAAAATTGTAACTCACTTTATATGAGAGGGAAAGCTATAACTTTGCCTAAACATTTCAAATGAATTTTGTTCAAGATTTCTTGATGAGCTATATGGCATGGGCCTAATTTTGGTAAGGCTGTCTGTTTGTTGTAGTAGCTATTTATTCCCTACACATTTTATTTGAACATTTACCACACTGTCAGGTTATGGAGGATTGTATAAAGTTCACCAAGACTTGTGTACAGTTGTGCCAGCCATTTTTAAGCCCGGGGGTGGGAAGGAGGGGGGCACAATGTTTGGATTCAAAGAGGTTACGCTCTTTTGTGAGGTTTTAAGCTGCCAGAAGCATATTAGATTTGAATACTACATTTTATTGTGTTTAATTGAATAGCGTGTATAGTCTTCATACCACATCTCTAAGCAACTAACCCATCTACTGCAAATTTTTACATACCAATAATCATAAATACTTAGTTTAAAAACAAAAATTTAAAGACATTATAAGTCAAGAAAACTCTGGGATAGGTGAGTAAACATGTTGTTAGACTGAGATTCTCAAAGTCATCTAGGCGGGATTTGGACACAATTTTCATTCATTTTAATTGGCCTTACGTACTGGCTTTGTACATTCTCATGAGGATATTTTTAAAAGTAGACTTAGATTTAGATTTTCAGTGTTTCTTTAAAAGAAAGAAAGAAAGAAAGAAAGAAAGAAAGAAAGAAAGAAAGAAATTGAAAAGTGAGGAGAAGTTTGGAGTTCAGATTTTACATGAGCTCTGAACTCTTTCTCCCTTGTCTCATTGTGCTATGCTTCATCCAGATAATGAAAATGCAGGTTTGATAACTGTATTCCTTTCCAGTTTTTCTGAATTATTAACAATAGGGAAAATAATGCAAATCTCAGCTCTCTCCTGTGTAAAAAAGGTAAGGTCAGCTTAGCTCTCTTAGCTGCTTTGATGGAGCTGGGATTACAGAGTCTACAACCAGTACTAGTTAGAGGGTGGTGTGCAGCTGCTGAGGTGTTCGATCCACCTCAAGATGAGAGCTGGTCAAAATATTGCTGTTGAAAGATGCTGGACTGAAAATGGCACTTTTACAAAACAATTTCCTTTGGCCAAATATTGGGAGTTTCATCGAGAGACTTCAAAAATTAAAATTACTGGGGTTTGGATTTTCATCAGGAGTGCAGAAAATTGACAAAACAAAACTTTACTTTTTGTCAGTTTTTCATGTGGGATGGGGAAGAATAAGCATTTCCCAACCAGCTCGTGAATCACAGAAAGCTCTTCTGGCTAAGGACCACAGATAAGAAATGTACGGTGGAATTTTTTTATTATTATTTACAAATAAGTTGGATGATGACTCATCAGTATCAGGTTTTCAATGGAAAGCAAATTATTAATAGTAATAATACATACAACTTACTCCTTTTTTTATTAAGCTAAATAAATTAGAGAAATTACCCAACACTCTAGGTACCCTTACCAATCACTTAAAAACACATACACAAATTTTAACCAAAAAACCAGGAGTAAGCTTCTTCCCACCCCAGATAAGGAAGAATACCCCACTGTACCTAAATATTATTCTTTGAACAGTGTAGGATTTAAGCATCTTGCTGTATCAGGGCATTGTAGTATAACTGCCATATTGTGCACTACTGCAGGTATAACATCTGTTTCACTAACAAGTATTATTGTCCATACATTACTGCATGGGGTATGAAGAGCTGCAGAGTATTGGCTTCAGGAGCAGCTGCATAAGCATTATTACTGCTCCAAAACCTCCAGTCCCAGAGAAGGAAGAGAGAATAGAGTCTGCTGTGGAACATGTTCTGCCATTCCCTGAGAGCTGTTGGTTAAAATAACTCTACCAAGTCCTATTGTGCATAGTTTTTCCAGATAAGAGATTCCCAACTTAGCAGCAGCTGCACAAAGTAGACTATAAGTATTATGATGCTAGCTTAAAATGTTAGGTGAAAGATGAACAGTGGCACTTTCAGGAGGGTCTATTGCACTTGGTTCAGGGACCATGGAATGTGAGAAGAGTGTGATCGTAAAGTCACAATCCACTACTTCAAGGATTAGAGTTCAGGGAAAACACCTTTATAAATTCCCTATTAACTGCAAAACCAGATTTTCCTCCCCATAGTGAATTTTCACAGATTTTTCAGTGAGGATGCTCCTCTTATGTCTGTCCCTGTCAAAAAACTCCCCTTCCAGGGGCAAGTGCTGCCTGTAGTCCCATGGGGGGGGGGGGACTCCATGGACTTTAATAGAAGATGTATTGTACTCACGAAGGCAGATTTTAGATACAGGTGATTTTAAAAAAATCCTTTCTGGAGCTCTTCTCAAAACAAGATTGGTAGAATGCCCCTCTCTATCACTTCACTATCAGCAGGGTTTCCTGTTTTAATCACTAGCTGCCTGTATATATAACCTCCCACTCCCACTCACACATATTCCTCTTGAGCAATGCTAGTTTGTTTGATTATTCTTATCTTTTTGTTATACTGCCTTAATTGGTGCATTTAACTCATCAAGTGCCTTAATTTAGTGCATTTTTCCTTTGTGCTAGTGCTTTACTTACAACACATCTGTAGCCTGCAGCATTGTAATTCAAAGCAGCCTCTAAATCCTAATCTAGACAAAGATTTAATGGAGCTGTGCTGGATTCGGTTAAAATGCTAGTCAAGACAAAAAAAAGGCAGGTTGTATTTTACAACATGCTAAATTAGTTGAATTAAAGCCTAGTGGGTAATCTAGGTATTACTAGTGACGTGGAGCTGGTCTACAGATTTTGTACCATTCTAACTCTTGGTTTAGAAACCAAAGTTTACTATACATTTAAGGGAATAAACTGTACTGATAAGCACTTTATACCAGTAGAACTGTCTTCACACTAAGGCATTGTACTTTACTAGATCTACTTCTGAACAGACGGTTCTAGCAATACAAAAACAACATTTAGACCAGCCTTTAAATGTTAGCTAGATCAATCTATGACAATCCTAGGCTGGGTCTACATTTAAAATTTTTGCTGGCATAGCTGTCTGTTAGGAATGTGAAAAAATAATCACATCCCTAACTGACACAGTTGTGCTGGCAATAACCCTAGTGTAGATGCTGTGATTTCAGCAAAAAAAAGTCCTTTTGTCCATGTCTTGTTGGGGGGAATTGGTATAACGAGTAGTTGCAAAAGAACTCTTGCTGGAGTGCGATGTCTACACTGGGAGGGGTTCTGGTATAGTTCTACCTGCAAACCCTTTCCAGTGTAAACAAGGCATACGGCTGCATGCAGATTCAGTAGAAGAGGTGTGATGTGGGTTACTGCTTTTATTATGTGGAGGCAGCCAGAAGAATGCTGTTTGCTTTCTTCAAGCCCAGAGCTCCATGAGTTTTCACACCTTCAGAAGGGAAAATGCCATTTTGCCCATATAAATATAGGATAAAGACATCCACCTCCCCAATATTCATGCATGTTCCTTCTCCAGAGAAACTGGTTTTCTGAGTAGTTCTAGCCTTAGGAGCAAGGCAGCTGTCAGGATCTTGACCCAGGACTAATCTGTTGGCAGTGCATCTCAGCTGAGGCTACTCAGACATTACACCTTTGGAGACAGATATTTTTTAAGATGTGTTAACTAATGTGAGTTGAACCAGGCAAACTGTAGTTTTAACAGATTAGCTGGCTGTGGTAAACCACAGAGGGGAGCTCTGCATTTACTTCACCCAGCTAATGTATAAAATCCCAGTGCAGACAAGGCAAATTGTAGTTTTAACATGTTAAATACCCTTTTTCACCAGCAGTGACCTGGCCTGAGTGTATGTCTCTCTCTGCACCACTTTAGACTGTTCTTATATTTGTTTTAAAAACACCACATTAGTTCACAGAAGCCAAACTCCTTCTATTTTTATTGTCTATCACAAGATAAAATTGCAAGTCAGACTTTATAATTTGCTAAAGGAGAAATATTTGTCACTCTTGATACAGTTTTTCCCATTCACAACATGCTACTCAAATGACTTTTCTCCACATTCCCCCCACCCCATATTGTACTTATATGCTCTTGTTTTTTGGCTCCATCTGAATCTCCTTCTAGAGAAAAAATTCATCATTATAATGCTCAAACAAAGTTGTCATGTGAGAAGTGATGCTTTGCTCCTATCATTTTGTTCAGCTTTGTAAATCACACTGATTTCTAAACAGTCTCTGCCCCTGCTGTCCCCTTTGCAATTCTTTGTTACAATACAGTAAGTTGGTCAGTTAAAGCATGCCGTATCCCCCAGATTGAGTTGTTCTAGTAGCCCTTACACTCCCAAAGTCACAACTGGTTTGTAAATTACTTTAGCAGGGGCATCAGCTGAAGAGGGCAGCTCAGTCAAAAATCCACCACTTCACAGCCTACAAAGATATTCCCACAACCACAATGTACCATGCACAAGGGCACAATGGTCAGACTTGGGTACAAAGGTGAAGACTGCATTAGCCACTGATATACTGAGAAGATCCTAACAAAGAGGACTATGGGAATTAAAGGGACAATCCATCTTTCAAGTGAGGGACACATTTTTTTCCTCTGATACAAGCTCCGTGTCCCCCCAGTTTCCCTGATACAGAAGTGCAAGTGTGTGACATGACCAGAAAATAAATACACGTATGAATATCCATGCCACACACAAGTAAGAGATTAGCCCATCAGTCTGCCCTGGGATGGGCTTTGACCTGGCCATGTAGAAGTCACCAAGGAGAACAAGGGCTGCAACGGATTACTCTGAGTGTGAGAGAAGCCTCCTGTCACAGAGGAAAGGATGTTTACAGTTGGGTAGCTGCTCCCTGCTGAAGGAAGAGGAGAGAAATGTTTCTGTTGGTCCCAGCCTCTCTTCTCTTCCTCCTCTTCAGCATCAAACAGGTCTATGGTTACTGTTGCTTCTGGGTGGGGGAGGAGCTGGGGCTTGGGGCCGCATTTGGTGACTGGAATCATCTCTCTGGTAACAGCACAAAGAAGATGGCCTTCAGGAAGTGACCAAAACTACAAATGGCAGCCACAAGCCAATGGGAGCGAAGGCTGGGATCAGTATTCACCACACATTTTGTGATGTCTTCCTAAGGAGAAGGAAACAGAGATCATCAGAATACACAGAACCACACTCTCCCCTACCACCTTCAATAGCATATCCTGGTCTCGTAGACTGTCTCACACCATGCCTCCTGCTGGGTGAAGCTGGGACCGGCTCACCACTGCCTCCAGCCAGCAATACAACACCATTTCCCCTGTGGTGCCTCCTTGCAGCAACATGAGTGCTATGAGCACCATCTCTGGCATTGCCACCCCTTGTAAGCTGTTAAATGATGCCTGAAGGCACTATTGAGCTCTGAAAGATTTATTCATCTCATTCTGCACCATCTTCATTCACACTGTCTTCCAACTGGGTTGCTGAACATTCTGTTCATGTGACAGCAAAATAAACTCTCCCCCCTTTCAAAAAGGACATCCTCAGTAATACCCTCTTCACCCACCTTCCTGCCTCCTTAGTAACAACCAGATTCTGCGCAAAGATTGGGCTGCTTAATTTCAGCTCAGATTGCTTTTACTTTTTCTCTTGCCTTAATGTTTTATTTGGATCCCAGTTGGCCAAATCAACCCCCCTGTCTTAAGCGTTGTCTGTTGACATGTGTGCATTGGCACGGATGCCTCCTAGACATGTGGGCTGACCTCAAAACTAGCTGCCCAGAGTGATCCTTAAGTAGTTAGGGGAATGTAAGCTGACCTGGGGAGAGAGGGGGAAACCAACCTAACAGCAAATTCATGTTAGAAGGGATATCTTCTGGCACTGAAAAGGTGAGGGTGGAAAACCTTTAGAGGGCTGGGGCAGGACTGTGTTGCACAGAAAACTGCATCTTTGGAGAAAAACTCAAATGTAGATTGTCCCAGCAATGCAAAATAGCTGGCTTTGTGAACTGAGTCAGGAGATCTGGATTCTCTTTCAGCTTCTGCCATAGATTTCCTGGTGACCTTCAGCAAATTAACATGTCCCAAGTGGTTGTGGAAGTGGCCACAGATTTCATGATGCCCAATTTATGACACAAGACCAGTATTTTCTCACAATGCTACAGTCTTAGTCTTTGGGGGCTTCAGACTCTCAGCACCTTTGAAAATGAGCCCCCATGTGAATCTCAACTTGGTCACCTAAAGCTAGTGGGAAGTTTGGGCCTTATTCTGTGCCTCGAGTTCCCCATCTGTAAAATGAGGCTACTGCTGACAGAGCTCATGGAAGTATTATGAGGTTTAATTCAGTAGTGTTTGAAGAGCTGTCTGAGCCTCTTAGATGGAAGGCAGTGTAGAAAAATAAAGTATTATGTTATAACCACACCCTTGCCTTTCCCAGTAGCCTGGCCTCCCAGGTTTAGGATTACCTCAGTTTTTCATACACCCAACAATCCATTCCTAGAGCATTCCAACACTCTTAACAGGGAGCTCTGGTGAGCAGGGGTTGATGTAGGGTTTGCACCTATTGAAGGCACTGCTTGTTGAGGCACTGACATCAATGGGAGCAGAATTGGGCAGAATTCCCTTCATGGGGAATTGTGATATGAACTATCCGAAACAATGTAAAGGTATATGCAAAACCCTACATTAATGCCAACTGTGCCTGATGTCATAAGAGTTAGGAAAATCAGAGCTAGTGTGCCAATGGCAACCTTAGTGCAGCATTGTGAGAAATCTACATTCCAAGATGGGTCTTATAGTCCATGCAAAGTGAGGTCTTACACTCAAGATGATGGCATTTCTTTGTTTGTCTGGATGTAAATTAAAGAGGGAGCTTTTGAATGCTCCATCTCATCAACTTCAAAATTGCATGGAATGGTCTGGGTATCAATGGGCAGAAGTCTATTGATTTTGGTGAAATTGAAGAACCAGAAAGGGGAAATGGGGGACACTTGGCGCTCCTGACATCTGATTAGCAGAGCAAAACTTCAGCCACTTCTGTAATTGCTTAGAGATCTAAGAACCAATTGATGGGAACCATTAACATCTTCCAGTATAGCAATACCTATCCCCATCTCAGCTCTGTCCATCCCCCCAATTGAATTTAAAATGGTGACACCCTGAATGACTTCTCTCTGACAGAAAGAAAATAAATAAAAATGGTGTAGGGGTGAGGAAGGAGGGAATAGGAGGGTATGCAGGGCATACAGAACCCCTGGCACAGGGGGAAAGCAGGGGGGCACATACAGAGCCCCTGCTATGGGGACTGGGAGAGAAGTAAGGTGTCCTTGGTGTGTGCAATGAAGTGTGTGCCCCCCTGCCCTCATTGTTATATAATCACTCTGGATGCAGCAATGCTACCTGTGTGTATCTACGATTCTTCAACAAGGTGACGTTTAAACATCAGTCAGGAGCAGAAAGGTTGTTGCAATTAATCTGAATAATTTAGATTACTAAGGGCCTGAATCTGCCACTCTAAGGCAATTAAAGTGGTTCACTAGTGATAAACTAGGTTCACCAGGGGAAGGAGACCAAAGCCCTGAGATAAGTGAGGAAGTGGAATGCCAGGAGGAAGCATGAGCAGGAGAGCGCAAGAGGGGAGGACTCCTGCCTCACACTGAGAAAGCAGGACGATCAGCGAGTTATCTTAAGTGCCCATACACAAATGCAAGAAACTTGGGAAACAAGCAGGGAGAACTGGCATAGTCAATGAATTATGATGTGATTGGAATAATAGAGACCTGGTGGGATAAATCAAATGACTGGAGTACTGTCATGGATGGACATAAACTGTTCAGGAAGGACTGGCAGGGCAGAAAAGGTGGAGGAGTTGCATTGTATGTAAGAGCAGTATGACTGCTCAGAGCTCCAGTATGAAACTGCAGAAAAACCTGAGAGTCTCTGGATTAAATTTAGAAGTGTGAGCAACAAGAGTGATGTCATGGTCGGAGTCTGCTATAGACCACCAGACCAGGGGGATGAGGTGGACGAGGCTTTCTTCCGGCAACTAACAGAAGTTACTAGATCACAGGCCCTGGTTCTCATGGAGGACTTCAATCACCCTGATATCTGCTTGGAGAGCAATACAGCAATGCACAGACAATCCAGGAAGTTTTTGTAAAGTGTAGGGGACGATTTCCTGGGGCAAGTGCCGGAGGAACCAACTAGGGGCACAGCTGCTCACAAACAGGGAAGAATTAGTAGGGGAAGCAAAAGTGGATGGGAACCTGGGAGGCAGTGACCATGAGATGGTCGAGTTCAGGATCCTGATACTAGGAAGAAAGGAGAGCAGCAAAATACGGACCCTGGACTTCAGAAAAGCAGACTTTGACTCCCTCAGGGAACTGATGGGCAGGATCCCCCGGGAGAATAACATGAGGGGGAAAGAAGTCCAGGAGAGCTGGCTGTATTTTAAAGAATCCTTATTGAGGTTGCAGGAACAAACCATCCCGATGTTTAGAAAGAATAGTAAATATGGCAGGCGACCAGCTTGGCTTAACAGTGAAATCCTTGCTGACCTTAAACACAAAAAAGAAGCTTACAAGAAGTGGAAGACTGGACAAATGACCAGGGAGGAGTATAAAAATATTGCTCAGGCATGCAGGAGTGAAATCAGGAAGGCCAAATCACACTTGGAGTTGCAGCTAGCAAGAGATGTTATAAGTAACAAGAAGGGTTTCTTCAGGTATGTTAGCAACAAGAAGAAAGACAAGGAAAGTGTGGGCCCCTTACTGAATGAGGGAGGCAACCTAGTGACAGAGGATGTGGAAAAAGCTAATGTACTCAGTGGTTTTTTTGCCTCTGTCTTCACGAACAAGATCAGCTCCCAGACTGGGAGGAGGTGACCAGCCCTCTGTGGAGAAAGAAGTGCTTCAGGACAATTTAGAAAAGGTGGACGAACACAAGACCATGGGGCTGGATGCGCTGCATCTGAGGGTGCTAAAGAAATTAGCGGATGTGATTGCAGAGCCATTGGCCATTATCTTTGGAAACTCATGGCGATCAGGGGAGGTCCTGGATGACTGGAAAAAGGCTAATGTAGTGCCCATCTTTAAAAAAGGGAAGGAGGAGGATCCGGGGAACAACAGACCAGTCAGCCTCACCTCAGTCCCTGGAAAAATCATGGAGCAGGTCCTCAAGGAATCAATTCTGATGCACTTAGAGGAGAGGAAAGTGATCAGGAACAGTCAGCATGGATTCACCAAGGGCAAGTCATGCCTGACTAACCTAATTGCCTTCTATGATGAGATAACTGGCTCTGTGGATGAGGGGAAAGCAGTGGATGTGTTATTCCTTGACTTTAGCAAAGCTTTTGATATCATGTCCCCATAGTATTCTTGCCGGCAAGTTAAAGAAATATGGGCTGGATGAATGGAGTATAAGGTGGATAGAAACTGGCTAGATCATCAGGCTCAACAGGTACTGATCAATGGCTCCATGTCTAATTGGCAGCTAGTATCAAGCCAGTTTTGTTCAATATCTTCATTAATGATCTGGAGGATGGCATTGACTGCACTCTCAGCAAGTGTGCAGATGACACTAAACTGGGAGAAGTGGTAGATACACTGGAGGATAGGGATAGGATACAGAGGGACCTAAATAAATTAGAGGATTGGGCCAAAAGAAATCTGATGAGGTTCAACAAGGACAAGTGCAGAGTCCTGCACATAGGACAGAAGAATCCCATGCACTGCTACAGACTAGGGACCGAGTGGCTAGGCAGCAGTTCTGCAGAAAAGGACCTAGGGGTTACAGTGGACGAGAAGCTGGATATGAGTCGACAGTGTGCCCTTGTTGCCAAGAAGGCTAACAGCATTTTGGGCTGTATAAGTAGGGGCACTGCCAGCAGATCGAGGGACATGATCATTCCCCTCTATTCTGCATTGGTGAGGCTTCATCTGGAGTACTTTGTCCAGTTTTGGGCCCCACACTACAAGAAGGATGTGGAAAAATTGGAAAGAGTCCAGTGGAGGGCAACAAAATGATTAGCAAAAAAACCGAGGAGTCCTTGTGGCACCTCAGAGACTAACAAATTTATTTGGGCATAAGCTGATCTGATGAAGTGGGTTCTAGCCCACGAAAGCTTATGCCCAAATAAATTTGTTAGTCTCTGAGGTGCCACAAGGACACCTCATTTTTTTTGCTGATACAGACTAACAGGCTACCACTGAAAAATGATTAGGGGGCTGGAGCACATGACTTATGAGGAGAAGCTGAGGGAACTGGGATTGTTTAGTCTGCAGTAAAGAAAAATGAGGGGGGACTTGATAGCTGCTTTCAACTACCTGAAAGGGAGTTCCAAAGAGGATGGATCTAGACTGTTTTCAGTGGTGGCAGATGACAGAAGAAGAAGTAATTGTCTCAAGTTGCAGTGGGGGAGGTTTAGGTTGGATATTGTGAAAAACTATTTCACTAGGAGGGTGGTGAAGCACTGGAATGGGTTACCTAGGGAGGTGGTGGAATCTCCTTCCTTAGAGGTTTTTAAGGTCAGGCTTGACGAAGCCCTGGCTGGAATGATTTAGTTGGGGATTGGTCCTGCTTTGAGGGGGTTGGACTAGATGATCTCCTGAGGTCCCGTCCAACCCTGATATTCTATGATTCCATGAATTGGAGAGACAAGGTAGGTGAGGCAATATCTTTTATCAGACCCTCCTTGTCTCTCTAACATCTTGGGACCAACACTACACTGCATACTCTAAGTCAACTGAGGGCCTGTTTCTGCCAGGGTTACTCTTGGAGTAAGGTATCAATCAGCACAACTAACTGAGAATACCATCTATTCTACAACTCAACGCACTGGTGGAAACATCATTGGTCTGTATCTCCAGTCAATGGATGGAACCATTGCCTCACTCCCAGACTTCCTTGTTAATAACTCTTCCCAGCAGGGGCCCCTACATGTCTGAGGCTTGCTTGGCCTGAAAAAACTTACTTTCCCAGTCCAAAGCATTGGAAAGCCAAATGTTTCAAAGTTGGAAGGTGCCTGCTTTTTCCAAACATTATTTGGTTAACAGTACTTAAGCCAAGTGTTAAATTAACCAGCGTTTACCTGATAAAGCATTGGAAATGAGAGTTTCAAAGCTGTTAATTAAATCATTATTTCAGTCGTGCTGGGCTCCGATAAGCCGTTGTGACAGCACTTTGCTGGCTTACTGCTATTCAGCAAACACTGTTCAGCAACTTGCTCTTCTTTACTGTTATTAGTTTGTAGCAACTGGAATTTGTTATATTCCATGGGGATTGTCTTTGTAAAGAGTCCTGCTGGAGGTGATTCCTGAGGCTGTGAACTCCTCCCATGTGGGGTGACGCCCTAAAGGGTTAATTACTGTTTCCTCCCATGAAGGGGGAGTGTGGGAGCTGGCTGCCTGCTGCAGTCTTTCAGCTGCCTATCCGAGGTCTCTGTACGGGCTTTCCTGTATCAGCACAGAATACGGTGGCCCCTCTTGGCAGCCCCATCCCTGGTATGTGCATATGAGACAGGAGGCGGGTGCACAGGGGAAACTCGGATTCAGTGCCAAGACAAATGAATGGCAGGGCAGGGCAGGCAGCAGACAAAAGGCCCTCCTGGAACAGTCGTTTAGTTTTGGCCAGTTTGTGAGCAGGGCTGGGATGTCTCCCACAGAAATGCCCAGGTCAAGGCGAAGAACACTGAGGGAAACAAGTGCAGCCTGAAAGAGAGGATTGGCAGCAGTCCACTGCTCGGAAGAAATCATGTCTGCACTTCTAAAGGGAAGTGTCACCTTCCTCCAGCCCAGGGTCAGCTACTCGCTGACAAGCGCATGTCAGAGACAGCCTGCGACTCAGAGTGCAGGCAGCAGTTACAATATATTGGTTTGATGTGTCAGACTTGTAGCTCCTAGTTTTTAAAATAAGGGACCAGCAGCTAGTATAAATCAGCCTAGCTTCAGCAAATTCAATGGAACTCCACTGATTGCACCTTCTGGGGCTCTGACCCCTCATGCGGGGGCTGCTAGGCTCAGGGAATTGAAAAGAGGCAGGGGTTTGTTCGCATCAACTGCAGGTAGCTAGCACTGGTCCGACAACCACAGCTATACTAGGGAGAGTTACACATTTAGTTATACAGGTAGCACCACAAAGCTGGGTCTGGGCCGGGATATGAAGTGAGAGGTTTTTAATAGCCACATAAACAAGTGATATTTACTTGTTAAACCTTCCCCTTTGGAACTGTGCAGGCAGGTTACAGATGAAATAATTTTCCTACAGACTGAACGAAGGGGCCAGCAGCAGTTGTTCGTGTTACAAGACTCCTGCAGTTTGCACGCTCTCATGACCACTAGCAGCTGGGACCAAAGAGGCTCAGGACTGGAAGAGAAAAGGTACTTGCAGGCAGGCTGCAGTTAGGCTGGCAGAGTGGCACAAGAAGTAGAGGATTAGAATAGCCAGAGTTGTTTCAAGGCAGGACTGAGATGTAGGAAAAAAGCTGTGCTGAGGCCAGTACTGGTGTAAACAGGACTACTGGAGGTCAGAACTGAAGTAGGTTGGCGGAGCAGTGGCAGGGAAGCTTGCAAAAACCTAGCTAAAGCTTAAAGGATCACTCTTGTTGGTTTCACTAACACTGGGAACATCCCCATAATCATTCACAATTTAAAGCAAGCATGAGAAATTCAACACCTCTTACCCAGCCTCCTCGCCTCTTCAGCCACGTCACCAAGGTCTTGCGGACAAACTCTCCCAGGCAGTCCACAATGGCATGCACCATTGCTGGCTGGGCCTGTCTGACGCAGTCCACAGCCAGCCCAGCGGCCACAGCATAGAGAGACACGACCTTGCCCCATGTTATGCCTGCAGGAAGACGGGATAACATTCATTTTCACACACGTTTGCTGCGGAGTTGGGGCTGGCAGAAGCCGAGATGAGTTTCTCTCTGTATGTTTGTGCAGCTTTCCTAGTTCAGGTGCAGTAGCAGCTCTGCATCTTCCTGCTCTGGAGAGCATAGTCTACACTAAGGTGAACTGGGTGCAGTGATTGGGGAAGGGGTGCCCCACCTTCAAGAGCAGAAGCAGGGGACTTTACCACATATCCATTCCTAGATGTGCTTTGATCTCACATCAGTCCCAGTTCTACAGTAAAATGGCTTCCAGCACACTTGACCCCTGTGCAGCAGAGTGCAGAAAGCTGACCAGACCACCAAAGCAGTGACTGATGCACTGTGGGACAGAAGTAGGAGGAGTAGATGTACCAGTGGGGCTATTATGCCATTGATTCTCACCCATACCCACACTGCACCAGTGGAAACCGACATGAGTGGATCACATGGTGGTTAGCCATGCTCAGTGCACATCCTAGCCAAAGAGCAGTGTGATCCTCTGTGCCCTGCTGGGAGCATGTGTATGATGTGAAGTGTGTTACAGCACCCTAAGGGGCCCAGACCCTGGCTAGTACTCCACGCCTCTCCAGTGCGGACACAGCTTTACTGTTACGTCGCTAGACCAAGCTGCACAGCCAGGCAGTCGCAGCAGAATGACAACTTGGCACACTGCAGAGGGAGGACATCTTCACAATGACTTATGGCCCAATATTCATCTGAAAGGGAGGCAAGGATGCAGGGCTAGAGCATGTGCCAGGAGGCATGGATATCCTACATACAATACCACATGCTGAAAATTAAATGAACCCCCCAAAAGTTTTGGTGCCATGCCTAGATCTAGTTTGAATGGCACTGTACGGCCTAGGGACCGGCATGTGTGTGTTGGGGGAGTGGAATGTTGGTCAGTTATCTAATCTCCCTGACAGCAGAGCTTCCTGCAAGGCTGACCTGCCAGAAGCAAGTGCCCCCTAGAAGTTATACTAGCAGCATTCATCTTCCTGTTCTGTTAGCGCTACTGATAAGCACTCCACAACCATGAGCTCAGCACTGGGCACAGTCCCATGTGCTTTGCCAGTGGGCGGCGATGGACAGCTCAATGCTGAAGAGTTACAGCCAGAGATCCTTTGCAGTGCTATTAAGGTGAACTATGACCTGGAAACTTGACCCTCTCCCAGCCATACAAGAGAAGCAGCACAGCACAATGGCATTGTCTCACTAAACCTCAGAGCCGAATGAGAGGAACATTTTCCCATTACTCTATTATTTTAGATAGCAATTATTAACAAGCAGGCGGTGAGACATTTTACAGTTCTAGAGTTCTGTGTAGCCTGCTCAAGGCCTCTCCCAGCTGCAGGCAGAACCCAGGTGAAGCACTGGTAGCGCAAAGCCATGCAGAGAAGCTGTTGCCTGAAGGTGGTCTGAAGGAAAACACAGCCATACAAGAGGGGAGAGGAATTATCTTATTCAACATATTTCAGGAGTGAAAAGGAAACGAGCCAGGGACAAGAAATTGGATGTGCTCAGGGAAATGTAATTTCGTAAGAAAGCAAACTGTGAATGGAGAGGGGTAACTAGTGGTGTTTCCCAAGGGTTAGTCCTAGGACCAATCCTATTCAACTTATTCATAAATGATCTGGAGAAAGGGGTAAAAAATGAGGTGGCAAAGTTTGCAGATGATACTAAACTGCTCAAGATAGTTAAGACCAAAGCAGACTGTGATGAACTTCAAAAAGATCTCACAAAACTAAGTGATTGGGCAACAAAATGGCAAATGAAATTTAATGTGGATAAATGTAAAGTAATGCACATTGGGAAAAATAACCCCAACTATACATACAATATGATGGGGGCTAATTTAGCCACAATGAATCAGGAAAAATATCTTGGAGTCATCGTGGACAGTTCTCTGAAGACATCCATGCAGTGTGCAGAGGCAGTCAAAAAAGCAAACAGGATGTTAGGAATCATTAAAAAGGGGATATAGAATAAGACGGAGAATATATTATTGCCCTTATATAAATCGATGGTACGCCCACATCTTGAATACTGCGTACAGATGTGGTCTCCTCATCTCCAAAAAGATATACTGGCACTAGAAAAGGTTCAGAGAAGGGCAACTAAAATGATTAGGGATTTGGAACGGGTCCCATATGAGGAGAGATTAAAGAGGCTAGAACTTTTCAGCTTGGAAAAGAGGAGACTAAGGGGGGATATGATAGAGGTATATAAAATCATGAGTGATGTGGAGAAAGTAGATAAGGAAAAGTTATTTACTTTACTCCCATAATACAAGAACTAGGGGCCACCAAATGAAATTAATGGACAGCAGGTTTAAAACAAATAAAAGGAAATTCTTCTTCACACAGCGCACAATCAACTTGTGGAACTCCTTGCCTGAGGAGGTTATAACAGCGTTTAAAAGAGAACTGAATAAATTCATGCAGGTTAAGTCCATTAATGGCTATTAGCCAGGATGGGTAAGGAATGGTGTCCCTAGCCTCTGTTTGTCAGAGGGTGGAGATGGATGGCAGGAGAGAGATCACTTGTTCATTACCTGTTAGGTTCACTCCATCTGGGGCACCTGGCATTGGCCACTGTCAGTAGACAGGATACTGGGCTAGATGGACCTTTGGTCTGACCCTGTACAGCCGTTCTAATGTTCTTATGTTTCTTATGAAATACGCATTGGCTGGTGCAGCATTTCTGCTGCAGAGAGTCCACCTCTTGCCTTCAGAGTACTTCCAAAACCACCAGCACCTGAGACACTGGGGAGCTAGAGACATATTCAGGAGGAGTCTCTCTTGCTTTTTATATTGGAGTTCCTCTTCTCTCCTCTCCATTTACTCCGCTCCTTTATACAGCACGTGAATTTCAACAAGGGGTTCCCGTGATAATTCTACCCAGTGACCAAAAGGGACCTACAAGCAGGGCTGGCCTTACCATGAGGCAAATTGAGGCGGCCGCCTCAGGTGCCAGACAGTCGGGGGGGGGGGGGGGGGCACTAAGACCCAGAATGTAGAAAATTGTATCTGCTGCTGGTGCATATGTATTCTCTCTGCTCTAGATGCACAGAGATGGTGGAGTGCTGTGCTGGAGGAAGGAGGGCACAAGAGACATAACAGGCAGGCAGGAGAAAAGGTGAGAGGGAATAACAAAAAGCAGCAGGAGCTGAAAGGAGAGAGAGGAGGAGGAGCCTCTTATGTACCTCTCTAACACCCCCAGGAGCCTGGACTGATTAACACCAGCTTCTGCGGGAGCTTCCTGTTTCCTGCTGCTTCCCTGAACCCACTTGAGGAGAACAGGCAGTCAACTGAAGTAATAGGAGCCAGTTAGGCCCTTAAGACGCTGATATCTTCCCTCACTCAGGCCCTGCTACCAGCCTGCTTATTTGTCCCCTTCAATTGAGTGTTGAGAGCCACTATAGCTGGCACAGAACAGCAGTTATGAGTGAAAGAAGAAAACGCCCCTCTGGGGCAGCATTCAAAAAAAGAAAGCAAGCAAAGGAAGCTTTTCTATCTAAGCAGGAAGGAGCTCTCCTGAGATACATAGACACAAATGTTCACGGTGAGCCTTCCGGCCCCAGTGAGGATGTGAGTGGTGAGGAGATGCCTGATCTTCCAGTTAGTCAGAGTGCAGGTGACCTGGCAGCTACTGCAGCATCCATACCTCCATCTCAAATGGATGTAACCATGCACACTCCTGAAGAAAAGTGTAGATCAGAGAAGAGTGTGGTGGAGGCGCAAAACAGCTGCTGCTGAGGTTAGTTCCTTAAGTCTAGATGCTCCAGGACTGTGGACCCACTTGAGCAGTAGCCTAAGGGACTTCTTTGTACTGCATGGGCCACAGCAAGTGAAAAACTTCATGTTCCCCAAAGACAATGAAAATAGCAGTTTCCATCCAACACATTACTGGTGTGAAATCCCCAATGGTGACAAAGTGGAGAGGCCATGGCTTATGTATTCAAAAATCCAGAATGCTGCATACTGTTTTTGTTGCAGACTCTTCCAGTCTAATGTTCCAGCCACATTGGGTTCTACAGGAACAAAGGACTGGAAAAAAATCTGGCTAGAAATCTGGCATGCCATGAGAAGGCACCAAATCACCAGCATTCCATAGGTGGAAAGAGCTTGAGATGAGACTAAGGTTAAAGGCCACCATAGATGATCAGCATCAAGAAAAGATTGCATCAGAGTCTCTTTACTGGCAAAATGTTCTGAAAAGGCTCATTGCCATTGTGCGAATGCTTGCCACCCAAAACCTAGCATTGCGTGGCATGGCACTTCAGATCAGCTGTATGTGCCAAACAATGGAAACTTCCTTAAAATTGTGGAGCTGATGGCTGAGTTTGATGCTGTATTCCAGGAGCATCTAAGAAGAGTCACCACCGAAGAAATGTGTACCCCACTACCTTGGAAAAACAATTCAAAATGAGATCATAGAGTTACTGGCAACTAAAGTCAAACAGAAGTTTGTGGCAGATCTGAAGTCAGCAAGATATTACTCTGTTATTCTGGACTGCACGCCTGACATCAGCCATACGGAACAAATGACTTTAATGGTGCGTTTTGTAACAACAACAGAACCTAGTGAAAATGTCCCTGCAATGGTGACTGTCAGAGAGCATTTTCTAGAATTTATTGACATTGATGATACTACAGGAGCTGGTATGACAAATGTGCTTCTTAAAAAGCTGGAAGATACGAGAATTGCGATAGCTGACATGAGAGGTCAGGGCTACAATAATGGTGCCAACATGAGAGGAAAGAATAGAGGAGTGCAGACACGGATCTGAGAGTTAAACCCTCGAGCTTTTTTCGTCCTATGCAGTTTTCATTCATTGAACTTGGTGGTCAGTGATGCAGCATCAGCTTTTAGAGAGGCTGCTGAATTTTTTAATGTAATTCAAAGCATCTATGTATTTTTCTCTGCATCAGCTCATTGATGGTAAATTTTGAAGCAACATCTGGGAACATCCGCTCTGACACTGAAACCACTGAGTACCACACGATGGGAAAGTCAAGTCGAAGCGATAAAGCCTCTCAAACACCAAATTGGGAAGATAGATGATGCCATAGTTGCCATTATGGAGGATAATGAGGACAGGAACTGTTTGTGGGAGAACAGAGGCAGAGGGAAATAGAATCACCAGAAACATACATAACTTCAAATTTCTGTGTGGCTTAGTGTTGTGGCATGACATACTGTTTGAAATAAATGTTTTAAGCAAGAGACTCCAAGGTGTTGACCTTGATATTTCTGGAGCAATGGAACAACTGGACAAAGCAAAGTCATACCTACAGTCTTACCGGTCAGATGAGGGATTTCAAAATGTTCTGAAGAGTGCACAGAAGTTGGCAGAGGAACTTCACACTGAAGCTATTTTCCCACCCATTCAAGAATCACCAAAGAAGATGACATTTTGATTACGAGGCACGGGATAATCCCATAAGAGACCCCAAACAACAATTCAAAGTTGAATTCTTTAACCAGGTGCTAGATTGTGCAATACAGTCAGTTGAAGAACATTTCATACAGCTCAAGGAACACAGTAGTATATTTGGGATGTTGTATGATATTCCAAAACTCCTCACTATACCTGAAGAAGACCTACATCAGCAATGCAGTGCACAGAGACAGTGTTGACACATGACGACATGCGCAATATTGATGCAAGTGATTTAGGTGATGAACTGAAAGCCCTTTCAAGATACATTTCAGCAGGATCAACTCCAAAGGCTGTTCTGGAATATATGTGCACAAGTAAGATGACCACCCTCTTTCCAAATCCTTTTGTTGCTCTGCACATACTTCTACTACTTCCTGTAACAGTTGCCAGTGGAGAACTCAGCTTCTCCAAACTGAAGTTAATAAAAACACATCTACGCTCCACAGTGACCCAGGAGAGAGAGGCTGGTCGGCCTTGCAGCCATCTCAATAGAGCATGAGCTGGCCCAGACTGTAGGCCTTCAGGAAGCAGTTCAAATCTTTGCAACCAAGAAGACACGGAAAGCACCACTTTGATTATTCAAACAGATAAAAATGCCAGTGTTTACTATGCAGACAAGAAAAGTTACATTTGCTGTTCAGGTGTTTGAAAGTTAAGTGTTACTTAAAATTTTTGAACAAGGCATTTTAAGTAGTTAGTTTTCCTTTATTGGGGTAGGTAGCAGAGCAGTACCATGAGAGGAGTAGAACAGGAAGAAGGCAGAATTGAGACCTTTCAAAGTTTTGTCCCAAGCGAGGAGGCATGGGGGCGTCATTTGAGCTCCCTGCCTCAGGTGCCAAAATGTTGTGGGCCGGCCCTGCCTACAAGTGGATTCTGCGGAGTTGCCTTTTTTTAGTGATATCTGATTAAAATAAACGTCTCTTTAAACTGCAAATGTAGCTAGACGGGGTGGAATTGGTTAAAATGAGTGAAACATACTTCATCTGATAACGAGAGGCTGTTTGTTCCAGTCATGTCTTATAAGAGGTCAAAAACCACAAAGTACTCTTGAATAGAAGTCCTTGTGATAATAACCTAGATGCAATTCAGAGGCCCCTTGTATACATCCTTCCCCCACCAATCCTGCATCTTTGGGTGCAGAAGGAAATATCGGTATTCCAAATTAATAGCCAATTTGATTCCATTTTTGTTCTCATCAGATTAGGTCAGGAGAGCCCCTGCTGCATGGCCTTCACTTGTGTATTTCAGCATCCGTGTGGTACTCTTGTCAACATTTGGCTATTGTTCTCATCTGTGTTATTTGTCACCATGACAGCCACAAGGGTGAGCCAGGAAGAGGCTACAAAGACCACAGGAAAGGAAGAGCTATAGACAGTGGGTGCACGTAGGTGTTTATAATATTGAAGGAAATGCTACTCTTTTCAATACACTCCCTAACCATCTAATGAGCCCTTCAGAATTCTTCAGTATCCTCCCTCATTCATGACATCTTGGGTCAGAACCTCAGCTAGTGTATGTATAGTGTTGGCATAACTCCACTATACTGATTCCCACACTGGGATCTGGCTCCTTTTGGTTTTATGGGTAGTCAATCACAATTATAGGAACAAATTTACTGGTGCAGTTCCAAGCCTTTACAGACGCCGACTCAGATTCTGCTCTCATTTACACCCAGGTACATCTGGAGTAAATCCAGTGGCTGCCAGGGGTTTACCTGGGAGTAACTGAGATGAGAATTTAGGCTACCCCCATAGAGGATGGTGCCTGTGGTTATGGTTAGTTTTATTTTAAATTGTATATCTTGTCAAATCTTTCCCTCGATTTTAATAAGCTTCAGATCATGACCTTAGTGCCCATAAAAAGGGGATGACTTGACAGATCTAGAGCCAAATTTCTTATTTGTCCACAGACTAAATACGGAACAAAGCAATGGCTGTACCAGCTTCCCTCTCTATGTAACTGCTGTAGAGGTGGGGGGAGGGGGTGGTATCTGTGAAAAGACAGTTTAGTCTCCAAATCTGTTCACTACTTGGGTGCTCTGCTACAATTGCCAGCAAGGTGACCAGTCAGTACCAGCTGCAATGGGGTCTGTGACGTGGACTCTTATCCACTAGACACGGACAGAGCCCAAACCCATTTCCATAGGTTGCAGAAGGATAACAACCTGTTGACTGGTCCAGAGGTTAGATCAGTGACTAATTTGAAGGTCTCTGCAGTCACACTGGCAGCCCCTTATGGAGAATAGCTGTACATGTTGCCTGAATCTTTAAGCCTGCTTTTTCCTGTTATTGAAAAGCTATCCATCAATGACATATTTGAGGAGGAGAATTCCCCTGTTCCGGAAATGCAGAGCTATTAGACTCATAGAATCATAGAATATTAGGGTTGGAAGAGACCTCAGGAGGTCATCTAGTCCAATTCCCTGCTCAAAGCAGGACCAACACCAACTAAATCATCCCATCCAGGGCTTTGTCAAGCCAGGCCTTAAAAACCTCTAAGGTTGGAGATTCCACCACCTCCCTCGGTAACCCGTTCCAGTGCTTCCCACCCTCCTAGTGAAATAGTGTTTCCTAAAATCCAACCTAGACCTCCTCCACTGCAACTTGAGACCATTGTTTCTTGTTCTGTCATCTGCCACCACTGAGAACAGCCAGCTCCATCCTCTTTGGAACCCCCCTTCAGGTAGTTGAAGGCTGCTATCAAATCCCCCCTCGTTCTTCTCTTTTGCAGACTAAATAATCCTAGTTCCCTCAGCCTCTCCTCATAAGCCATATGCCCCAGCCCCCTAATCATTTTCGTTGCCCTCCACTGGACTCTCTCCAAATTTGTCCACATCCCTTCTGTAGTGGGGGGACCAAAACTGGATGCAATACTCCAGATGTGGCCTCACCAGTGCCAAATAGAGGGAAATAATCACTTCCCTCGATCTGCTGGCAATGCTCCTACTAATACAGCCCAATATGCCGTTGGCCTTCTTGGCAACAAGAGCACACTGCTGACTCATATCCAGCTTCTCACCCACTGTAATCCCCAGGTCCTTTTGTGCAGAACTGCTGCTTAGCCAGTCAGTCCCCACTTAAAGGTGAACTCCGAAGCCATGCTGAATTCATCGTATGGCATGTCTACACAGCATAGTGTACCCAGATTACTGACATGTTACAACCAGCCCCTGCCATCAACACACACACAGATGTATGCTCCACCAGCCAGGCCATGGGGGCACTGGGCCCTGCACTCAGCCCTCCCAGAACAATGGACATCTCTAGCAACAGGTGCCACAGAACAGCCGTGCCCACCGTGCCCTTTGTCCTTGTTCCTTCGTCATCCATCTGCAGTCTGAGGCTGACACTACAGGCTTGTCATTGTGCCATCTCCCTGCCTTCCACCCCAGCCTTCTACCTGGCTCCTCTATTTAGCAGGATGCAGTGTAGGACTGCCAGATAAACAGGAAGGCTGGGGGGGCCTAGTCCCAGGTGAGAAAGAACTAAACCATCTGACTTTACACAGGGTCCCAGGGATCCAGTGCCTTCCCAGCTAAGGGACATTCATCACAGAAATCTACCTTTATAAACAGGTTTTCCCTGCCCTGGGTAATTCTCTACTACCTCTTAGTTTGCTGAAGATATCCCAGACTGCAACATGTTCTCACATCAAATACTAGATTCAGATTATTTGTTTCGAATACCAACCTTTCATCTCTGTGATGTCAAAGGGATGTGTTCTGGGACAGCACCAGCAAACCAGGAAGAGGCTGAGAATTTTTGCAGGCGGGGGAAAAGAGTTGTTACAAAGGCAGGTGAAAGTGTATTTGTGCTGCGCGCCTCCCCCATGCTTCCAACAGACGGCCTGCAAGTGTAGACTCAACCCCTCGCTCAGTTTGCCGCTGTCATTGTGAAGGCACAGCCAGGCCACATGGCATCTGTTCAGCCATCACTATATGCAGTAGCAATGCTGGCAGTACAAATAGTTACAATACCCGTGCTGTGTCCACCTTGCTGATTCCAGTTAAAAATTCCTGCCGAAAGAGGGGTGGGGTCTGACAGAGTTTGGCTCCTTACTGGCAAACCCTAGGCCATTCCAAGGACTAAGGACTAGATTGTGCCCTAGCAGCAAGGTGGGATATGGAGAAGTTCACTGTCCCAGCATGAGCTCCCAAGCAGCCCCATGCTGCAGACTTGGGCTTACAATTACTCCAGGATTTCTAGTATGGCAGAGGTCACAGAAGTACCTATTCCCCATCCTCACAGGATCCACTATCCAGTCCCCCTGGCATGGAAACTCCTTTGCTGGCAGTATGGAGGCGTTGAGGGTAGTAGATTACCAGCTCCTCCCTTCACTGTGACATCATCAGGACCCATCACACGTTCCCGAGTACAAGAGCTGGGCTTGCATCTGAGCACTGGTCAGTAGCAGAGACGGTTCCCGTTCTGTCTCTGCTCTCTGCACACCCCACTGAGCCAGACACACTCTGGCCCCCATGTCCTACAGATTGTTTATGGCATCCATCCATGTTGAGGGGGGAACCATGCTGCTCATCTACAAGTGTAATCAAACAGATCGTCAGTAACCTCCAACTGCGGGAAACGCAGGCAAGTTCGATTGTATCTTCAGTGTGACTTGGAGCTGAAGTGAATGGAAAAACTGTCTAAAAAGGAAAGCACTAGAACCAAGGTGAGACTTGCACACATCTGCCCTTTGGAGTGGAACTAGAACTCCACTTCAAAAGGACACAGAAGACATGAAAAAGCTGCCTGGAATTTGTTTGTTTTCTTTTTTTAAGTAGCAGACTTGCAGCCAGCTGTGGAGCTGTAGGTATGTAAATACTGGCTAGCCAAGGGAAAAATGAACTAATGAGAAAGGGTTGCTTTTGAGAGTTCTCCCGCTGCATACCATCTTCCCTGCTGCTGGAGAGAACTCGGGAGGCCACGTGACAATGGGGGTCTGGTCAGTGTCAGAGCTCACTCTGCAGTGTTTCCTTTGCCTATTTAAATAAACCTCCCCACTTTAGCATCAAAGCAGGACTCCCAATTCAGATCTAAAAGCAAGGTTATCATGAACCACATTTCAACAGCTGGGGGAATATGTACGGACACACCACAGTCCTCTCTAGTGATGTCTATTGCAGACAGAGCAAGATCAGTAAATAAATACACAGGGGATTCTGGTTGGAGGCTCAGTTTCATATGGCCTAAAACAGGAGACAGCAGAGAGAGAACCACTTCTTACTGCATTCCCACTAGAAGGTGTGAACATTTACCCCACTGGCAGTTTGGGGGGCAACCTGAAGTCATGCAGACCCTACAGGACTAAGGGAATGGGACATGTAGGCCCAAAGATTCCTGATCAAAACCCCACAGGAAACAAAGTGCCACAGAACAAGAATCATAGAATATCAGGGTTGGAAGGGACCTCAGAAGGTCATCTAGTCTAACCCCCTACTCAAAACAGGACCAATCACCAGACAGATTTTTACCCCAGATCCCTAAATGGCCCCCTTTAGGATTGAACTCACAACCTTGGGTTTAGCAGGCCAATGCTCAAACCACTGAGCTATCCCTCCCCATAATGCCCCTTTAGAGAGTAAAAGTTCTGTGTTCTAGGGGCCAGCAGCCCTACCTACCCCACCAGTAGCGACCATCAAGTGTTTCAGTTAGGAGGAAAAAAAACACGATTTTTTTTTTCATTTTTCCTTTCAGTTTTCCATGGAAAAAACCTTCCTTTTGGGATTTATTTTGCTGAAAAATGTTGAAGGTAAACTAAAGCTAACCCAGGCCCTGATGCAAAGCTCCCTGAAATTAAGGGAAAGTCTCCTACTGACTCCAAACGGGCTTTGGGTCAAGCCCCAAATTCAGAGCTGAAGCTGTTGCAGAGCTGGATTGGGGCCACTGTAGCACCAGAGTATGTTTGTGGGGGAGCATTAGCCCTAGGCCATAGTTTATACTGCTGTATCTGTGGATGATTCTAGTCAAATGAACAGCGTGCCATCGCTGGTAAATAGTATCAATGGCCAATGATGGTCTGGCTGGAGACTCTTGCCTACATGCTCGGGGTTCTACTGATCGCTATATTTGGGGTCGGGAAGGAATTTTCCTCCAGGGTAGATTGGCAGAGGCCCTGGAGGTTTTTCGCCTTCCTCCGCAGCATGGGGTGGGGGTCGCTAGCTGGAGCATTCTCTGCTACTTGAAGTCTCTAAACCACAGGATTTGGGGACTTCAGCAGCAGAGTCAAGAGAAAGGGTTGGGACGGCTTTGTGGCCTGCATCATGCGTGAGGTCAGACTAGATGATCATAATGGTCCCTTCTGACCTTAAAGTCTATGAGTCTATATGGGTTACTTTAGCTAATTACCCACCCAAGGTGAGGGCTCACACCTACTTTAATCTGTGAGAGTTCAGCCCCCCAAATCAACTACAGTTGAGAGGGTACCAATAGAAGGGAGCCCCCCGGGTGCACAACAGAGACTTACATGGTGCTTTTTCTGTACTAATAACTTTTATTAACCAACCAATGACAATACACACCCTGCAATCTGGTAAAGAAGAGAAACAACAATACACAATGTCTGGCATTTGCATTACTCACGCTGGTCTTTGCAGAGAAACCCAAAAAATGTCAGTCATCATTCTCACCATGCGCCCCACCACTAAGAGCAGCATGCTGGTTTCCTCCCCCCAAGGCACGCAGGCCAGGACACAGCTTAAATAATGTGTTATGCTGACACCTACCAGGGTTCAGCTATATTTATGAAAGTTTTAACCCTTTTCCCTTATTTGAACTTCCACACTCTGCTGCTTTTGGGATGCCCGATTCTTCATGGTTAGTTTCTCTTATACTCATTAACATATATAGTACCTTATCACCATAGTAACAGGAGGTTACCTTAAGGAAGTCTCTCACATTTCACCCCGGCTGCCAGTGGTCATCTTGTGGTATCTACTGATCTCCTGTAGACATTATTGTCCAAACTCAGCAGTTCTTTCAAAAACCTCAACACATCACGGATACAGAAACAAGCTCAGCAAGTTCTCTGTATAAGCTCGAAAGTTTGTCTCGCTCACCAATAGAAGTTGGTCCAAGAAAAAAAGGTATTACCTCACCTGCCTTGTCTCTCTAATATTGACTATAGGGATTTTATTTATAATATACAAGCTTTGTTTTAGGGGCGGGGGGAGGGAGTTCGGTGCTGCACGAGGGGTTGAGGAAGGAGTAAGAATGGAGTAAGAAAGGAGAAGGGGTAAAGGGAGAAAAAAACTGCCCAGCAGGAAGGTACAGAGTGGGCAGCTGAGCGGGTCTGTGTCCCAGACCTGGACTGTTTTCTTAATAAGCTGAACACTAAGTAGCAGAGTTTATATCTCAGTCTGTTTCCAGCACTGAGCCGTCAGTGATTGGCTCTGACAACTCAGACAATATTTGAGATCTGTCATCTTTTGCGAATCAAGGCTTCTTTCCTCTGCATTCCAAAAAATGGAATGTCCGGCAGCCACAGACTTAACACTTAATTTTGCTGGATTCAGCAAGTCTTGCAACTGTAATTTGAATCCAGGAACGTTAGAACTAGCAGAATCTGCTCCTTTCCCCCAGCCAGAAATCTGTGTGAGTAGCAGAGAGGAGCACATAACTCACTCAACAAATATGGCTTCTTTTTCTGTTCATAGGCTGTCCTCTTTGCAGCACTTGAGGCAGGGGCGGGGTAGAACCCTGGAGCACCTTCCTGAGTTCTGCCAGTGGCACTGGAAGCAGCCAGGGTAAAGGCGAGCCCAATGGTAGGCAGCTCCCCTGTGCAGCTGGTGTGTAATCATGGGGGGTGCCTGCTAGTGCGGTGTGGCTGCACAAGCACACAGCTTAGGGAAACCCTGGTGATGCACCTTGTGGCTGCTCCGCAAGTGGCTGGGCCTAGTTTGTATAGTTGGGGATTCCAGTATTGCCAACCCCTGTTCAAAAATCATGAGTCAGCTCCCTCCCTCCCCCGAAAATCATGGAATTGTCTTTAAAAAGTCATGATAAAAACCACCAACTTGGGGGGCCTTTTTATTTGTCTTCTGGGTTTTGAGCCTTTGGAGAAAAGCTGGGACACATTTTCAAGCTTCTAGAAACTCATTTAAAAAGGCATCCAAGGTTCTCACCTAGTCACTGGACTCCAGGAGCTGGGGCTTTAAGATCACCCAGTATCATGAGATTCACAATAAGTCATAAGCATTGGCAATGCTGGGACCCACAGCAATAACTGGGGCTCTCTCCTCTGTCACAGTCACACAAATAGTTGTGTGCATGCAGTCCTAGCTACCAAAGGCACAGTCAAGTTCTCTTCTGGCTTGTTTAATTTCCTGTGGGTCACAGCTCTGGAGCAGGGAAAATGAGACCCCCATTCCCCTGCTGTAGTAAGTAGTGCCAAGCTAATAAAATAACCACTTCCTCTGCAAACATTTGAACGTGCATGCTCAACACTCGTTTTCTGTGAGTCTCAGTGCAAGGAACGCTCAGCTACTCAAATGAGCACAAAGAGGCATGAGCACGGCCTGGGTGAATTTATTCTGCAATCCACACTAATACTCAGACATTTTGTCATAGTTGCCCAGCTCCATTCATCTTTCCAAGCCAGCAGTGCTCCACCTCACTGTGCACAGAAAGTCTTTTCATTCCAAGCACACCGTGTAGTCTTTCAGGCTAGCACTGCAATCCACCTCATCCATTTTTTTTTAATTCCCGGAGCAATGGAATAAACCTCTTGGTGAAGAGTACAAGAGCTCTGCAGGTTATTTTGGATTCACCCTGATGGAATCTCTGGGAAAGAGATTCCCCTTTCTTATTTATTGCTGGTATTGTTTTGTGGAAGAAATCAGTCTGTGTACTGCATCAAGGTGTGCTTCAGTTACAGAGTGCAGGTTCTCACATGGTGACTGTGGCCCCACTGGGGTCCCCACTCAGCTGTGCATGTTTGGGGGTGAAGACAGATTTCTGGAGTAGCGGAGGAAGTTTATTTGAGGGTATATTAGAAATCTGGGATCTTTATTTGTCCCCTTCCAAGGTTCCCCACAGCAGCACCAGCTCAAAGCCACTACTCAAGCATGAAGAAAGGAGCCTGAGGAGCAGATCCATCCATTCCAACTCACAACTAGGTGCCCCCCACGCAAGTGTTTCACACAGCTCTGCTGATGGTTAGTTGCATGCCAGCCCTGCTTTGTTTCAGTCTCCCCTGTTTTCATACACTGCTAATATTTCCACCAGCCTCTTAGTTATTGCTAGGCTGCTCACAAAATGTGCACGGCATTGCAGACTTCCCATGGTTATGCCAGGGCCGTCTGGAAAGAGAGTAGACAGAAGGCTTTGTCAAGTCCATCTCCACACCAGCCAGCTATCACCAAAGGAGAACTGGGGTGGAGGAGGGGGTGTTTTCAGAGGGGACCGAGGCTCCCTTGAAGGAGCACAGCACAGATTGTGCATCCATTTCCGTCAACACCACATGGGCCGGGTCACTAACTAACTCGTATCTGACTAATCAAAAGTCTCTAGACACCGACTCATTCAGGAACAAATCTAATGAAATGACGGAGCACCATAGAGTGTCTTAGGCTCCCATGTGGTGGAACAGTTCTGGCTGCTCCCAAGAGCAGAGGAAGCTAGATGGAAGCAGGCTCCCTTGCAAGGAGGAAGTGCTGGCTACAGCTAGAAGAAGGGAAGCCAGGAGAAGTGGAGACACCTGCAGTGGGTCAGTTCTGGGTCCTAGCATGAAGAACAAGGGCTGGAATGAGGGAGACTCCCTTGTAATGAGGCTGCTTCAGATGCCAGCAGTGGGGAGGGGAACCTGGAATCAGAGTGACTCCCTGAGGTGATGAGGCAATATGGGCTCCTCCTGGAAGGAGAGGGAGAGGCCCTCTGGAATCAGAGAGCTCTCCCAGATAATGGGGCATTTCCCAGCCAGTGGTATGCTAGGTAGAGACAGTCCAGAGGAGTTCTTTTCTAAATCACTAGTTCAGTGTGTGCTACAAAAGAGCCCAGCTCCGGCAGATTTGCAACACAGCCCCCACCCTCTGGTCTAGCCCTGCACCCAAAGCCAGCCCCATCCCTGCTCCCCCTCCCCCCGACTCCAGACAGACATCTGTACCTGCCGTGAAGATCTGGGCCGCTACTGCCAAGAAGGCGTCAGTCACCACGGTTTCAGAGTGCAGTGAGATGTTCAGCTGGCGGGCAATATTCCGGTAAACATTTGGTCGGATGTATTCCAGCTCGTCCCCTGGAAACAAGGGCTTGGAGTCAGCAGGTGGCCAGCACAGACACTGCGTTTCACTCGTCCCCTTGAGGGAGATGATGTCAACCCAGCCACCATGCCTCTGGAGAGGATATTCCTCCCCCTCAGCCCCCATTTTGCAGATGGGAACACTGAGTCAGGGAACAGGGGTGAAAGAGGAAATCCATCCCCGCACTGGTGCTGAGGCCAGGCCAGGGACCAAGGGGCGGCTGGTTGCATGCACACACATTTCTGGGGCCGCTTGGCCATTGGCACTGGTAGCTCCTGTGAGCGTATTGCCACAGCCAGCCCCACCTCCTCCTGACCGCCACAAGCCTCCGCTGCTCTGTGCAGCAAAGGCTCCTGTGGGGTAGCACAATCAGAGGTGCCAGTGCTGCATGTGGCGGAGAGCCCCCCGCCCCATGCTACTGGCATTCATGGGGTAGGGGCCTACATCGGCTTCCCAGTTCCTTTGCAGAATTGCTGCCCAAGTGATGTTCTCAAGGCCGCAGAGAGAGTCAGTGTTGGGGTGGGATTTGAACTCAGGAACTCTATCCTAATCCTCTGTTAAGCCACTGGACCCCATCCGCCTTTTCTCTTGCCTGGCAGCACAAGTGCTGACTACAGTGACTGTGGTTTCTTCTCGCGGCAGCAGAAAGATCAACAGAAGCAAAAATAACTTGATTTTTTTATACTAGAGGTGCAGGTGCCTCCCTTTATTTTAGCTCTCCTGGGGCACACCCTTTTCTACACAATAAGAAAAGCCTTGGGAGGAAAGGGCCTTACTAGCCCTGGAAGCTGATGAAAGCTGAGAACGGGCCTGAGGCTGTGAAACATTCAAAAGGCAGAGTGAAGAGTGTCAGCTCAACTATTTTACATTAACATGGGCACAGAGGAAGATCTGGAGACCTGTGTGTTCTTCAGAGGGCTACATGGTTTGCCATCTGCATGGCTGACTCTTAAACTTCAGAACACACTCAGGCCTCCAGGTAGTTCTCCAAGATGGGAGCCCGAGGCATGTATCGGCATGAAGACCACCAAGAGAAAATGAAGTCCTGTCTCCACTACAAATGTCAATGAACTGTGTTGTAGGACCCTTGCAGAACATAAATGGTCCCCAAGCTGGTTTCTGTCATGTCCACACTGCAAGAGAAGGTCTGACTATAGCACAGGGAGGTATATCTGTGCTGCCTTTAATCTAGCTAGCCTGGGTAACAATAGCAGTGCAGATGTGGTGGCACAAGCTTCAGCACGGGCTTAACAACCAGTGTACAAGTCCACTGGGGACCATATGTACTCTGGTTTCTAGCCCATGCTGCCATGTCTTCACTGCTACTGATACCTGTGCTAGGGCTAACTCAGGTGTGCCTACCCGTGCTACAGTCACATCTTCACTCGCAACGTGGACATACCTTGGTAGTCTAGGTGGGAGTTACTCAACTTCCAGCATTGTGCAAAAAACTTTTGGGGTGGGTTGTCTGTGCATGGCATTGGACAAACACTTAAAACATGTTCAGGTCACATTTACACCGCAAGGCAGAACCACGTCTCAACTGTCTGGGGGACAATGGTGGTGTGACCAGATCCTCCTGCACATCTGGTTCTGTAGCATAGATGGGATCGAAAAGGCAGGATTTTCCCTGACCAAATGAAGGACTCTGGAAGTGTCATTATTAGCTACTAAACATTACCCAATTTATACAACCTCTGACATTAGTTATTAAATATTTAAGCAGGCAACCTTTACAGTATTCCATAAAGTGTTTCGACACTTCTGAGGTTCAATTGTTCCATGCAATCTGATTAACAAAGGAAACCCTGCAATGCATGCCTGAGGCTGATAAGAGGGAATGTTGCATATGATATGGGAGAACTGTTCCTCTGTCTCAGGGTTACACAACCTTAACCTCTGAACATGAGGAACAAAGGGATAGCCTCACCCTGTGCTAGCTGAAATATCTGTATGATGGAGGAGGGGAATAGGATAAGCACTTGGCAGAGCACTATTATTCCTCACTATTGATTTTATTACTGGAGGGCCTAAAGGTAGTGTCCACGGTGCTAGGTGCTGTACATGCACATACCAAGAGTCCCACTCTTGAGGAGCTAAATAAATAGACAAGGAAAACAAAGGTACAGAGAGGGGAACGATTCCCCCAAGGTCACACATCAAGTCAGGGGCAGAGTTGGGGACATTACCCTGGTCGTCTTATTCCCAAGCCTGCTCCTACCCACGAGGTCACGCTGCTTCTGAGAGCAAGGGAGCCTTCTCTCTCCATGCTCAGCTGGAGTGTTGTGATCTCAGCGATCAGCTTGTCAGCATTTCTCCCCCCACAGTTGTGAAAGAGCATGGAGAGCAGCGATGGCAGCTTCGTCACATAGACCTAGAGGGGCCCCTTCTGAGGCCTTGGTTCTATTAAGTGTGGGACCAGTTCAACAAAAGCTATTTTAAACTAGTGCCAGGCAGTATGGACACTCATCATCTGATTTAAATGTGGTTTATATCACTTTACTGAAGTAAGCAAAACCAATATAAACCAGGTTTAAATCAGATGATGAATGTCCACACTGTTTTAACCAAATCACCACTTGCACCTGTTTAACTAAACTGCCGTAACTTTGAATGACCTTGGCATGCCTAAGCTTTGTCTATATTTAGTCTCCGCTGCCATTCTTATTGAATAAATATAGATCCTATCCCTGTTCTAGATTTCCTAGGACCAGTGCCCAGTGTAATGGAACTAGACCAAGAATGCCATGAAGTTCCCCTAGGTCACTGAACTGCTACCAGATGGATTGTGGCTTCCAACCTCTCCTGCTTTGCGCCTGTTCTCTGAGATTCTCAAAGTGCTTTATGGCATGGCCTAGATAAGCCTTACTACAGTCCTACAAGGTAGGTATTATAGCCTTTTCACAGGTGGGTAAACTGAGGCAGGGAGGATAAATGACTGACAGTCACAGAGGAAGCCATTGGCAAAGCTGGGTAAAGGACACAGAAGTCCCATCTCAATTCCTCTACTCTAACTTCTGAGTGGGGATGGATTTGAATTGGTAACTAAGAGATGAAAGATTTCATATCTCCTATTACCAACTGCTAGGCTATCCTATCCCCCTTCAGCACAGATTTGCCAGCGTTAGTAAGCAGGAGAAGTTGTTCCTCATGAAGTAAGGTTTCCTTAAAATGGCTGTTTTCAAAGAAACACTGCCAAGGTCAACATTTCACTCTTCTTGACATGTCTCCCCCACTCCTAGGCAAAGGTGGCAACTACTCCTTAGCTAGTTAAGTGTAACAAGAACTCAGTGAAAACACATTGTCTCCTGTCATAGCGTGAGACACCGAAAGCTGCATATCTTGGTGCCTGAGATTTTTATTTAGTGGGGATTGTCTTGAACTCCCCCCAGGATGAGAGCACTTCCATGTCATAGGATACACTGAGGAAACCTAACTTAGATTTGTCTCAGCCGCATGAACGTCAAATCAGGAATAATTATTGGCATCACTGGGCTTACTCCCAACACATGGGCCTAACAGAGATTAGAATCTAGCCTTTATCCTTTTAAGATAAAAAAGTTTCCTGAATACAGGAGCATATTTCACCTGAACTGCAAAGCCCATGCTAGCGTTAGGCCAGGTCAACACAGCTAAATTTTGTCAGCATAGCTACATCAGTTGGGGTGTGGAGAAAAAAAAAAAAACCTAGCTGACGTATCTATGGTGACAAAACCCCCCATATAGATGCAGCTGTGTGGAGAGAAGAGTGCTTCTTTCATCTTAGATGATGTTGTTGGGGGAGGTAGTGTTATGTTGGCAGAGCTCCTTCTGGTGGCATAGGCCTGTTCCGGCTTAGCTATGCCAACATAGGCTCTGTAGTGTAGACTTGGCTGTAGAGAATGAGCATACACCACTAATGTCACATGCCAGCAGGATGAAGGGGTGTCCAAACATTTCCCAGGTGCATGGAGCCCTTGGGAGGTGTCAAGCCAACTTCAGCAATCCTTTCCCTGGCAATGCAGTCAACAGCTGCCCCAAGGACACTCAACCCCATTGTGGAGCAGAGGAGAGACTATGGCTGTGTTATCTGCCCACCTTGTACTTAAGCGTGCTAATGGTGGAGATGGGGACGTATCTGCCTCTGCCTGCCCTCACCCAAAATACAGATCCCAGGACCCACAAAGCACTCTCTCTAGGGCCCAGTGAAGGACTGTGTGCTGTGGAGAGGCTGACCCCAATCTGCCACAAGGTAAGGTCAGATCCACATATGGAAGGACCCTCTGTCTGTGGATCTAGGAATCTGACTGGGCTCTGAGTTACAAAACTGGTGCTGGGAATTGAAGACCTAAAGTTCCTTTTCTGTTGCTGAAGAACTACATCCCCCCTCATCCCAGGCTGGAGGCAATTCCCAACAAATAAGGGCTTGTCTATGTGAGGAAACTGACCAGAATAGCTTATCCAGAATAGCTTCCGGTGTAGACACTCTTATTCTGGAATAAAAGTTATTATAGAATTCTGTATTCTGGAATAGACTATCCACTTGAGCAGCTGTTCTGGTCAATTGCCCCTGGGTCTGAAGTAAACATGATCCAGCAGCCTTGAGAAGAAAACTGTGAGAAAGTAGATGGGCACATCTACACAGCACTGAATGCTGAGGGAAGCCACAACAGATGGCAGCAGGGGAACCAGTAGGACAGAGAACTCTAAGGGCCTGTGCTGGTCCCCAAAATCTTCCCTTTGCCAAGGAAGAACAGACACAACAACTAATGGTTGGCCAGCAAAACATAGGGGATTTACAGTGCATGGCTAGCTCAAAGCACTGCACTGATTCCAGTTAAGCTCAGGAAGGCCAGTTTCTCAGCTGGTGTCAACGGATGCAATGCCATTGACATCAATGGCACCAGAGTGGTTTACAGCAGCTGGGGACCTTGCCCCCAAGGGCAGCAGAGGCTTCACTGACCGTACTCCAGAGTGAGCACTGCTGGTCTTCCCTTCATCTGTTCGCACCAGGAGCCAGGCGGACATGCAGCTGGCTCGTGGCGAGGCTGATACAGCGATGGTGGTTGTTCCAGACATAGGTGGATGGTTGGTTTGTAGGAATTTTTTTATAATAAAGCTGAACACTTATTTTTAATGTTTGTCACCAGTTAGTCCTATTAGCAGCCACAGTGTCTCACTGCTCAGTGCCACTATTCCTCAGCTGTGAGCTCTGTAAGAGCATCCATACAGAATTCCCTTTACCCACTGTGTGTCCAGGCCTACTCGCTGGCTTATCATGCTCACTTGCAGGCTCACCTTACCATCCATATGCATAAGCACAAGCACTAGGAATGCTCTGTTCCTTCACATATACTGAGTGCTCCCAGCAACTGTCACTGGGCGAGAACTGGTTTAGCTGGCTGTACCAGTTGATGCAGAAGTTTGGGGCTCAGGTTCCTGGCATGTGCCTGGGAAACAACAGTGGTTTAACACCTTTTGCTGCAGTTGGCTATTTACAACAGGAAAAGGGAAGGAAGAGCTAAAGGCCATGTGGGCAGCAATGTTTCTGAACAAGTGATCAGGAAATGACTGTATAGCTCAATATGAAGAATGATTTTCCCCTTGTGTCCCTTATATGTGGTTCCATTCCAATCAAGTTTGCTTAGAGAAGCCAAGTTCTTAGGACTATCAGCCAAATCCTTCCATCTGAACATAAGCACAGTAACAGAGTCAGGACAGTCGTCAAGGAGACGCCTTCAAATTCACTCTGCCATCTGCTCGCCCTCCAAAACACTTCTGCCACCCACATTTGACCCCACCTGCGCAGATGGAGAAAGAGAGAAGACCAAAAAGGTGAAAGGGAATGGAAGGAAAAGGAAAGAAAAGACAGATGGCAAAAGAGAGGAAAAACCAAAACAGGAGAGAAGAATATGTCTGGGGAAGAGAGGAACTTAGAGGAAAATAAATAAATCAAACAATAGAAAAGGATGAAAAATTCATCTGAGGGGAAAACCGCAGCCTGTAAAACAAAGACCAAAGAAAAGTCACCAAGATATAGAAAGGGAAAGGAGAAGTCAGAAAGGAAAAGAGGGAGAGATACTGGACTAAATTCCCAACACATGTATGTCAGCGAAGCACGCTGCAAGCAGACTGACAGTGAAGTCTATGGAAGTAGACTAGCAGAGGGTCAGGTCCACAGGATTTATTTTATAGGAAGTTTGCTTCAGGCAGCATTTTGAATCCCTGGTTTATTGGTAATGTTCTGGCAAAAAGTGATCTGAAGATCATTTGGACAAGGAGGGTGACTAGATACTAAAATACTCTCCACAACCACAGTGACAGGAGGAGACTAGGAGAGAACTGGCTGACTTTAAGACAAAGGCTAAATCTTAATAGGATGGGCAAAAAGTCATGCAGCATGGCCAGCTGTCGGTACCCCAGTATGCCTGTGAGGTGCATCTAGTACAAGCTGATATAGGGCAGGATGCCACTGGTTGGCCCAATGAATCATGCTCCCCTTCTTATCACTCCTCTCCACAGGAGAACATGCTGGCAATTATGCCATGTCTACATTTACCAGAGGCCAACGCTGCTGTGATCAATGCAGCGGGGGTCGATTTAGCGGGTCGGGTGAAGACCCGCTAAATTGATGGCAGAGCGCTCTCCAGTCGACTCCGGTATTCCACTGGATTGAGAAAAGTAAAGGAAGTAGGGTTGCCAAAGTTCTGCTCACACTAAACTGAACACCGTTGCCCCGCCCCTGTCCCACCCCTCCTCCGAGGCCCCCACTGCCCTGCCCCTCCTCTGAGGCCCCGCCCCCACTCACTCGATCCCTCCTCCCTTTGTCGCTTGCTCTCTCCACCCTCACTCGCTCATTTTCACCGGGCTGGAGCAGGGGGTTGGGATACGGGAGGGTGTGAGGGCTGTGGCTAGGGGTGCCGGCTCCAGGGTGGGGCTGGGGATGAGAGGTTTGGGGTGTAGGAGAGGGCTCCAGGCTGGGGCAGGGGGTTGGGGCGTGGGAGGGGGTTCTGTCTCCAGCTAAGGGTATGGGCTATGGGATGGGGCTGGGGATGACAGGTTTGGGGTGCAAGAGGGTGCTCTGAGCTGGGATCGAGGGGTTAGGAGAGCGGGAAGAGGATCAGGGCTGGCACAGGGGGTTGGGGCATGGAAGGGGGTCAGGAGTGCAGGCTCCAGGTGGCACTTACCTCAGACAGCTCCCAGAAGCAGTGGCATGTCCCCTCTCCGGCTCCTAGGCGGACGCGCGGCCAAGTGGCTCTGCGTGCTGCCCTGTCGGAAGGTGCCACCCCCGCAGCTCCCATTGGCCACAGTTCCCGGCCAATGGGAGCTGCAGAGCTGGCGGTTGGGGCGGGAACAGTGTGTGGAGCCCCCTGGCTGCCGACCGGACTTTTAACAGCCCCGTCAGTGGTGCTGACCGGAGCCACCTGGGTCCCTTTTCGACTGGGCATTCCACTTGAAAACTGGACACCTGGCAACCCTAAAGGGAAGTTGACGGGACAGCGTCTCCCATCGACGCAGCGCGGTGTAGATAGGGTTGCCAGCTATGTTCCCTGTAAGCTGCACAGTCACGTGGCCAAGCAGCAGCCTATTAAGCGCAGCACAGGCACTCAGGGAACCCGCCCAGCCAGAACCTGCTGCAGCTGGCGGAGGGGCGCCCCTTCCCCGGCCCCAACCTAGCCCAGCCCCCAACCTGCTGTGTCCGGGGGTGGATGCCCCTCCCCCAACCCGGACCCAACCTTGCCGCAGCCAGGCGTCCTTCCCCTGCCTCCACCTCAGCTCTGGACCTGCCGCGGCCGGGGGAGAGGCACCTATCCTGTGGACCCCAGCCCTGGAGCTGCTGCAGGGAGAGAGAGCTGGGAGGGGAGGAGGAGGGAGTCCTCTCTCCCCACCGTAGCCCCAGGGCAGCTTGCACCCCAAACCCCTCATCCCTGGCCCCACCCAAGAGCCTGCACTCCCAACCAGAGCCCTCACCTCCCTGCACCCCAACCCTCTGCCCCAGCCCTGAGCCCCCTCCCACACTCAGAACCCCTCAGCCCTACCCCCATCACATTAATTTTGTTATGTGCATCAGTATGGAGGTGATGTGTTATCACCATATTGGTGCACATAACAAAATTCATTCTGCACATGTATGGGAAAAAGTAGAGGGAATGCTGGTTGCCAGGCATCTGGTTGAAAAGGGACCCTGGTGACTGGGCCATTAAAAGTCCAGATGGTGGCACAGTCGGGCTAAGGCAGGCTCCCTGCCTGCCCTGGCTCTGTGCAGCTCCCCAGAAGCAGCCGGCATGTCCCTGTGGCCCCTAGGCACAGGAGTGATCAGGGAAGTTCCACGCACTGCCCCCACCCCAGCACCGGCTCCGCAGCTCCCATTGGCCGGGAACCATGACCAACAGGAGCTGCGGGGGTGGCGCGCAGAGCCGTCTGGCCATGCCTCCGGCCAAGGGGCAGGATATGGCAGCCGCTTCCAGGAGTGGCACGGAGCCAAGGCAGGCAGGGAGTCCTGACCAGGAGCTGCCTGAGGTAAGCACCACCCAGCCAGAGCCCACACCCTGAACACCCTGCCTGAGGTCAGAACCCCCTCCCATACCCTAACTCCCTCCCACAGCCCACACCCCCTTCTGCACCCCAACACCCTACCACAGCCCTGAGCCCCCTCCTGCACCTCCTCTGACACTCCAACTCCTGCCTCAGCCCTGAGCCCCCTCCCGCACTCCAAACCCCTTGGCCCCACGCCGGAGCCCTCTACTGCACCCGAAACTGCTCATCCCTAGCCCCACCCCAGAGCCCACACCCCCGTCTGAAGCCTGCAGCCCCTCCTGCACCTCAACACCCTGCCCCAGCCCTGAGCCTGCTCTCGCATTCCAAACACCTTGGTTCCAGCCTGGAGCCCCCTCTTGCACCCCAAGCCTCTCATCCCCAGCCCCACCCCAGAGTCTGCACCCCCAGCTGGAGCCCTCCCACACCCCTGCCCCAGCCCAGTGAAAGTGAGTGAGGGTGGGGGAGAGCAAGCGACAGAAGGAGGAGGGCTGGAGTGAGTGGAGGGCAGGGCCTCAGAGGAGGGGCAGGGCAGGGGAGAGGCCTTGGGGAAGGGATGGGACGGGGCAAGGGTGTTTGGGTTTGTGCAATTAGAAAGTTGGCAATCCTAGGTGTAGACACCGCGGTAAGTCGATGTAAGTTATGTCGACTCCAGTTACGTTATCCATGAAGCTGGAGTGGTGTAACTTAGGTCGACTTACCTGCCTAGTATAGACAAGGCCTTAGTGGTGCCATCTCGCATATGCACTTGATGCCAGCACCGCACATCTTAGCCCCAATGGCCACCCCCACCCCCGCACCACGTGTTCCTACAATCCAACATCCAGATCTTGGTAACTATACATAGTAATGGTGTTCAGCTGATACAGCCTTTAGTGCTTTGCTAGCTGGATGCCATCTAACCATCCCCACCACATATTTGCCCCTTGCATCTTTTTTCTTCCTGCACAACTCCACAGGCAAAGCCAGGTTGTGCAAAGCTCCCTGGACTAATGATTTGGTCGCACCCCTCCAAGCATGGATGGCCCCAATGCCAGAAGTAATAGAGAAGACTCCTGTCCAACTGAGTGAATCAGAGAGAGACAATCTAAGGCAGATGGCAGTGGATTAACTGTCACACTTTGTTATTGAAATGCAGCCATCACAAGGTTCTCTAATGCACACACTCCAAGTGGAAGACGCCCAATGAAGCATCCCTACAACTCAGTCACCCCCTTCCTAGGTGAGCAATTGAAGCAGCCCAAGTTTACCGCTAGCAGAATTATACAGATAAGACTGTCACTGTAGTCCAGTATTGGGCTGTCATGGAGGCCAACTCACCCTGCTGAATGCAGAAGAGATTGTGAGCTCTGTTGGGGTGCTAGTCTGGGGAAGCCATGGATTGAATGAACACAGAGACAAAGGGCTTGATACTGCCCCCACTGAAGTCAAAGGCAAAACTCTCATCAAGTTTTAATTGGTGCAGGATCAAGCTTATATTTCCCCAGGGACCTACAGGAAACAGTCTCTCCAGAATCACTGGGATGAGCAAGGAGCTGCTCCTTGCTCCAGGTGGGAGATAAGAGTAGAATGAGGAGGTGCAATGGGAACCAGTCTGGATGCTCCAAGTGCAGAGAATAACACCTCATTCTTTAAGCAAATAAGGTCTTGGCTGTGTGGGACGCCTTCTTGGCACTCAGCAGTCCCTGCCTTTCACCCGTTCCTGGTCTAGTCAGAAGTGCCCCGAAGGGACCCCCTCAGGACCCCTGGCCGCAGCCACAGCATGGATGCTTACCTAGTCGCAGAAGCACGCTGGACACCTCAGCCAGTCTGCCGCCAGGCATGGGTGCACTGTGCTCTGGTTTGCTCCAGCCAATGCCAGCCCAAAGCAGCCGGGAATGTATGTAGTCTCTGCAGAGCACCTTAGCCTGGGACACCAGCTCCTTGTCGGTGGGAGACCGATCAAAAACCTCCATCACCTCCGCAGCAAAGACCGAGGAACGGCGTAGCACCTCCATCCCTGACAGCTGAATTCACCGACTCAGGCTGTGCCTATCTGAAGTCTGCCCCGAAGCCTTTGACAGGAATCTGTAGCTATTGTTTAAGGAAAATAATACACTGGGCTCGTGATTCGTCACAGTTCCCAGCAAAGTTCTTGAATTAACCTTCATTAGCTTTACCTGGTGGATAAGAGCATATGGAAATCCATCAGCTCACCCAGAAAGAAAAAGGAACATAGGGCCAGATACCCTAGCAATCTAAATCATAGTGCCATGGAAGTCATTGCTGTGACACTAATCTACACTAGCTGAAGATCACGTCCATTGAATCTTACAGCGAATAGGCCAAATCTTGCAGTCCTTAGGTGCCCACTGAGGGCAGTGTGGGAGTTTTGCCTGAGTATGGACTGCAAGATTTGCACTAATAAAATATTTTCTCTTTTCCCCCTTTTAAATTTCAGAACCGCTGAATCTTAATTTCAAAGAGACTAAATAGTTAGAATCTGGAAACAATTTTCAGAATGTGTAGACAAGACCAGCTTGCTTCAATTAAATAATCTAGGAAATCAAACCAGAGTCCCACATTCCAGCTACAGTACCTCAAGCAGACGCAGGCACACAAGAATTCCAGCTCATCAGAATGTGGATGTTGAAGGAAGGAGGTCACCTATACACCATAAATACTGTGCTACAATAGTGTTTCAATTTTCAAATCTCCCACTAGCCCTTATCCTCAGAGACAAAAGTTCCTTTTTTAGTGCAATCCTAAATTAGTTTTTGTTCCTGTGACTTGTTTAAGAGATGCACTCTACCAGCTTTTTCTCCCAAGCCTTTCAACTGCAATTGTCTCGGCAAAGTGGAAAAGCAGAAGTGCCAGTACCTACAGTAAGGGACCTAAAATCCATTTAGAAGGACCTGAATGAAAGCTTTGGGTCTGACTTCAATGGAGCTGCAGGTGAGCAACACCCCCTAAAAAAAAAAAATCAGACCAAAGTTTTAGTCAGGTGGGTTTGAGACCCTCATTTTAGGAACCCATATTTGAAAGTTTTTACCATAAAGAAAACAATGCCAAATTCTTAAAAACTTCCAAGCAAAGGACATATTTACCTCTCATGTTGCATTTCCTTCCTTTCAATGATCTTTTGTCGGTTTCAGCTGCTTCTCATATTTCTTTGGAAGAACTGGTTCTTTTTAAAGATTATAATGATTCTCTGCTCCTATCCTCTGCTGGAGCTAGAGCACAACTGCTTGCTCGGTTCTTTATTCTCTCCCCATCTCTGGCAGCCTCCACATCCCGTCTGCACTCCAGTATGATCCTACCACTTGTTCTGCTGTTTTTGAGAGCTTGGGGCAGCCAGAGAAAGGAAAGCCTCTTGCTTTAGCCTTGTAAGGAAGATGAAATAACCAGGGGCGGGGTTATGCAAGCCAGCTAGCAACAATCTCCCCTCCCTTTTCTTCCTCAGTTAAGGAGGCTCTAAGCAGTTGTACTGCTAGGTTAAGAGGGACTTTTTTCAAGATGTTCCAGCCCAAACAGAACATTGCTTAAACAGGTGGCTGAGCTCCAGGGAGAGCATGCTCTGATGTACCGCTGAGAACACTACCAAGGAGAAGTATTATTCCCTGATAAGGGTGTATTCCTGTGACCGCTTTTGCAGAATCGGCAATAGTTATTTGCCCATAGACCCCAAAGTGCCAAATCATGGAACGGCAGCACCTGCAGTGGGTGACTGTGATGCTAGATTTTGAACAGGTTGTAAAGTTGAACTGTAAGCAACACAGGTGCTCAACAACACTGAGGTGAAACAGACCAGATCAGTTTTAATTCCCAAAAATTTATTAGTAGAGCTGGTCAAGAAATTCAATGGGTTTCTTCCTCCCTCCCACTAAGCAAAACCGAATTTGCAGTGAGACTGGATGGGCTCAGGGATTGTTTGAGACACAGACTGTCCAAACCAGGTCAGAAGAGATGTATTTATCACCATCTGATGGCTGTTTGGTTGCTTTTGTGAAAGGCCTGAGGTAAGGACACCTGTAGGTTTACACTAGTGTAGCTACACTGGTGGCTGAAATGCCAGTGCAGTCAAGACCTATTCTGTTTCTTTACACTAGAAGCTTTCTACAAGGTTACCAAGGCATCTGTTTGTAAACATGCTCTCATTCTTGCAACAGCCTCCTCCTGCCTGATTCACTGAGCAATACTTCAATCCAGTGTTTGTGAAATCATCACCTATCATTATGGAAGCAATTATGATGTCACAGACTCTGGACTGATACCACTAAGTTAATGGACTGGATGGGATAGGAGGCAGCTTGCTTCACATACAAGTATTTTGTTAATTGTCAGTGACAAGAAGACACAGTAAATGGAAGTGAATGTTTAATGGGGCTTCGTCAAAATATTCAGGTTTTCTGAACTGTTGTTTCATTCTTCAAGGGCCTGATCAAAAGCTCACACAGAATTCTTATTTATTATTTGTATTGCGATAGCACCTAGCACCCAGTCATGGACCCAGGACCCCATTGTGCTGCACTGTATAAATGCAGAACAAAGAGACTGTTCCTGCCCCAAAACAACTTACATCTAAAGTAAGGGCTCCTGCAGACTTCAAAGGTCTTCATGTTTTAGAGCTTGCTCATGCCCTAAACTGCATCAGGTTTAGATCCCAAATTACTGCTATATAGAAATGTTTGTAGCTACCCACTTCAGTCATATATAGCATAGACTGCCCTTTAGAACTACAGCTGGCATGGACCCAAACAGGGTAACAAATTTTCCCTGTGGGAGAAAATTGCAATGCATGCCACTTCAGTACACAGACACACACCTTTCACCATAGAAAGGGTGATGGAGGAGAAGAAAACAAAGACAGTACCACTGGATACATCCTGCAGAACTGAAATACATACAAGTCTGTGGCAAATTATCACGTTATTAGTGCTGATGCCAGGAGCCACAGAGTTACCAGTTCCGTTTAACAAAAGACCAGGTACAGCAATGGAGAATTCCCACACTTCCCCACCATTGTGCCTGCACCTTAATCTGGAGGGGCGTCCTGAAGAAGAAAGGGTATTTTTCCATCTTTATTCAGGACCCAATCCATCAAGGTGCTGAGTTCCTTCCCCAAGATGCTGTTTATCATCAGCTTCTATAATTAATATTAACAACAAGGGGGAGGGAACACAAGCCAAAATAGGGAGAGAACAGCAGGACCGGCTCTAGGCACCAGCGTTCCAAGCATGTGCTTGGGGTGGCACTTTTCAAGGGGCGGCACTTTTTTTTTTTTTTTTTTTGCTTCGGCGGCAGCACTCCGGCCCCCCCTTTTTTTTTTGCTTGGGGCTGCAAAAAACCTGGAGCTGGCCCTGGAGAACAGGTTAAAGAATAGTTAGATAAGTGGGATGTAGTCAAGTCAGCAAGGCCTGAAGAAATTCTTCCTACTAGTTACTACTTATGAAACTAGCTGAAGCAATTTCTGAACCATGAGCAATAATCTTTGAGAATACACAGAGGATGGGTGAGGACCCAGAGGACTGGAGAAAGGCAAACATAGTACCTATCTTTAAAAAGAAGAACGAGGAGGACCTGGGGAATTATAGACCAGTCAGCCTAACTTCAATACCTGGGAAGATACTGGTACAAATTATTAAAAAATCAATTTGTAAGCACCTGGAAGATAATAGGGTGATAAGAAATAGCCAGAATGGATTTGTCAAGAACAAGTCATGCCAAATCAACCCAATTTCCTTCTTTAAAAGGATAACTGGCTTAGTGGATGGGGGGGAGGGGGAGGTAGTAGACGCGATATCTTGATTTTAGTAAGGCTTGACACCATTTCACAGATCTGAAGAAGAGCTCTGTGATGCTCAAAAGCTTGTCTCTCTAAAAAAATATTACCTCACCCACCTTGTCTCTCTAATATCCTGGGACCAACATGGCTACAACATTGCACATAGTTTCACATAACATTCTCATGAGCAAATTAGGGAAATGTGGTCTAGATTAAATTAATATAAGTTGGGTGCACAGCTGGTTGCAAGACCACACTCAAAGTGTAGTTATTGATGGTTTGCTGTCAAACTGGGAGGGCGTATCTAGTAGGGTCCCACAGGGTCGGTCCTGGATCCAGTACTATAAAGTATTTTCATTAATGACTTGGATAATGGAGTGTCATCTGCAAAGTTTATAAGTACCCCAAGCTGGGAGGGGTTGGAAGCACTTTGGACAGTATTAGAATTTAGGACGACCTTGACAAGTTAGAGAATTGGTCTGAAGTAAATTAGATGAAATTGAATAGAGACAAGTACTAAGTACTTCACCGGGGAAGGAAAAAAAATCAAATGCCCAATTACAAAATGGGGGTAGTAAAAGATTTGGGGGTTATAGTGGATCACAAATTGAATATGAGTCAACAAAATGTGATGCAGTTGGAAAGGCCAATGTCATTCTGAGGTGTATTGTCAGGATTGTCATGTGTAAGAGATGGGAGGTGACTCTCCTGCTCTATTTGGCACTAGTGAGACCTCAGCTGGAATACAGTGTCCAATTCTGGGCACCACATTTTAGGAGAGATGTGGATAAATTGGAGAGAGTCCAGAGGCGAGCAACAAACAATGATCAAAGGTTTAGAAAACCCGACTTTGCCCAGTTTTTTTTAAACTTTTCCTCATAGAATCACAGAAGTGTAGGACTGGAAGGGACCTCGATAGGTCATGTAGTCCAGGCCATTGCACTGAGGTAGGACTAAGTATTATCTAGACCAGGGGTTCCCAAACTTGGTTCACGGCTTGTTCAGGGTAAGCCCCTGGCGGGCCACGAGACACTTTGTTTAGCTGAGTATCCGCAGGTACAGCCACTTGCAGCTCCCAGTGGCCACGGTTCGCCATTCCTGGCCAATGGTAGCTGCGGGAAGGGATGGCCTGGTCTGCGCCACTTCCTGCAGCTCCCATTGGCCAGGAACGACGAATCGCAGCCACTAGGAGCTATGAACAGCCCTACTTGCGGATGCTCAGGTAAACAAAGTGTCTCTTGGCCCGCCAGGGGCTTACACTGAACAAGCCGTGAACCAAGTTTGGGAACCCCTGATCTAGACCATCCCTGACAGTGGTTTGTCTAACCTGTTCTTAAAACACATCCAGTGATGGAGATTCCACAGACTCACTAGGTAACTTGTTTTAGTGCTTGACTACCCTTACCATTAGGAAGTTTTTCCTAATGTCAAACCTAAATCTCTTTTGCTGCAATTTAAGCCCATTGCTTCTTGTCCTATCCTCAATGACTAAGGAAAACAATGTATCACCCTCCTCTTTATAACAGCCTTGAACGTTCTTGAAGACTTATGTCTTCTCCCCTCAGTCTTCTCTTCTCCAGTCTTTCCTTGTAGGTCAGGTTTTCGAAGTCATTTTTGCTGCTCTTCTTTGGACTGTCTCCAATTTGTCCACATCTTTCCTGAAGTGTGGTACCCAGAACTGGACGTAATACTCCAAGTGAGGCTTTATCAGTGCTGATTAGAGTAGAAGAATTACTTCTCATGTCTTGCTAACAACACTCCTGCTAATACATCCCAGAATGAGGTTCACTCTTTTTTGCAACACTATTATATTGTGGACTCATATAGTTTGTGATCCACTATAACCCCCAGATCCTTTTCTGCAGTGCTCCCTCCTAGGCAGTCATTTTCCATTTTGTATTTGTGCAATTGATTATTCCTTCCTGAGTGTAGTACTTTGCATTTGTCCTTACTGAATTTCTGCCTATTTATTTCAGACATTTCTCCAGTATGTAAAGAGCATTTTGAATTCTAATACACCTCTACCTCGATATAACGCTGTCCTTGGGAGCCAAAAAATCTTACCGCGATATAGGTGAAAAACTGCCTTATATCGAACTTGCTTTGATCCACCAGAGTGCGCAGCCCCGCCTCCCCAGAGCGCTGCTTTACTGCGTTATATCCAAATTTGTGTTATATCGTGTGGCATTATATCAGGGTAGAGGTGTACTAACCTCCAGAGCACTTGCAACCCCTCCTAGCTCGGTATTATCCACAAATAAGTGTATTCTCTATGCCATGATCTAAATGAGTAGTTCTCAAACTGGGGGGTCATGACCCCCTCAAGGGGTCATGAGGTTATAACATGCGGGGGTCACGAGCTGTCAGCCTCCACCCCCAAGCCCCGCTTTGTCTGCAGCATTTATAATAGTGTTAAATATTTAAAAAGTGTTTTTAATTTATAAGGGGGGTCACACTCAGAGGCTTGCTGTATGAAAGGGGTCACTGTGGCGGGGCAATGACTCACCGGCGTGGCACCTCCCACTGGTCATCCTGGGAATTAGCTCTTCCAGCGCTGAGCGCCCTCTTCAGGCCAGTGGCTTGCCTGCCACTGGCCCCATGTTCCTCCCAGACCCTCGTTCCCCTCTCTGTCAGGGTTCTGCCCTGGCAGTAACCCACATTGGAACCCCCAACCCTCTATCCCCACCTTGCCTCAGTGGCTACTGCCAGTCATCATCTAGCCCCTGCTCACTGGGGCAGACTGCAGTCTATAACCACTCATCATCGGCAAGGGGGGTTGGATCAGCTGCCTCTGCCTTTTCCTGGGCTGTCCCTCTGCAGCCCCAGTACCAATTTGTGGGCCCTTAACTCAGCCTGCAGCCTGCGGCTTTGCTAGGCTGGAACTCCCCAGCCCCCTCTGCCCTTCCCCAGGACTGCTCCACCCTAGGTACCCTCCTCAGCTCCCAGGCAGCCTGGTCCCTCTCTCCCTAGAGTCAGAGAGAAACTGTCCCTAGCTCCTGGCCCACTGCCCTCTTATAAGGGCCAGCTGGGCCCCGATTGAGCTAGTCACAACTGCGGCTGCTTCCTTAATCAGCCCAGCTTTTCCAGTTGCGGCCCTCTCCAGGGCTGCTTTTAACCCCTGTTTACTGGGGTCATATTGGAAACCCGGGAAGCGGGCAGGCGCCCCGCCAGTCACCAATACAAAAGTTTGAGAACCACTGATTAAACAATTTACGAAGATATTGAACAGAACCAGACCCAGCACAGATCTGTACAAGACCCCACTTACTATGCTCTTTCAGCATGATTGTGAACTATTCATAAATACTCTGAGTACGCTTTTCCGACCAGTTGTTCATCAAGGCTATATTTCTCCAGTTTGTTTAAGAAAGGGTCATGTGACACAGTATTAAAAGCCTTACTAAAGTTGAGGTACATCACATCTACTGCTTTCCCCCTTTCCACAAGGCTTGTTACCCTGTCAAAGGAGGATTGGTTTGACATGATTTGTTCTTGACAAACCCATATTGACTGTTACTTATCACCTTATTTCCTTCTAGGTGAATACAGGTTGATTGTTTATTTGCTCCATTATCTTTCCAGGGATAGAAGTTAATCTGATTGGTCTATAATTCCCTGGGTTGTCCTTATTCCTCTTTTCATAGATAGGTACTATAGTTGCTCTTTTTCAGTCTTCTCAGATCTCTCCCTTCCCCAAAAGGTTCTCAAAGATAATCACTAATGGATCAGAGATCTCTTCAGCCAGTTCCTTAAGCATGCTAGGATGTATTTCATCCAGCCCTGCCAACTTGAAGACATCTAACTTGTCTAAGTAATTCTTAATTTGCTCTTTTCCTATTTTAGCCTCAGCTGCTACCCCATTTATGCTGATGTTTGCTATATTCGTCATCTAATCACCGCTAAAGTTTTTGGTGAAAACTGAAACAAAAGAGTCATTTAACACACTTTGGCCACTGCTGCATTTTCTGTTATTGTCTTTCTCTCCTCATTGAGTAATGGGCCTACCCTGTTCTTGATCTTCTTCTTGCTTTTCATATATTTGTAAAATGTTTTCTTGTTACCCTTTATGTCAGGTTTGGGCTTGAGAAAAGACAACTAAGGGGGGACCTGATAAGTCTTCAAGTATGTTATAAAGAGGACAGTGATCAATTGTTCTCCATGTCCACTGAAGGTAGGAAAAGAAGTAATGAGCTTAATCTGCAGCCAGAGATTTAGGTTAGATAGTAAGAAAATCTTTCTATCACAGTGGTTAAGCTCTGGAATAGGGAACCAAGGAAGGTTGTGGAAATCCCTGTCACTGGAGGTGTTTTAGAACAGGTTGGACCAGGGGTGCCAGGACAGGGGGGACCAAGGGGCCACTGTGACGTTGTGCAGTCTATATGGTTTAATAAAATATGATAATAAGTGAATATAATGTAACTGGGATATGCTTCATGCAAAAGGTCTCTTGTAATGTATCATTACAAAGTCTATAATCTACCGAGTGTGATCATCCTATTTGTATAAATGTACCACTCTTGTATCTAAAACTAGAAATATAAAATATAACTCTGAGGGCCTATTGTAATTATGCAAAGTGTGGGCCATTAATGGTGGTTTGGAATCTTGATGACTCCCATTAACCAGGAGCATAGTCTGCAGATGGCTGTGTTTTACCTGTGAGTCTTCCTGTATATGTGTGTGCTGGCAAATGGGTAATGAAGTCTTGTAGTGACATGCGATCATGTCACCTGAACTGAAATCCATCTTTTGCTTTTCCAGTGGGGGCGAGGGGGTGGAAACCCAGAGGGACAAAGGGTTCCCGCCTTGTGCAAAAGATATATAAAGGGGTGGAACAGAACAAAGGAGAACAGAGGAGCCATCATGAAGAATCCCCTAGCTACCACGTGAGCTGGATCAAGAGCTGTACCAAGGGAAAGAATTGTGCCCAGGCCTAGAAGGTGTCCAGTCTGAGGAAAAAGCTTACTGAAGTATCTCAGACGGTGAGATTATCTGTATTCAGTTTGATTAGGCATAGATTTGCGCATTTTATTTTATTTTGCTTGGTAACTTACTTCGTTCTATGTGTTACTACTTGGAACCACTTAAATCCTACTTTCTGTATTTAATAAAATCACTTTCTACTTATTAATTAACTCAGAGTATATATTAATACCTGGGGGAGCAAACAACTGTGCATATCTCACTATCAGTGTTATAGAGGGCGAACAATTTATGAATTTACCCTGCACAAGCTTTATACAAGGTAAAACAGATTTATTTGGGTTTAGACCGCATTGGGAGTTGGGCATCTGAGTGCTAAAGACAAGCATACTTCTGTGAGCTGTTTTCAGGTAAACCTGCAGCTTTGGGGCAAGTAATTCAGACCCTGGGTCTTTGTTGGAGCAGACGGGAGTGTCTGGCTCAGCAAGACAGGGTGCTGGAGTCCTGAGCTGGCAGGGAAAACAGGGGCAGAGGTAGTCTTGGCACATCACTTGGCAGCTCCCAGGGGGGTTTCTGTGATCCAACCCATCACAGTGGCGTAGTCGAGCAGGATCTGTGCACAGCTGATTGCTTTGAGATACTGGTAGTGATTTTAAGTGAGTTTTAAATGTGGTGGCTGGAGAACAGACAAAGTGGTTACTGGTTTGTTATTTTCTGTTTGCTTATTTCAAGAAAGGGAAGTAGGGACAGAAAAGGAAGCAAAATAAGTAAGAATGATGATCAAAAGAAGCTAAAACTACACAAGTTGCAAATTGCCCAGAAAGACTGAACACTTGGCGCTGGGAAAGTCTCTTTTAACTAAGAAGCCCCTGAGCTGAGTGCATCTCAGTTTCAGTGAACTGCAGATGGGTGTGGCTCAGCCTCTGAGTCTGTGCTGAAGCTGACTGGAGTATCTAATTTAGCAAGACAGGAGTGGAGGGGTGCCTGTTCTGGCAGGAGGGGATTCTCTGGGGTATCCCAGCTCATCGAGTGATGGTCTCAAGGGAAGCCAAATGGAAATTGATGTACAATTTGCCCAGGAAAAGGCTGACCTGGAAAAAGAAAAGGCTGCCCACCAGCCTGGACTTAAGAGACAAAGCAATTAAGACCCAGAAGCATGAACTGGCTGTAATGGAGTGGAAGAGGTACACAGAGACATGTATCCTGGAGCTGGAAGTTGGGGTCCTGTTGACTGCTGCAGTGGGAACAAACCCCAAGGACTCTAGCTGGAAGCAAACCCAACCTGAGTGAAAGGGGGGGCGAGGGGAGTTGCTGGCCAGCGAAAGATCTGTCATAGCTGGTAGCTGTGAGCCTACAGCTGGATCAGGCTCTCTTTCCCTTTTGGGGGACACAGGAGTGTCTGCCCATAGGGGAGCCCAAAAATGAATTTTAGGTACACAGCCTCCGCCATGGTCAGTGTCCAAGTCTCTGGCAGTAAGTTCAGGAGGAGGGTCTGATGTTGTGAAGTCAATATGGTTTTATAAAAATATGATAATAAGTGAATATAATGTAACTGGGATATGCTTCATGCAAAAGGTCTCTTGTAACGTATCATGACAAAACTTATAATCTACTGAGTGTGATCATCTTATTTGTATAAATGTACAACTCTTGTATCTAAAACTAGAAATATAAAATATAACTCTGAGGGCCTATTGTAATTATGCAAAGTGTGGGCCATTAATGGTGATTTGGAATCTTGATGACTCCCATTAACCAGGAGCATAGTCTGCAGATGGCTGTTTTACCTGTGAGTCTTCCTGTATATGTGTGTGCTGGCAAATGGGTAATGAAGTCTTGCAGTGACATGCGATCATGTCACCTGAACTGAAATCCATCTTTTGCTTTTCCAGTGGGGGCGAGGGGGTGGAAACCCAGAGGGACAAAGGGTTCCCGCCTTATGCAAAAGATATATAAAGGGGTGGAACAGAACAAAGGAGGACAGAGGAGCCATCATGAAGAATCCCCTAGCTATCACCTGAGCTGGAATAAGAGCTGTACCAGGGGAAAGAATTGTGCCCAGGTCTGGAAGGTGTCCAGTCTGAGGAAAAAACTTACTGAAGCATCTCAAAGGGTGAGATTATCTGTATTCAGTTTGATTAGACATAGATTTGAGCATTTTATTTTATTTTGCTTGGTAACTTACTTCGTTCTGACTGTTACTACTTGAAACCACTTAAATCCTACTTTCTGTATTTAATAAAATCACTTTCTACTTATTAATTAACTCAGAGTATGTATTAATACCTGGGGGAACAAACAACTGTGCATATCTCTCTAGCAGTGTTATAGAGGGCGAACAATTTGTAAGTTTACCCTGCATAAGCTTTATACAGGGTAAAATGAATTTATTTGGGTTTAGTCCCCATTGGGAGTTGGGCATCTGAGTGCTAAAGACAAGCACACTTCTGTGAGCTGTTTTCAGGTAAACCTGCAGCTTTGGGGCAAGTAATTCAAACCCTGGGTCTTTGTTGGAGCAGACAGGAGTGTCTGGTTCAGCAAGACAGGGTGCTGGAGTCCTGAGCTGGCAGGGAAAACAGGAGCAGAGGTGGTCTTGGCACATCAGTTGGCAGCTGCCAAGGGGGTTTCTGTGATCCAACCCATCACAGACACTGCCCTCCCACTTTTCACCACGGGCCGGCCCACTGCCCTTCCTCTCTCCCTGCGGCTCCGCCTGCCCAGCCAGGCCGGAAGTTGGAGCCCAGCCCGGGTAAGAGCGGCCCAGGGAGCCTGGGCAGCTGTGAGAAGCTGCAGACCCTCCACCTGCCTGGGGAGAGGGGGTGAGAGCAGCCCTCAGCCCGTGTCCCCACACCCCCCCAGATCTCTCCCGACCCCCTCAGGTAGGTGGAGAGTCCATGGCTCTCCACAGCTGCCCGGCGGCTCTTACCATGGCCCAGCTGCAGCTCTTCGGCCCTCGAGGCCCCACTCTCAGGCTGGAAGCTGGAGCTGGGTCAGGGTAAGAGCCATGCGGCCAGATGTGGGGAGCCACGGACCCTCCACCTGCCCTGGGCAGGAGCCTGGGGTGGGCAGGAACACAAGCCGGAAGCTGCTTTCGGGCTCCACCCCACCCTAGGCAAGTGGAAGAGCCTGAGCTCTCTGACCTGGCTCCAGCTTCTAGCTTGGCTGGGGTGGGAGGGGAGGACTCAGAGAGAAGAGGAGGGGCAGGGACGGGGCCATGGAGCAGGCAGAGCCTCATGGCCCCTCCACTTTTAGGAAGAAGCTGTTGCCCCTGGCTTGGACAGAGTCAGTTACTTGGTCCTGGCTCAGCTCACATGGCTGTCCTTGAACTCCTGAGGGTTCTTGAGCCCTACTATTCTATGATTCTCCCAATGAAATCCTGAATTCCTACCTCCCTGCTTGCCACTGAGGGTAAATAGGTTTGAATAAAATGGACAAATATTCACTAGGAAGTGGACTGAGAGCACTTGCTCATTTCCCAAAGGCCATTGACTAGCTCTCAGGTGGTAGTCACGTTTTGTCACCGCCAACCTCTAGCCAGGGTCACATTCAAACCACAGGTAGACATGAAAGGGTTCTTATCAGCATAAGGAACATAATTTGATAAACACTCTTTAGGCTAACAGTAATTTAGTTGAGAGAGTGATTGTCTGTGGTGCATTTCTTTTTAAACATTTCCTGTAATTTGTTTTAAACACATTTTTACAGAGTAATGAAACATCCTACAAACCAGGCAAAGAGAACAGACAAGAAGAGATATCTTCCTTTTCAAATATTTTTACTTTCCATAAATAATATACTGTAACAGTCTGTTCAGTTGAAACAGGCCTGCTCTATCCATTTGAAATGTATAAAGAAAACATTTATATAGTAATGATACCTCAGAAAAGAAAAGGAGAACCAGGAATGGAAGAAATGGCTCCTGGAATGGTTACCATCCACACAGAGATAAAGTCATTGTGTTTTGCCTGTGCTAGTCTAACCCACACTAGGAGTGTGGGCCTTTGTCCTCTTCTTGTGGTTGGTCCACCCAAGAGCTTTATGAATCTATTCCTGCTTCCATCCAAGGGACTCAGGGTTAAGCTATTCCTGAATATTCCACATGTAGATGCTTATTCCAGAATAAGAGTGCATTTTTCTGGTTTAGTTTAAATCGGTGGTTCCCAACCTGGGGTTCGAGAACCCCTGGGGGTTCACAAAATGTAACAGGGGGTTCTCGGAAAAAAATTCCCTAATGGCGGACAGAGTTGTCCCTAGGGATCCTGTGCAACACGGGGCCAGCAGCCCGGAGTCCCTGGACTTCCAAGAGCTAAGAGGATCAAAGCAAGCATGTCTATCCCACTGAGGAGATTTAAACTTCAAGACTCCTAATAAGAAATAGAAAGGGAGGTGGATATTTTTTGCTGTTTTTAAAATTAAATAGGCAGCTAGTATTGTTTTTAAAATTATTATGATGAACAAGTTTAAGCTTTGTTGTAATGTGTGCGTCGCTTGTCTGGACTGCTCAAGGCCTGAATGCTTGTGTAGGAGGAACTCTTTGAGTTGGCTTCTTAAATACCTTCATGCAGTTTCACATCTGATACTCCTTGATGAAACATAGGAGCCTTGTCTTATAACAGGCTTATTCAAAGTGATAGAAGCTATGAAAGTGAGATCTTGGAAGAGTGTTGCCATTTTCATAATGTAATAAAAATACTGTAATGATAAATAATAATGTAAGAATGGCCCTACTGGGTCAGACCCAGGGTCCATCTAGCCCAGTATCCTGTCTTCCAACAGTGGCCAGTGCCAGGTGCCCCAGAGGGAATGAACAGAACAGGTAATCATCAAGTGATCCATCCCCTTTCGCTCATTCCCAGCTTCTGGCAAACAGAGGCCAGGGACACTTAATAATAAATAGTGTGTAATAAGCATGTCATAAAAACAAATTTTATATTTCCAAGCTCACTGCTTTAGGTAAACGAGAAAATCCCTGGAAATATTCATTTTTAGGAGGGGTTTCGTGAGACTTGACATTTTAGTGAAAGGAGTTCACAGGTTATTAAAGTTTGGGAACCACTGGTTTAAATCCACTTTCAAAGTGGATTTAAACTAAACTGGAAGAAGGCACTCTTATTCTGGAATAAGCATCCACACATGAAGTTATTCAGGTATGGCTATACTGAAATAATTCCATGTTTAGACAAGCCCTCAGTCCTCTCGCTCAAGTAGTATGGGCTCATGCTTTTAGCCTGCAGGTCTCAGCTTCTAATACTGATGTTGGCTCATGTGAGGTTGGTTACACCACCCAATATTTTAATAATTTGGGGCCAGATACTGCTATCCTGATTCAGTATTACCTTACCATACTGAGTATTACCTTTCTTCTGATATTGTTTCATGGATTTCAGTGTAACTATTCACAGCAGTAAGTTCTACTCTGATTGAGTAAGAGTGGAAGAATGTGGTCCTTTGTTACAATGGAGCCTTATTTTTGTGCCTACGAACACAGATGTTATAATTTTGGATTTATTCAGTGGTTCAATTAAGGAAGCGAGAAAGTTCATTGATGCAATGGGATTCACGGTTTATTTTCTTGTCGGAGCAGCAGCTGTACACACATCACAACAGTGTGTTTAGCTTTCCGCAAGTTCTACACTTCTAAAAAAGTCCTCTATCAGTTAAGATAGAAAAGAGCTCAGAAAGGAAGCTGTAGTAACTTTTATTGCCTTACCTGTGCAATGTTTGAATCCAGACATGGCAGAGAGAGGCAGAGCAAAGAGGACATTTCTTCCTGGCCAGACCAAGAAGCCAAATCTTGATGAAATAAACATAAGCAAGAGTCAGATTAGACCACATTTGCTGGGATTGCTCTTAAATTCAACATCTCCCCTACTCTTGGGTCGATGAACCCTCCAGCCAAGGTTTCCCTAACTGGAAAAAGAGAAGAAAATGCTGAGCAGTGGCTGGTCTGTGCGAGTCTGATGTTTGGGGTGAAGTGTTTTCCTACCCCAGAAAGGAGCAGAGAGCTTTTAAGTGTTTTAATAAAAATGCTGTTAGCAGTCTCCCCACCAGACAATGTTGGAGTTATGCCAGCATTCAACCCTGGTAGGGTCAAGAGTGGTCTTGAAACCTTCTGCAATGGGAGGTCAAATTAAATAGGTCCCATCACAGGGCTACCTGCCTTTCTGGCATTAATTGTGAACTTGTGTCTATCCCCCCTCTGAGCCACAGTCCCCTTCTGGTTTGGTCTAGCAAGCCACCCAAACCATCAAGTCCCCTCCTTCCTGGGTAAACAGAGTCCACCGAGAAATCCAGACAAACAAAGACCTCAACCAGTCAAACTTTGCCTTGTGGGCCACGGTCCTGTCCCTAAGGTCCATGTGACCTTCAGACTTAATAGGGTGCAGGCTAGATGGCTCTCAGTTGGCTCCTGGCTGCTCTGGTCCAAGCCTCTGCCAGTCTTAGGAGCAGTCTCACCCATATGCACTGGGGACTGGGTGAAGAGGATCTTCCTCCCGCTGCTGGAAGCTCCTCCTCTTTGCCCCAAAAAGAAGCAAATGCTCACCCTAAGCGAGGTGCAAACTGATGTACTCAGGATCACTTCCATCACACATTTCTGCAGCCTGCCTTCTCAGCCCGAGCTCAGGGACATTCCCACAGCCACTCATGCCTAAAATTTAATGGGCCCACCCAAACCAGCTTATCCACCACTGCCATAGACTTGCCTCTCCCAGAGCTCCTATTTACGGAGAGGCCCAGAGCTCCTGCTCTGTCTCCCACTTGAGTACAGACCCATAGCCTATGCCTTCCCAAGCTGTCTAGCACACCCCATCCCCCTTATAGGCTCTAACAGAAGGATCATCACCGTCACTGCAGGTCTCACCCCCTCCCAGTCCTCTGCTCACTGAAGAACAGGAAGCTCTTTTGTTTTCCTTCCCCAGCATACATGGCTTCCCAACCTCCAAGCCTCCTGCTACCATCAGACTGATTCCAGCCCTGGCTGTCATGCCAACCATTGAATATCTTCCCAGAAGCTGCAAGCCAAAGCCAAAGATGCAAGAGAACTGGCAGTGGCAACAGGACATCTGACAAATCAAGCAAGTGAGCTAGGAAAACACCAGCAGTGTTCAAGCTAGACACTGTATGTCAGCTTTAAATTGCCATGGGCTGCTGAGGTGAATGAAACCCTGTCTCAGGCAGACCCCACTGGACAGTTAGAGAGGAAGGAGTCAGTGTTGTGGAAACGTACTGCCTTGCTGTATTTCCCTTACTAGTAAGTCTGGGTAAAAGAGCATTCATGCAACAGCCACTGACTTACAGATAGAGGAACAGGCTGTGAGATCGAGCCTTACATGCAGTGAACTCTAGCAGCTGCTATGGATTCTGACTAGGCCTCTCAGACACCTGAAGTGGTCTAGTAGTTCCTCAGGAGCACTTCCCTATTGCAGACATCTGCGAGGGCAGGAGGATACCTCAAATAGAGCTGTTGTTCTGCAGGAGAGCACGTTAAGTTTGATTGGGGACGACTGCACGTCCCAACAGTGTGGGAAATTCCAATAGGTATTTTTGCAGAAATGAAACAGTTATTGCAAGAGGTACAGTTGTGTATTTGGATTTAATTGGAGAACTGGGAACGTCTCTCCTGAGCTGTAGGAGAGGAATCCATCCCACACAGAGCACCAGCACAAGGCCTAGGCACTGCTGAAATGCCAAAAATAAAAGTTTTGGTGGGACTTCAGCACAAGGCCTGGTCTAGGGTGCCCACTTGCACATCCCCAGATTACCAGACGTTCCATACTGCCAGGAATAGCATGGGTCACAGGGGAGGGGTAGGTACTCTTCAAAATGGCCTCCTGCACACGTGCAAGGTCATGCCACCAGAAACAGGCTGGCCCTAGAGTTACCACCTGACCACTATTTGATTGGCCTGGCTGGGATTTTAACTGGTGGGTTTGCCAGTTGATAGAAAAATAAATTAATCTGCTGTTTTCTTTGCTTGGGTCTAAAAATTTGCATTATTCTCATAATACCGTGGCATATCCAATGTTAAAAGTTTCTGTGTCCAGCTAAAGATGTTGCAGAGTTCCCACTTCCACAGTTTAAGCGATGACAGAGCAAAACTGTTGAAAATACAGCAGCTGTCTGCCCACCAACATGCACGCGCACCGCACGTGTGAGAGAGGGTTTGAGTCACATGATGTTACCCACCAATCATTTCTATAGGTGTTCTCTCTCTAGATATTATAAATGGCTGTTGTGGGGGAGTGGGGAGGGTTGCGGAGTTGCCTTGTGGTTGGGGATTTGGGTTGCAGCAGGCTTGTCTTTTGTGGGGTTGGGTTGCCAGTTTTTTTGCATTTCAAAGGTGGTAACCCTATCTGGCACGTTCTTCAAAAGGGTCCCTCATGCATGCTAGGTCACAACAACAGGGGCGGTTTTCAAAATGGCATCCCCAGCCCAGGATGAGGGGGTGACCCACAAGGCCCTGTCCCCTCCATGGCCCCGCCCCCTGCTCCTCCTCTTCTAGGTGGGGACACGGGCCGGGGGCTGCTCATGGACAGGTGGAGGGTCTGGGGCTCCCCACAGCGGCCCAGGCTCCCTGGATGGGTCTTACCACAGCCCAGCTTCTGGCCTGGTCAGGGAGCGGAACCTCGGGGGGAAGAACACCGATGGAGCTGCACTGCTGTAGCACTTTAATGAAGACCTCTATGCTGATGGGTGAGAGCTCTCCCGTCAGCTGTTAATCCACCTCCCCGATAGGCGGTAGCTACATCTATCGGAGAAGCTCTCCTGTTGACATAGTGCTGTCTACACGGGGGGTTCAGTTGGAATAATTATGTCGCGCAGGGGTGTTACCTCTGGCACTGCAGGTAAGGGTTGCACTTTGCAGCAGGGGAGCTTATCACTTTATCAGCTCCCCCGCCATGAAGTGCAGCCTCTGCCTGCACCATTCCACGCCTGCCCGAGACTTGTAGTTTGGGGAGGCAACGCAGCCTCCTACCCCCCAAACTACACGCATGTTAAAAAGTGGGGGAGCCATGGACTCCTGGCCCTCCCAGTTCTGGTGCCTCTGCCCTGATACCAGACAAAACTGCATGCAGTTTTGTTTCAGCACCAGACGGGGGACAAACCATTTAAAAACAGGACTATTAGTCTTAAAACTGGATGAATGGCTGACCTAGCCTGCTCTTCTTCAGAGCTGATTTCACCCCAGGTTGTCTTGCTGTCAATTAAAGACACACTGAAGAAGCCAGAGGCCATTGCAATCATTATGCCCCTTCACATAAAGAATAAAAAAGCAGCATCTTAAAAAAACCTGATTAGTCTTGTGATGAGACATTATCATTGTAAAGATGGACGTGTGACTAAACCAGTGGACTGGGACTGGAGATCTTGGTTTGATTCCTGCTTCTTCCAAACTTCTGGTCTGACCCTGGGCAAGTCATTTAGCCATGCTATGCCTCAGCTGTATAACTTGGCTAGAAGTTCCGACCCTTTAGCACCTATTTAGGATAAATTCATTGTTTGAGAGATGCTCAAATACTATGGTGATGCAGTCATATAAACGGAAGAGTTAACTAATAATATTCGCTGCCAGCCAACCAAGAAAAACATACTTGTTTATTGATAATAGCAGAATACAGGTGGTTTAACCATGTTCAGGTTTGTTGGAAGGGTGGGAAGATAAAATTACCATAATTTCAATAAGACAAAAAGGTTCAATGCCCACATCAAAATCCTACTGAAAGTGTGCTGTACGCTTACGCTACTGTTCCAAGACCTGTCCAGGAATAACTTGCTGTGCTCTGTCTGATATTAGGAGACAACGGGGAAGCTTCCCCTTGTAAGACAGAGGCAATTGTGTTAGATAAACTATTACATGGTAATTCTCAGAGGGATCACAGAGCACACAGACCTTTAACAGGAAACACCTCAGGTGGATAGCCCAGAACTCAGACAGACACATGAAAGCAGTTTCCTTTGTAAAATGGACACACAGTTATGTCAAGCAAGCTATAAAATAAAAACAGGACTATCCCCTTTAATGTATATATGAAACCATTGTGTATCAGATTCAGATAGATGGGCTGGTAAGAAAGTGTTTTTATTCCAGCTGAAGTCCCACAGCTTCGTCTTGGTCAGGAGTGCTGAGATTCTAATTATCTATAGGTTCTTATGCCACCCCCATCACTAGTATTTGAGGCATGGTCTATATTAAAAAGTTAGGTCAACATAGGTACATTGCTCAGGGGTGTGAAAAATCCACACCCTGGAGTGGCATAATGAAGCCAACCTAGAGAGGAATAATCACTGCCCTTGATCTGCTGGCAATGCTCCTACTAATACAGCCCAATATGCCGTTGGCCTTCTTGGCAACGAGGGCACACTGCTGACTCTGCTCCTTGCACTTGGAGCAGAAGGTGGGGAGGTTTGGGATGGTTCTTAGTTCCTGGGGATGTCTTGGACTGCCCTCGGGAAAGCTCTGGATCCTGCACAGACGAGATGTACCCTTATTGCAGAAAGTTCCACAGGGCCAGAGGAGCAAAGTTGTTGACCACAGTCTTCATCCCAGAGCTTTAATTGATCTCTTAGATACCCTGGGCCCGGACCATGGAGCACATTACAAAAGAGGACAGACCATGAACTTGAATCCATTACATTGCTAATCTTATAGGTATGCCAGAGACCACTGTTAAATCATGGGCTGGCTTTCCCACATGGGATGATTGTTTGGCAGTCAGCATGAGGAGCTGAGGTTTGGATTTTTAAAGGTGCCTCTGGAGAACTTGGTGCCTTGTTCCATTGGATTTCGGTCCAGTATTAGGTTTGGGGGGTAAACCGTGGCTTAGAAAATTCTAGTTGATCTCATCAAAAGCAGGGCCATGTCTTCTGTAATTACCTAATCTTGGCATGGACCTCCCATGATGAGAGGCAGTATGGCAGAATCACCTCAGAGAGCCCCAAATCCTACTGTTGGGAGACACAGGGGGGCGGGGCGGGAGGGGGAAGGCGTGTCCAGTCTATCCATATATGTCAGAGACCACCAGTAATAGAGTTTATGTCCCCAGTGACAAATGGGATCTCCTTGTGATATGGGATACAGATAAAAGCCTACTCCCCTTGCAGGACAAAAGGATTAATTATTTAGCACATAATGCATGTGAAAAGCATTGCTAGGTTTCAAATATCAGAGGGGTAGCCATGTTAGTCTGAATCTGTAAAAAGCAACAGAGGGTCCTGTGGCACCTTTAAGACTAACAGAAGTATTGGGAGCATAAGCTTTCGTGGGTAAGAACCTCACTTCTTCAGATGCAAGTCTTGTTGCTTATTGCTAGGTTTGTCCTTTGAAAAACCTTGGTAAGGGTCTGTAGCGGGGTAGTCACCCCGCTCCCTGGCTAAGAGGGGTTAAAAGCAGCCCTGGAGAGGGCTGCAGCTGAGAAAAAGGCTAGACTAATTGGAGAAGCAGCCACAGCTGGGGCCACGCCCCAATCAGGCCACAGCTGGCCCTATAAAAGGGCTGTGAGTGAGCAGCTGAGTAAGAGTCTCTTTCTTGATGGAGAGAGAAGGACTGGGAACTGAGCTGGGTACCTGAGGCTGAGCAGGGCTGGGGATGGGTAGAGGAACTAGGGAGCTCCAGCCTGGCAACTCCCCAGGCTGAAGGCCTTGGTAAAGGCCCAAAACAGGTATTGGGGTTGCAGAGGTTCAGCCCAGGGTTAGGAAAGGCAGCTGACCCAACCCCCCTTGCTGATGATGAGTGGTTTACAGACTGCAGTCTGCCCCATTGAGCGGGGGCTAGATAATGACTGGCAGTAGCCACTGAGGCAAGGTGGGGATAGAGGGTTGGGGGTTCCCCTGGGAGGCAAGACTCAGAGACTGGGAGTACTGCAGAGGGCAGAACCCTGAGGTAAGGGGCACTGTGGTCCAGGAGGGACACAGGGGCCTGAGGCAAGCAGGATATCAGCCAGCACAGGGTGCTCTGGTGCTGGAGAGCTAATTCACAGGATGACCAGCAGGTGGTGCTGTGCCGGTTAGTTGTTGCCTCACTACAGGGTCTGATAGAGAAAATGATCATAATCACCCTAACCTGATTGAACAGGGTGGTTGTTTTTTGTTTTAAACAAAGCTGAAAAGGGGGAAAATATTATTCTCGTGCCTCTAAAAAATGTATAAGGTAGTTCTGCAAGGGTTGTCCCTTTCTGCTTGTTTTTTACCTCCAAAATTCAGATCTTGTTCACCAGGGCAGACTGGTAACCTGTAGAGTTAGTGAAGTTATGGCATCATAGGGTTACCATATTTTAAGTGTCCAAAAAGAGGACACTCCACGGGCCCTGGCCCCGCCCCAACTCCACCCCCTCCCCTGGACGCTTCGCCCCCCCCGCCCCTCCCCCTCTCCTGCTTCCCGCGAACATTTGATTTGCGGGAAGCTGAAGCAGCAGGCAAGCTGGGGAAGGGGGGGGTGGCCCAGGCCGGCCTCCCCGGCCGAGCGGCTCCCTTCGGTGGCCAGCCGGCCGGCCTAGGCCAAGAGGCTCTGGCCCCGGCGTCTCCCGCCCGCTTGGCTCGGGCCCTGGGGTGCTGGCCCCCGGCCGAGCACCGCCGGCCCCGCACCGCCGGCCCCCGGTCCGACCCCTGGCCGAGCACTGCTGGCCCCCGACCCTGGCCCCGCACTGCTGGCTCCAGCCCCCAGCCCCGGGCTGAGCACCGCCCGGCCCGGCACCGCCGGCCCACGGCTGAGCACCGCCTGGCCCTGGGCCCCGGCTCCACATTGCCGGCCCCAGGCCCAGCACCGCCAGCCCCCGGCCGAGCACCGCCCTGCCCCGGCTCTGCACTGCCGGCCCTGGCCGGGCCCCTGGGCTGAGCACCACCGCCCCCAGCCGAGCATCCCTGGCCCGGCCCTGGCCCCCGGCTCCGCACCGCTGCCCCTGGCCAGGCCCCCGGGCCGAGCACCGCCGGGCCGGCCCTGGCCCCCGGCCGAGCATCCCCAGCCCGGCCCTGGCCCCCGGCCGAGCATCCCCAGCCCGGCCCTGGCCCCCGGCCGAGCATCCCCAGCCCGGCCCAGGCCCCCAGCTCCGCACTGCCGGCCCCAGTGGCTCTAGCCCCCGGCCGAGCACCACCGGTCCCTCCCTCTTTTCCCAGACATGTCCGGCTTTTTGGGATTTCCCCCCGGATGGGGATTTGAGGCCCAAAAAGCTGGACATGTCCGGGAAAATCCGGACGTATGGTAACCCTATGGTATAGGAAGAGATGAGCAAGGGAAAACTGGGCAATTGAAGGAATGAAAGTTTTAGTCATGCTTAAAACTTAGTTTGTGTGCTTTTGGAGACCTCCTGACTTCCCATAATGAGCACTTGAGCGAAAGATGGCCTTTGCTAAAGATTCAACACCTCTGCCCTTTCAGATCAGATGTGTGAAAGCTCACAATACACAGCTAAAAGACCTCCAGCAAAACCAGGGAACACCAGATTTAACAGTTCTGATCTTTAAGGTATCAGTTAGGCCTTCATCATAAAGCAGCAAAAAAAAACAAACCCCAAAAGTGACAGACCCAGCTTTGAGATTTCCTTTGTACCTTCAGACAGAGAACTAGGACATGGTTGTGACTATTCGTGATGAGAGACATGGGCTTTAGACACTGTAGGAGGAGTATGGGTTCAGCACTGGCTGGAGTGTGGGATGGTATGGCAGCTGCCTTGCACAGGCACACATGGCTAGCCCCATTTAGGTCGATTGTCCTAGCTCCCAACAGAAGGCCCCTTTGTACACAAATATTTGAGCAGATGCAGCTGTAGGGAAAGGTTTCCACTGACATCAATGGGGTTCTGATCAGGTCCATAGCTGAACAAGTAGCAGTCTCTAGCCTTTCCCCTCAGCAGGAAAGAGATTATGATATTGTGACAATATGGGGAGGTGAGAGCAGAGAAGCTCCTCCAAAATACTGCTAAAAGCCATATGAAGAGTAAATTCAGTTCCTCTGCATGCTCTCGGCTCTCTCTCCTTTCCACCCGCAAAGCCAAGACCCCTAAGGTATATCAGTGACTGGTTCCAGAAGATGGTACCACATGGACAAACTCAGTGATTTGTTATTTTAGTTCATTTGGAGAATTAAATGACAAAGCAGCAAGACACTCTCTCCAGTAATTATAATCCTCTGCCCTCTTCCTGAAGAAGGCCTCAGGAAGCTGCACTCCTATTAAACATTCTCCTCCCATGCATAAACTGACCTACATACCTGTCTAATTTGAAGGCTACTTAGATGAGTTTTTCCAGCTGAGATCAGGTTGAGGCTACCCTCTCCATTTGCCTTGCTTTCTTCTTCACTGGATAATTCTTACTAATTTGGGCATCATTTTACTACTGAGTCCAGGGACTAGCGTCATCTGGGAATCCAATAGGTAACTGTGCCCTGGAGGGTAATTGCCATTGGCTCTAGCTGTTTGGTTTGCCCTTGGTTTCTGTAAATAGTAACACTTTTAATTGTCTGGAATACTTAGATCCTTTGTCTCCCTGAGTAGCTCCACCCTTGGATTATGTGAGTGATTAGAATAGATTCCACCCTTGAGCCTTTTTACCTGTAATGGGCTGTCTTCACTACAAGTGCACTGGTGTTTGTGTAAACTCTTCAGTATTCTCTCATCCATCTACACTACAGCCAACACAGCTGAGCTGTGGCTGCCCAGCAGCTTGTCTCAACACACCCACATGGCAAGACATAATAGTTTCAGTTTTAAATTGCTAGAGAGCAGCATGTGCTGGGAGTGACAAGCCCAGCCCTACCCATATCCACCTTGGAGGCAGATCTTCCCTTCATAAGGAACTGGGGGAAGTTGGTCTCTTCCTTTAAGGTTCCTCCCCACTCAACATTCTTCCCTTCTTTCTGCCCCTGTTCAACAAAGTTAGTGATCTCACCATCTACCAGCCTCTCCCAACCCTGCCTTTTGTTCTCATTCACCTTGACTGCAGAGTTCCTGCTTCTCACCTCAGCACCCTGCAGTTAGTCCAAAGAGCTTCTTTCACACCACTCTGCCCATGTAACTCCTCTTCAAATCTGGTTTGTGACTTCAAACTTTTTGCATCAAACTCCTGCTTCTCATCTTCATAGCCCTGCACCTCGCCTCTCTGCATCCCCTCCCATTTCCTGCCCTCCTGCTAAACACCCACTGTATGTCTTCCTCTCATATTTGCACTTTCCATGCCATCCCTTATCCTTGACCTCAATCCAGCAAATCACTTCAGTTCCAGTGAAGTCATGTTGTTTATCACATAGCTGGGGAAGTTTGAATCTGGATCAGAAGTTAGCAATTTACACCAACCTCCAGAATGAGCCAAGCCAAACCAAAAACCTTGGATCCTAACTGCTCCTGAATACTGGGGGAGTTCAGATCTGGGGCTCCAGTCATCTGTTTCCATGGAGACTCACCACTCAGTGACCTCTGAACTAGTGAGATTCAGACTGAGGCTTGAGAGCTGCAAGTGGCTCTTCAATGCATCTCCTGTGACTCTTTACAGCACATTATATTAAAACACCGTGTGACTTAATTATTAACCAATCAGGATGCTTTTACTATGTTGTTAACTATATTCCTGTTATTTTGTCATTGATAAAATAATACTTGGTCAGCCATTTTGCTCTGAGTATGTTGGGAAAAATTAGTTTATATATATCATTCTGTGTAAATATGAATCTATAGCACTCTAGTAAATGAACTAATGAATTCACATGACTGTGGCTCATGGGTAATGCTGATGGCTAATTTGGCTCCTGAACCACTGAGGTCTGAGTATCGAAGTTCAGAACATTTTTTCCTTTGAAACCTCTTCTCTCTCCATTAAGTGTATGACTCAGCTTCCTGAGGTGGGGGCAGTGAGATGAGAGGAAGGGATCTGACTGTTTATGCCCTTGTTCACCCCATCTGTGGGTCAGTGTAGCCACAAAGATGTCAGTCAAGTCACTCCTGTACAAGGAAGATCAAAATCAGCACTACTGCAGGAAAGTTTGACATACATGGAGGACCTAACTGAGCAACCCTACTCACGTGAGCGAGCACTTACTCCCACAAGTCGTCCCCAGTTGTCCAACATCAAGTCACACTGGGGAGTTTGTACTCATGCCAGGAATTCTATTGAAATCAACATGGCTCAGGCTGGGCAACTGAGGCCAGTGCTACAGGAGAGAAAATCCTAGAAAGTATCAATGCTGAAGGAGAACTCAGGATGAAAGGACAGCTGTATACATCAAGGCATCCTATCAAAGCAGAAAGATCACAGCTCTTCTGTGTTCTGAAGGGGATGCCCCTTGAATATTATGTTCAGTTCCAGGCACCCCCTTACCACAATGAGAGAAATACTGGATGAGCTAGAGAACAAAAGCCAGAGGGGCTGACTTACCTAGCTCTTATCCTTACCCATGCAGAAAGGAGGAAAGGTTATGTCTACACCTTAGTCCTAGCCCAGGCTCATAGATGTGTTTGGCCCAAACATCCCTACCATCCACACACAAAACCTCATGCATATGCTTGTGTGCTTTGAACCCCACGCTTGCTTGCACAGCTGGGGCTAGGCATTAGAGCCAAGCTGTGCTTTAGCTCATGCTGGAAACCTCCCCCTTTGCAGCGAGGAGGTAGACCAGATCGCTCAAGTGCTGACAGGCCTCCATTTCCTTCCTGCAATCTCATCTCTCCTCCCTGAATCCAGGACAGAAGTTCTCCCACAATGAACAGAACTGGCTGGGGAAGAATCCTAGCATGTCTCAGCACACAGAACCATGGGCTATAGCCCCAGACCTACAGCCACATGCTGAAACAGTGAGACTACCACAATGCTCTGCCGTGGGGTCACTCATGCTCGGGCTAGGCTAACCCAAGTGTCAATCATCTGGTTTACCTGTGCAGTGTAGACACACTGTAAGGGGGAAGGGAGCACAGACATTTGAAGGATGACATAATCACCCAAGAGGGGGAGGAATTTAGTGTGACGCACTGGGACTAATGGGATTAAAGCCTGAGACCGGCAGGGTGAATGTCAGGGAAAGCTCCAGAGAGTGAAGTGGGGGGGGGAGGTGCTGGCTGCAGAATAGTCTCCCACAGGAAGTGATGGAAGCCCCATCATTGGGGACTTTTGTTTTATACTGGTCAACACACTGCAGAAAATCTATTAGAGGGAGCAAGCCTGCATTGGTAGGGAGACTGAGTGGATGACCTCACTGGTCTTTTCCATCTCCAGCTTCCATGATTCATATGAGGGAATCTAGTGAAGCCTGCTCAGCTGGGGATCTGATTAGACACAGTTACCTATCCATACACAGCTCACTGCTTTTGACATTGCCACACATTCCCTCTAGGAAGAGTTTCCTGGTGCAGGGCAGTGCCACTGATCCTGGTACATAACACTGTTGTTTTCTAACAGACTGGCTGGAAAAGAGCTCTGGGACAGCATTAGCGCCACATATTCCAACCCCTGTTTAACACAGCACAAAGTCTACACAATTCCCAGGCATTCAGCACAGGCTGTTTCTGCCACAGCTACCCAGTTGGGAATAGGCACCTGAAAGCAACTCGGGGAAGCTAGTGTACCTCATCCAGAGCAAATTGTAACATGGCAGGACCCCAGCTCATGAAAGAGCTTTCAGCTTAAGACTCCAGCATTGCTGGTCCAAGTCCAGGCTGGGAAATACGGAGCTCGCAAGACAGCCAAGTACATGCTGTGTGAGCTCAGCAATAGCAAAAGAAGACCAATGGAGGTGCAGATATCATACTGACAGCCTAGCTGCTTTGCCAGTGGGTGGGCGAGATGAAGGTCTGTTTGCTGTATTTTCAAAGAGAGAGAAACAGCCTCAGGAGAGTTACCCGTCCCCCCACCCCACCCCCACCACCAAACAGGGAGGGATGGGCCCAGGCAGCAGTGAGATTTGCAGTGACACAGTCATCCCAAGCGGGACTGAGTGAGTGCGTTTTCCAACATTTCCCAGCCTGCTGCTCTCTTGTGGCTGTCTGGGTAGCCGTGTCCCTCCCATAGCCTCCTGGAGTGGAGAGACAGGTAAAAGTGTTACTGACAGCAGGTCCTGAGCAGCCTTGACTCAAGTGATTGTTATTTTATCTAGTTGGGTCGATTTTACTCCTAGAACTTCCCTGAAACCCCAGGGCACATTTAAAAGGTCATTGCTCATTTGTGCCTTGCTGCACATTTTGGTTAGGCCTTGATTTGGGATTGGCTTCAAAGCAGCTGCTGGGGTGGGTACATTATGGTGCTGGCCACAGGTCCTCAAGCAGGCAGCTGGCACCTTTTATTTTGGTAGGGTATTTGTCAGAGAATAACAGACGAATGAGCATAATCCACACCAGAGCGTGGGCTGTGCAGGAATGGCACGGACATGGGAGGGAGGGAAGCAGACCTCATTGCCCCACACTCAGCTGAGATTCCAGGCACAGGGCAGCTGACTGCAGCCCCCCTCTTCCAAAGGAGCAGTGATGTCTGCAATGGCTGGGGGAGGATCAGTTTCTAACACCCATTCCCATCTGCACAAGGAGGAGGATTTCAGGCTGAGGCGAGCCAGCGTTTGCCAAAAGAAAGGAGTGTGTGTGTGTGGTGCTGGTTTAGTGGCCCTGACCCAACTTCCAGTAAGAGAGTAGAGCTGGTAGGTGGCTACCCACAACCCCATGGCCTGTCCCCAGCTCCCAAACTAGGAGCACAGCAGCATGTGGCCTGGGATCTAGGTGAGCTGCGTTCAGTTGCCTTGAGCAAGTCATGATCTCTGCACCTCATCATAGAGGCTTTATTTCCTCTGATTTGCTTCTCTATTTACAATGTAAGGTCTCTGAGTTAGAGACCATGCATCGACTGCACTGGCGCCCTTATCTCAGATGGCAGCTCTAGCCACTGCTGCCCTGAGACAGAGGGTGGCGTGGGGGAGATGGTGCCGGCAGAGTCCAGCACTCCTGTCCCTCACATAGAAACAGACTCAAGTAAGAGGATTTGATCTGCATAAGAGGCTTTTGTTCCATTTTGCTATTTCACCACAAAGGCAGAGTGAAGCCAGATTGTACAGCCAGGCTCAGGGGAGGAACAGTTCAGAAAGCACTGCGGTGTGGTAATGGAGCCCTAAATAGCTCCATCTGACCTACAGCTTAGCTACAACTAATCAGGAAAGCGATCTTGGAGTCATCGTGGATAGTTCTCTGAAGACTCCATGCAGTCAAAAAAGCAAACAGGATGTTATGAATAATTTAAAAAGGGATAGAGAATAAGACAGAGAATATCTTATTCCCCTTATATAAATCCATGGTACGCCCACATCTTGAATACTGTGTACAGATGTGGTCTCCTCATCTCAAAGAAGATATACTGGCATTAGAAAAAGTTCAGAAAAGGACAACTAAAATGATTAGGGGTTTGGAACGGGTCCCATATGAAGAGAGATTAAAAAGGCTAGGACTTTTCAGCTTGGAAAAGAGGAGACTAAGGGGGGATATGATAGAGGTATATAAAATAATGAGTGGTGTGGAGAAAGTGAATAAGGAAAAGTTATTTACTTGTTCCCATAATATAAGAACTAGGGGCCACCAAATGAAATTAATGGGCAGCAGGTTTAAAACAAATAAAATGAAGTTCTTCACACAGCGCACAGTCAACCTGTGGAACTCCTTGCCTGAGGAGGTCGTGAAGGCTAGGACTATAACAGGGTTTAAAAGAGAACTAGATAAATTCATGGAGGTTAAGTCCATTAATGGGTATTACCCAGGATGGGTAAGGAATGGTATCCCTAGCCTCTGTTTGTCAGAGGATGGAGATAGATGGCAGGAGAGAGATCACTTGATCATTACCTGTTAGGCACCTGGCATTGGCCACTATCGGTAGACAGGATACTGGGCTGGATGGACCTTTGGTCTGACCCAGTATGGCCGTTCTTATGACCTAAGAGGCTTTGCAGTCTTCAGAGGGAAATCTCTCTTTTCCATCCCCTTTTCCCATTGATATTAACGTGTGCTACACCTACAAAATAGCCCATCTTTCAGAGCTCCCACAAACCCAGGGCTAAGTTAGAGTTCACAGGCTGCTTATGACCATTCCCTGTGAGATTCTGCTCCTCACTACTGGCCCAGGACTCTATGGCCCTTTCTACACTGGGAAAATTCGGCAAGTGTTTCCCCATGTTGCTACTATGGGCTGAGCGGCTTCTAAAGCCCTACGGCAGGTGGGCCACCCGCATCTTAAGCACTGTGTAGATTAGACCTAGTCTCAACAGGGTTGGGCAACAGCACATAGAACACCAGCTGCCTGTCTGTCTGCACTAGGTTGTCTGATATTGCCAACGCAGGTGGAGCTGAGCCAGAATGGGAACAGCTAGAAGCGGTGGAGTTTTGGTATAGCCAGAGGGCTAAGCCAGCAAGGAGAAACTGAGGCAGCAGCCACATTAACAGTGGCCTATCTAGTTGGTGCAGTACAGACACCAAGAAGGCCGCACCTACAGCATGTGCTGGCACTGCTAGAGAGATCAAGCTGCTACAGCTTTCTTTTTTAGTTGTTTTAAGCTTACAGACCAAGGTTTGCTTTTGGAAATAATGTTGCAATCCAAGCACTAGGTTGCAGCTGGGAGGTGAGGAGGAGATTTGGGTTGAGGGGAAGCCCCTGATTCAGCCACAAATCATTGTAGGGCTGTCCACACAGCGGCTGTCCAAGCTGCCACTTCAGCAAGTGTCCAACAGGTTCTTGCCTCTACACCCAGCCAGCCATGCTGCCTGGGAGAAGGAGATACAAGACCTACATCTTCCCCATGCCAATATCAGCCTGGCACAGTCACATGTGTACTCCCCAGTAGCAGTGTAACTTTGTGCAGGGGCACAGAGGAGACACCTTGTGCCCTTGACCCAGCTTGTGCACCTAGGCAGGGTCAACCACAAGCTGATGTTCTTTTGCGTTTGCTTTACAGTCAATTAAATTAGCGGTCACCTCAAATCACTTCCTCTCACCCAGTTTCTTGTTGCATTATGGGGTGCCTACAACTCCCCCAAAGGGATCAGGACCCCTTGGTGCTAGGCACTGGACACATGGAGAGAGAATTCTTTGGGGCAGGAACTTAAAGCCCCATCAAGGATTAACTTTTTTATTAATGTTAACTGACTGGGAAGCAGCAGAAATGTGCCGTGTTGCTGATTGAAGGGACAGGCTAGTGACTCCAGGGAACCCCCTGCCCTCTGGGGCTGAACTCTGGGCTGTGGCCAGGAGTGCTGGAAGTCCACATATGTGTGATGGGGCTGTTTTACCTTGTACAGAGTTCAGATGCAGACCTGTAGGGCTGTGTGTACAGGAGACAAGTGCACCCACGTGAGCAATTTCCAAATATATGTAGGTGCAGTTTTCTCACATAGGGAAATTCTGCCTCTGGGGCTGATCCAGCTATGTCACCATTTTCTTTTGCTTCTGTCTGCACTACTTGCATGGCACCTGGTAGCCCAGGATCTGTGTGCCTCCATTGTTACCATGCTTATCCTCACCACACATCCGAGGTAAGCACCCCCATTGTACAGGTGGGGCCCAGTGTCACACAGGAAATCTAGTGGAATAGGGAACCAACCCCACATCTGAATCACAGGTTAGTGCCCCAGCCACTGGATCAGCATTCCTGCTTCTCACCATGAAGGAGCAGGTAGGACTGGGGAGATGACTGGCATGTACATTCCACTCTGAAAGCAAGAACATTCTGCTCTGCACCACATGCTGCTGAAAGGCTAACTTGGCGTTCCTGCTAGAGCACTCAATGTGTAGTTACCTGGGTCTCCCAGAACTAGGGACAGCAGATGTGCACAATGTGACACACAGGAAAGTGAGTCAGAATATAACAAGGTAGCCCAAATTTTGAAGAGTGCAGGGAGGCAGCAAGTGGAATAAGAGTCCCCAACAGCCCGAGGGGACCCTGATATCTTGTTGCCACCTGCAGGTTACAGAAGGCAAGCATAATTTACATCTGCATCCAAGCAACTCCCTTCTTTACAGGGCACTGTTCATTCAGGAGGAGCACCTGACAAATCCAAAGCACCTGACAAATTCTACAGTCAGCTTGTGGAACTCATTGCCACACAGTGATGCCAACAGCTCAGCACAGTTCAACAAAAGGACAGGACCATTTATAATCCTGGATATTTGAGAATGGATTAAAAATAGCCAGGAGTCTTGGAAGGGATCTAAATCGTCCTGCCTCAAATATCTGAAACCAGCTGCTGATGGGATTTCCTTGGAAGCAGTCTCACCAGCCAGGGAAAGGAAATTAAGCTCCAAGGATTTGTTTTTAAGGCCTTTTCTTCAGGGCTTGTTTTGGCCAGAGTACAATCTACAAACCGAAGGCAAATTAAATGCTCCCTTGTTTCAATAATTCCCATAGGATTTCCCTGCTTTAACTAACCTGAAGCTGTGAGGACAGCCTTCTTTTAGGTTTTCCCTTGACCCAGCTTCCCCTTCCTTTTAACCTCCACCCCTAAGCAGCCATAAGACAGGCAGAGACCTGTTAACCCTTTACAGGCTGCAACATCTTTACCTTAAATAGGCAGGCTATTCCATAATTGCCCACTGCAAGGTTTTTTATTTCTTTCTCTGAAGCATCTGGTTTTGGCCACTGTTGGCGATAGGAGACTAGACTCTGACCTCTGCTGTGATCCACTCTGGCAGTTCCTATATAAATTAATCCCCATGTTAAATGCAAAGTCCCCATATTAAATGTAAAAACAGCTGTATTAATGTAACACCACCACATAGGCATGATGAGGTATAAAGGTTTCTTTTGGTATGGCCACATTGCTCGCTGGTAGACCCAGAGATTAACGTCTGAAGGGACCACTGTGATCATCTAGTCCAGGGGTAGGCAACCTATGGCACTTATGAAAAGGTAGCACGCAAGCTGACTTTCAGTGGCACTCACATTGCCTGGGTCCTGGCCACCAGTCCGGGGGGCTCTGCATTTTAATTTAATTTTAAATGAAGTTTCTTAAACATTTTAAAAACCTTATTTACTTTACAAACAATAGTTTAGTTATTTATTATAGACTTATAGAAAGAGACCTTCTAAAAATGTTAAAATGTACTAACTGGCACGCGAAACCTTAAATTAGAGTGAATCAATGAAGACTCGGCACAGCACTTCTGAAAGGTTGCCAACCCCTGATCTAGTCTGACCTCCTGCACATCGCAGGCCACAGAACCTTGCCCACCCACTCTTGTAACAGATCCCTAACCTCTGGCTGAGTTACTGAAGTCCTCAAATCATGGTTTAAAGACTTCAAGTTACTGAGAATTCACCAGAGGAAGGTGAAAAAAACCCAGGGGCTCTGCCAATCTGACCCGGGGAGAAATTCCTTCCTGACCCCAAACATGGCGATCAGTTAGACCCTGAGCATGTGGGCAAGACCACCTGGGAAAGAATTCATAGTAGTAACTGAGAGCCCTCCCCATCTAATGTCCTGTCACCAGCCACTGGAAATATTTGCTGCTAGCAGTTACAGATCAGTGACATGCCCTTGTAGACAGTCCCATCTTACCATTCCCTCCATAAATTTATCAGGCTCAGTCTTGAAGCCAGTTAGGTTTTTTGCCCTCACTGTTCCCCTTGGAAGGCTGTTCCAGAACTTAACTCCCCTGATGGTTAGAAACCTTCATCTAATTTCAAGTCTAAACTTCTTGATGGTCAGTTTATAGCCATTTGTTCTTGTGTCAACATTAACACTTAATTTAAATAACCCCTTTCCCTCCCTGGTGGTTATCCCTCTGATGTATTTATAGAGAAGAATCATCTGTCCCCTTAGCCTTCATTTGGTTAGGCTAAACAAGCCAAGCTCTTTGAGTCTCCTCTCAAAGGAGTACAGAAGCCGTGAGATTTATGCAGGTCATCTCTGACTCATTCCAATAAAACCTTTCCACCACTGCATCATGGATTCAGCATGTGCCACATATTTTATAGAAAAAAATTCAGACCTGCTTTAAACCAGCGGTTCTCAAACTGGGTCTGCAAAATGTCAACCATCATACCAAGGATAGACAGACTCTGCAGTAAGAAGCAGGTACACCCCAGGGATTCTCAAACTGGGAGTTGGGACTCCTCAGGGAGTCATGAGGTTATTACATGGGAGTCATGAGCTGGCAGTCTCCACCCCAAACCCTGCTTTGCATCTAGCATTTATAATGGTTTTAAATATATAAAAAAGTGTTTTTAATTTACAAGTGGGGGTCAAACTCGGAGGCTTGCTATTTGAAAGGGGTCACCAGTACAAAAGTTTGACAATCACTGAGATACACCCATCTGTAAGTGCTCTTCTACTCTTTTTCTTAAAGCATTACTAACAGTTCATGTTTATATGAAGTACACAGATCTTTGTCAATCAGTTTCTCAGCTGGGGGTCTGTGATTAACAATTAACATTGCTTTTGAAAACAATGCGACAACAAAAGAAAGTCTGAGACCCTCTGCCCTTAAGGCTAGTTCCCAGGCACCATCCATCCTCGTGGGAAACAGTCAATTTCTTAAGGGTCAGGTAGGGAATAAAAGGTTTGAGGTCTGAGACTTGCTGTATTTAGTCTTCTACCAGTGCTAATGCTACTAGGCCAAAGGAAGCAGGGACAGTGTCATAGTCCGCACCAGCAGGGCTGGAGACAAACCCTCCATAGCAATAAGAAGCAGCTAATCACCTTGGAATGAAGCTAGTCCCATTGGTGTTAGATGCTGTAACTGTTGCATAGAGCTTATTTCTCCAGTCTCCAGACAGGAGAAGAGCCACTGCGATTACCCCATGTGGGAAGGAGTGGAGAGGAAGCCCTGGCTCCTGGCCTGACCGGGAAATAGGGTGACCAGATGTCCTGATTTTATAGGGACAGTCCCAATATTTGGGGATTTTTTCTTATATAGGTGCTGTGACAGGGTCGGTGGCTCACCGCTGTAGCGCCTCCTCCTGGCCGCTTCGGGGAATTAGTTTCGCGCCAGTAGAGCGCCCTCTTTGGGTGGCGTTCCACCTGTCGTCTCGCCTCTGTGGGGTGCACGGACTTGCGTTGCTCCCGACGTCGGCGTCCTCTTCCGGAGCACTGCCCTACGACAGTGTCCCTTTGTCCAATCACACCCCCCTTCGGGGGGGGGGGGTAAACAACAGCCCCACACCTTCAAGTCCGATCCTCACCGTCTAGGATCTGGTGTGGTTCTGACCGGCCGCTCCCTGCGGCCCGTGGCTGTGCGTGGGGTAGCACAGCAAACAAAGGGGGAAAAAGGGGGGGGGGACTCAGGCCCGCCCACTACTCTGAGTCCCGGTCCAGAGGCCCTCGGGTGACAGTCTCACTGTCTTCCTTCTCCTTCCTCCTCTGACTATCCCTCTGGACCGCTTCCCCAACAGCCCTTCACTACGCTAGGCCTCCTCCTCCCAGGCCTGCCGCCTAGCAGGCTATGGAGTAGGGCCTTCTCCCACTCTCTCAGGCTGGCCTGCACTGCGCTGTCCGTGGTGCTGGCCTCCCAGCTCTGGAGACAGACCTTCCCCTCTGAAGGCCTGGGACAGACTGACTGCTCCTGCTCTGGGCAGCCTTTTATATGGCTAAGCCGGGCCCTGATTGGCTGGCTCCAATCTGTCTTCTTATTGGCTCCCAGTAAGCCCTCTCTTGATTGGCCGCGTGTCTGCGCAGGCGCCTAGGCCTGCCGCAGCCCAGTCTCTCTAGGTGTGGGGTAATCGCCCCACCACAGGTGCCTATTACTCCCGCCTCCCCCTCCGTCTCAATTTTTCATATTTGCTATCTGGTCACCCTACTGGGAAATGAAAGCATTTGCTGCCCCTTTTCATTGGGACTGAGGCTAAGTGGCCTTTCAGAGGCCTGTCTGCAGCTGCAGGAGGCTCAGAGAGGACATGCTAGGAGTGGAAAGAAGGAAGGATCGTTTTGATCATAGATAAGTTCTGCTTAGCAATGTTCTGGGGGTAATAAAGATCCACTTCATGGAGGGGTGATATTTTATTATAGAGCTGGGGAACAGAGACATGTAGCAATTGGTACCCCAGGGTAGATTGATAGCTCCCCTTGCACAGCTACCTGTCTTCACTAGTGAGCAGTACTGGAAAAAGGTACCAGGAAACCCAGCAGGCCAGGTTTGCAAGGGCTCAGCACCCAAGATTAGGGACAGGTTCTCAAAAGGGCTCAACATCCTAGGGGCTAAGATCTCTGGAAAACCCAGCTCCAACTGGCATTACTGAGCCCTTCTGAAAATTCTGACCATAATGGACAATTTTGGAATAACCTGCTCATTGGGGAGTGTCCTCCTAGCCTCTGGCTCCCAAACACAGCCCTCTGCTCATGCCCACACAGGAGCACATCATGCTAGCAGAGAAGTTGTACAGTAAGTGCTAGTTGACCTCTTGTGAAGGTTCTTCAGAATGACACCTGATTTTATAAGTGGTAGAGCTAACATATGCATTTGTAACATAGATAAATATGTCCATTTTGTGAGGGATCTGGCAGTCGGGGAGGCCCCTAGTGCTGCTGGAGACTTTCCAGGCTCCAAAAACAGAATGGGTCTTGACAGCCCAGTCAGAATGACTAACTCAAGCAAAAGCCAATGAAACAACAGCCCTAACTATAATAAGTTTAAGCTTTATGGCCCCGATCCTGCAGACACTTTACACATGAGTAGCTCTAGGCATATGAGTAGTTCCACTGAGTTCAGTGGGGCTACCCAAGTGTGTAAGGAACTCATGCATCAGAGCGTGTAGGTTCAGGGCAATAAATGCCAACAAGCCCTATGTATCCTTAGAAAAAAAAGGGTATTCTAAACTCTTGCATTAGGTACCTAGACCAGCTGTAGGATTTTCTTTAGTGTCATCTTTGAAGTATCTAAGTACTTCCCAGATAAGTCAGATCAGCAAGGTCCCTAGCAGAATTCATAGCATCTGCTGCCCCCCCCCCCCCCCCACACTTGTTATTGCTTGATTTGTTCTATGTTTTAAAATGAGCAGAGTTCTGATTAGGATAGAAAAGCGCTGTCAAAGAAGAGGGACCAGCACCATGACCTAAGAATCTCTGCATAGAACTAGTCTCCTCTGGAAGTGTGTTTCACAGCCAGATACCCTCAGCTGAGGCTGCTTTGTCCCTAGCTCTCGCACACTTCATCTAGCACTTAAGGATCTGCATTATCCCAGAGGAGCCCAGCTGTCTTGGGGAGGCAGTCAGGGATGGAGATGTGGTTACTGACATCAGCACCAAGGCCTTGAGCAGGCAACAGGTGTGATACACTCATGGCAGGCTGTCCCATTGAGGTGGGCTATCACAGGCTGCAAGAGCCAGAGCCTCAGCCCCACATCCACATTCAGCCCCAACCACAGTAAGAGACATTAACCCAGTCTGCATGGATCACTGCAGCCAGATCCTCATTGAAGAGGAAAGGGCTGAGTTTCCTAGAGAGCTGCAGGAAGAAGGGATATATTCCTATTTATGCTGCTTGATCGTCTAGGCTCAGTGGCAAGTCAAACAGGAGCTGGGGGCATCTCACCACTCATTGAATAAGTAAGGGGGAGGACGGCATCCTGGCCAAGTTTTCAAGATCTCTCTTTCTCTCTCCCTTCTTCCCAGCATCACTTTGGTCTGGCCTGGGTTGAGTTTTAAACATTACTACAGAGGGCCCCAAAGTGTGGGCCAAACCCCCTGCTGGGGGCAGGGAGGACCATCTGTGGGGGCACAGCAGAGCCCAGGCCAGCCCCCACCAGCCATGTCTCCAGCTCCCGGCCCTGTGCCTGACCCTCATCCCCAGCCTTGGCGCCAGGGCCGGTGCAACCACTAGGCAAACTAGGCAGCCGCCTAGGGTGCCAAGATTTGGGGGAGCCACCGCCAATCAAGACGCTGGCTGCAGATCGCAGAATGTAGGGAGGGAGGACGTATATGATAAGAACCACGCTCCCAGTGAATTGCTCTCCAGCCATTTAGAAAGCCAGCGAAGTCCTTTGATTGTGAATGGATAAAGACAGGGCTGGCTCCAGGGTTTTTGCCGCCCTTTCCCCCCCCCCCCCCGCAAAAATAAGCCGCGATCGCGATCCGCGGCAGCTGCACCGCCGCCCCTCCACTTGGCCGCCCCAAGCACCTGCTTGCTCAGCTGGTGCCTGGAGCTGGCCCTGGATACAGATAGGTACATTTACACAGTAATAGCTCCTTTGTCTTGTAGATTGCACAGCAGCCAGAAGGAGAGTGGAGCAGCTTGCGTTGGGAAGTGTAAGACCCCTGCTGGGGCTGAGCTGTGCTGTCAGTGTGGCTGGTTGGGACCGGCTTGCATGGCATGCTCGGAGAGCGGGCTGCAGGATTTGCAGGCAGAGGAGGCTCTGCTGCTCTCTGGGGAGAGTAGAGAGAGAGGCCACGGCTGGCAGGTCTGTGGGCTCTCTCGCGTGGAGGGGCGGCTAAGCCGCTTTAACCCACCTCCCTGAGCCCCAGCTTTCTATCCTCCAGACCCTGCTTTGGCATGAGGGCCGTGCACTCTCTGCCTCACAGTTCTGCCTGCCCCACGCCCCCCTGCTGGAGCAAGAGCCCAGCATTCAACTCCCCAGCTCGGGCGCAGGATGGACTCATGAAGGTAAAGCAGGTGACACTCTCCCATTGCCCTGTTGCAATTGCACTTGGCCCGCTGCTACATGCCAGAGACTGGAGAGGAGAGCGCCTATTTCACCTTGCGGCTCTTTGAATCCTTCCCTGCCCACCGTCCCCTGGCCAAACCCAGATTGCGCCCTCTCCCCCCTCCACACCCAAACCCTGTCTGCTTCTCTTCCACTCCCCAGACAAACCCAGTCCTCCCAGTGACTAAATCCAGTCTGCTCCCCTTGCACTCCCCAGCCAAACCCGAACCCCCACTGACCGAATCCAGTTTGCTTCCCTTCCCCACCTAACCCGATACCCCATTGACTCAACCCGGTCTGCTTCCCTTCCGCTCCCCAGCCAAACCCAAACCCCCGCTGAGCGAACTCAGTCTGCTTCCCTTCCCCACCTAACCCGATACCCCACTGACTCAACCCGGTCTGCTACCCTTCCCCTCCCCAGCCAAACCCAATCCTCCCAGTGACCGAACCCAGTCTGCTTCCCTTCCCCACCAAACCCAATCCCCCAGTATGACAGAGTATCCGCCATTCTAATTTTATAAGAACAACAAGGAGTCCGGTGGCACCTTAAAGACTAACAGATTTATTTAGGCACAAGCTTTCCTGGGTAAAAAAACTCACTTCTTCAGATGCATGGAGTGAAAGTTACAGATGCTGGAATGACACATGATGAGAAGGGAGTTACCTTACAAGTGGAGAACCAGTGTTGACAGGGCCAATTCAATCAGGGTGAATGTAGTCCACTCCCAATAATAGATGAGGAGGTGTCAATTCCAGGAGAGGCAAAGCTGCTTCTGTTATGAGCCAGCCACTCCCAGTCCCTATTCAAGCACAAATTAATGGTGTTAAATTTGCAAATGAATTTTAGTTCTGCTGTTTCTCTTTGAAGTCTGTTTCTGAAGTTTTTTTTGTTCAAGAATAGTGACTTTTAAATCTATTATAGAATGTCCAGGGAAATTGAAGTGTTCACCTACTGGTTTTTGTATGTTACCATTCCTGATGTCTGTTGTGTCCATTTATTCTTTTACGTAGGGACTGTCTGGTTTGGCCAATGTACCTGGCAGAGGGGCATTGCTGGCACATGATGGCATATATCACATTAGTAGACGTGCAGGTGAATGAGCCCTTGATGGTGTGGCTGATGTGGTTGGGTCCTCTGATGGTGTCGCCAGAGTAGATCTGGGGACAGAGTAGGCAGAGTAGGCAGAGGTTTGCTACAGGCATTGGTTCCTGGGTTAGTGTTTCTGTGGTGTGTTGTGTAGTTGCTGGCGGACTCCTTCTTGTTTTTGTGGATACAGACTAACACAGCTACCCCCTGATACTTGATACCATGCAAGGCTCTAATTTTATAAATTTTATTAACAACAATAATTGGATATTATAAAGGTAGAATAAAATGTAGTAGATTTTGATAGAAAGAATGAAGGACGGAAGTGACAGTGTATTGTGTATAATGTATGTGATTTATTTTAAGATCAATGCTTATGTTGTGCAAAGTGAAAACAATAACAATGTCAACACTGTCAGGTTATTCATTTATTTTTATTAAATATTTAGACTAAATAATGAAATTAATAAATTTTCAAGCCGAACATGTATCAGTTCTAATGAGCAATGCCACATTATGCAGTATTCATTTTTGAAAGTTTATAATAAGCAATGCTCTGGGGGAAGGGGAGGGAATGGTGGGGGAGGGCGCAAGGTGGAAGTTTCGCCTAGAGCGCAAAATATCCTTGCACCGGCCCTGCTTGGCGCAGCTCCATTGGCCCAGGGCCAAGGTTGGGGGGAAGATTGGGAGCAGAGCCACTCTGGGCCACAGCCCCGGCTGCCGGCTCCCACCACAGGCCGGTTGTGGCTCTGCTCCCACCCCCAGTCTCGGCCCCTGGCTGTGGCCCCACTTCTAGCCCCAGACCTACCTCCAGCTCCAGCCTCAGCCTCCTTACCCCATCCGTACCCCCATTGCCCAGCTCCCAGCCCAGCTCCATGGGGGTCAGGAGGCACAGCAAGGGGGGCACCACCCTCAAAAGTTTGGGGACTGCTGCATTGCTACATTAGGAAACCTCTAGTGCACACCAGTAGGATTGACACAGACCAATTAATTCACAACACATTAGAAAGCTTTAGAAATCATATCCCTATAGTCCACGTTACTGCTCTGTGTATTTAAGGACTTGGCTGCACATAACCATTTCCAGTGTTTAGCTAATCAACACTAGTATTTATTTTGTATCAGGGTGTTATCAGTATTTAGTGGCTAAAACCAGAAACCCTATTCATAAGTTACATCATTTAGACCACCATAGCACCTCCTGGCATCAGATCATGGCATTGCAGGGGACTTTGTGCCCTATTGGCCAGTTCCTGGGTATACAATGACCTGTCTTTGTCCCACTCTCCCATGGCCTGGCACTCCAGCCTGGTCACATAGAAGTTCAATCTCCTTGTGGGCCAACAAAAGAGCCAACTGAAAATCCAAATAAGTATCTATGATCATTCAGGATACACTGATCTCCTCTGCTTCTTAGCCCCTGCAGAGCTTCACCTATGCTACTGCTTTCCAGCAGGTTTCCCCCACCCCCAACTGCCTCCAGCAACTTCCCTCCCAGGATCTCCCTGCAGGCCCTAACTGAGTCCCCTCTGGAGCAGGGGTCTCAAACATGCAGCCCACGGGGTTGTTTTGTGCAGCCCGCGAGCTCCTCGCGCCCCCCCCCCCCAGCGTTTACCTAGAGCGGCTCCAGCCCGACGCACACCAGGGGAAGGGCAGGCTCCCTGCCTGCCCTGCCCCCTGCTGCTCCAGGAAGTGGCCAGAACGTGGGGAAGGTGGGGCACAGGGCTTTGTGTGTTGCTCTTGCTTCAGGCAGCGCCCCCAGCAGCTCCCATTGGCCACAGTTCCCCGTTCCTGTTCCTGTGGATAGGGAGTGGTGCCTGAAGCAACAGCAATACACAGGCTGGGGGTGGTGCCTGAAGCAAGAGCAATACACAGACCCATATGCCCCTCCTCCCCCAGGTTCCGGCCACTTCCTGGAGCGGTGATGGGACAGGCAGGCAGGCGGCCTGCCCTGTCCCTGGTGCGTGTCGGGCCGGAGCCCACCCCCCGAGTCCCTCCTGCACCCCACACCCCAAATCCCTGCCCTGAGCCCCACATCCTTCCTGCCCTCCCTGGGGGCAGGAAGGGGGCAGAGTTGGGGTGGGGATTTCAGGGAAGGGGTTGGAATGGGGGCAGGGCCTCATGGAAGGGGTGGAGTGGGGGTGGGGCCAAGGGTGGCAGGGGGAGGTGTCAGTAATGCGGCCCTCGGCCAATGTACTAGTCCTTATGTGGCCCTCGTGGTCATTTGAGTTTGAGACCCCTGCTCTAGAGCCTAACCTGCTCCCCATACATTTCTTCCCCAATTACCTTCGTCCAGCTCTTCCCACACAGCCTGCTCAAGTAGCCCTCTCCCTAATTTCCCCTCCCCCCACAGCTGAGATCATTCATTATAATTAAGTCACTATCCCACTCAGCTGGAGTTAGCTGGTGGTCACAGGCAAGCCTGAGCCAGCTTGCCTTAAAAGGCCACTTACTTGACTGTGACATAGCCCTCGAGACATCCTTGCAGTGGCATTAGTTGTATCTGGAAAATGAGTGTCAGTGGCACGTTGTCAGCAGGGGAGAATCCATAGTATTTCACTGCCTCTCTGAACAGCACCATAAGAGAGAGTCAAATTGTGGAAAGAGAAAAGTCCAGCTGGCAGTAGTGGAACATAGTTAAATGACTTCTTTAGTCCATTTTGTAAGAGGTCTCCCTCCTGATAGTTACCAGCTTCCTCAGCCCTTGTAAGGAGCATGCTCATTTGGATATATACAACACTGGTGAAACTTTGCTGAGCGGTGCCTATTTATTTCAGGACAGAGACAGATCCTTACCCACTGGGGTTAGCTGATAGTGTAAGGAGTACTTTCTCCCATTATCCTGGAGCCACATTTGGCCTCTGCCAACTGCCAGAGCCTCTGTTGGATCATAACATTGCTGTATGGGAAGGAAGATCTCTGCTGAGTTATGGAAGATGCCACTGCATAGCTCAGCAAGGTGTAGGATCTTATCCCAGTCCTGAAAATCACCAGGAGAGGGAAGGAGCCAAACAAAGGAGCTATAGAACCCAGGCTCTCAGCCTGGAGGTCATGAACAGGGACTGGGCACATAACCCTCTTCCCATATTGCTAAATGGCTATTAACCAGGATGGGCAGGGATGGTGTCTCTAGCCTCTCTTTGCCAGAAGCTGGGAATGGGAGACAGGGGATGGATCACTTGATGATTACCTGTTCTGTTCATTCCCTCTGGAGCACCTGGCATTGGCCACTGTCGGAAGACAGGATACTGGGCTGGATGGACCATTGGTCTGACCCAGTATGGCTGGTCTTATGTTCTTATGAGACCCAACTAGTTGGCAGGGGTCCTGGTATGGAAATAGTAGAGAACCACTCCCCTTGGAGGAATCCTGTGGGCCCTTCCTATGCGGAATGGGGTTGTTGCCTCTATCCACAGGAACAAATCTGTGTGAATTACTTTCCCCAGCAAACTTTGGATTTCCTCTGAGCCCTCAGGTGAACTCACCAGATGGAGAGTATTCTGCCCAGACCTGTCATCTACAGCCATCTCTCAAGCAGTGGGACAGAAGAAATCAGGGGAGAGTTGGGAAAGTGTCACAAGACTGCGGAAATTTTATGACAATCTAAAGCAAAGGAAATCTCGCTTCCCCACTCCCCACACACCCTGTACGCTTCAAGGTCAAGTGTCCTCTTTCACTCTCTCACAACACACACACACACTGATTGTTGTTCTCACTGAGACATTTTTACTCTTTTATAATAAATGTGAGGAGGGGATATGGACATTTCTGACTTTGAATAAGGCTTGCCAATCTGAAAACACAGGATTTAAGAGAAACAGATCTAAAGCATCTCCTCTCACAAGAGACAGTGATTTCCCTTTTGAATCTGCTCAAGTGCTAGTGTCTGCCTATAACTTCCAGCCACCCCTGAACTCCATTGGCACCTATGTAGCTTCCAATCCTATGTCCCCTCTCAGCTCAACAAGACCCTGTTTGAAATTATTAATTATAATACAAGCTTTTTCAACATTGCTGCTCTACTACTGGTGATCGCTGGTACTGGGTGACCATCCTACCCTATGAGATGTGTCAGTCAAACCAATAAGATTAGGAGGCTGGTGGAAGGACAGCATTTCATCAGCGTGTAAATTTCAGTCACACTGCCACCATAGATAAACCTAGGGGTTGCCATGTTATTCCAAGTAGAATCCAGTAGAACAAAGTGCTTTAAACCCGTGTCCTTCACACTGGGCTAAAGGATGCTAAAAGCAGCATTGAATGCGCTATACACTTCTTTTATCCCGATTTAAAAACATGACAAGACTAGGCTAGAGTAGCCTATCTAGGGCTCCTAGAGTAGCATATCTAGGGTTGCTGGAGTGGGAGCAGGGTTGGACTGGATCTGGCATGCACATTTCTGGAATGTTTTTGCAAATGTGTGCATATGCTGTGTGCAGCCACGAAAGCTCTAGTTAAGATTACAGATCTATTTCCATTAGAATTCCCTCCTTTCATCAGCAGATCACCTTTGGGAAAAGTTCTTTTAAGGCAGAAACTTTGCATGCATGACCTCAGCCTGAAGGTTAGTTGTTCAGGCGTTCTGAGCAAAATCCGTTCTGCACTTTAGAGTTATTTGTGAGTAGAGGGAAGGGAAAAATAAACCTTTTCAACTGGGAAATAATTGTTTGTATTGGGGTTTTTGCTCAGAAATAACTCCCAATCGCTGAACGTCCTCCATGGCTAGATCTCAGGGGACACTAGTTGCTATGTAAATCTGAGAAGAATGTTTTGTGGGATGAAAAAATTGCTTCTGAGCACAAGCAGTTGCAAATTCCTCCTTGTTCCCACTTGTGCAGAGCCTGGTGGTGGCACTATGGAGCTGTGCAGGTCAACAGAGCAAGGTCAGAGTCTGATGTGCTTTCCTTTATCCAGTGAGGGGAAAAGGGGGGTTAGAAAGGCTTGAGATCACCATGAGAGGTAGGACAGCCAGCAGTGAATGTCCTCTGGCCCTCCCAGACTCCAGGATGTTCCCCGTCCATCCTGACCCAGTCTGGAAGGGGTTGTCTATTTACTCCCAGTCAGTGAGCAGCACCTCAGTCCTCAGTCACTGTGCTCAGTTGTCTGCTCTGCTAACATGTAGATTAGGATAAACCATGTTCAGCTCTGCAGGTTTGACCCCAGTATCTGGACCCATGCTGTGCTGAGCACACTGTGTCCTTATCTACACTTGCAGCTAAATCAATTTTGACCATGGCTCAGCTGCCAGTGCCGTTGACATCCCTGGTGGGCAACAGGGAATGTTTGTAATGGGGATAAGCCCTAGAACTCCATCTGCAAGGGTCTGTCTTTACATTTCCCCTCCCGGGCTCCGGCGGCGCAGGGTCCAGAGGCACGGGGGCTGCCCGAAGCCGGTAGCGCTCGGGCAGCCCGACTCTTAAACAGAGACGAAGAGTCGGGGAGGAGCAGAGCCGCCGCGGCTGGAGGCTCTGCTCCTCCCCTGATTCTTCAACTCTGTTTAAGAGCCGAGCTGCCCCAGCGCTACCGGCTTCGGGC